>NC_057850.1:99824624-100179124 GCF_015237465.2 Chelonia mydas | reverse complement strand
GGGTAGGTCTATGCTAGAGCTAACCCCCACTGTAGATGCAGCTGTGCCACTATAGGTAGACAGAAGGGGGTTTATCATCGATGCAGGTAATACACCTCTCCATGAAGCAGTAGCTAGGTTGATGGAAGAATTCTACTGTTGACCTACCTGTATGTATAGTGGGGGGCGTTAGCTTGACCTAACTATGTCGTACAGGGCACAACATTTTTCACAGCCCTGAGCAATTTAGCTAAGGCAACCTAAGTTTTAGGTGTAGAGCAGGCCTCAGTCCCACAGGATCAAACCCTACATCTATCTTTACTCACCAGTTCCCTCCGGCTCTTTTTCTCCACCACCCCCAACACATTCAGGAAGATACAAGATATAGGCTTTAACCCTTTCTCCACTATAAAGCGCTGATGCTGCAAGGTGCTAAGTACAATCATATCAAGGTACATTTACAGCAGGGGATCTACCTGTGTGCTTCACACTGGGCATGTACTTAAGTGCCCTGCTGAATCTGGGCCTAGGTACCTAATACAAACTTTGTGACAATGGGGGTCTGACTCAGCTGACTCAGCTGTGCTGGCCAGGATATGGTGGGTCTGGAGCCACAGCTTCTCTATCAGCAGTAAAATCCTGGGGAAAAGTAGTTGCATTCCCTGCCCTGCACACCTACGTGGGAGGAGGTGTAATGAGTAATGATTCTGTGGATGCTCTTCCCTCTCTCGCCCAGTGACTTCTGACATGGGTAAGGGGAGAGTTCAGTGGCGGGCAGATGGGCTCTTTATATGGATTTGTAAATGGAGCTATTCTTAGGTCTACTTGATGAACTTCAAAATGTTTTGAGGGATGTTAAGCATAGATTAATTTCGAGTCCTGCAGGCTGTGAGGCCTACATTCAGAATATAGGAGGGGAGCTGTTTGTTTGGTGACAGGTTTTATCTTAAAGAACATCACAGGAGGTAGTGGATTGCCTCATTAGTTAACTCAGTCTACTGGCCATTTGTTTTTCATCTGCTGATACTTCCCCCAACATTTTGTTTTATAATGTCTATGAACGAATTTACAAAGTAAGCTCTCCCGTGCTGCACAGCTGAAAGGAAATGCATACTGTGATGACTGCGGATCATTCCATAATGAAAAATATCTATCATTATATACTGGACCCAGTTCTTATGTAAAATTATAATATCCTCGCGTTTGTGTAATCAAAATGCTCAATCTAATCAAGCCAAAAAGAAAGCTGTGGTTAAACATTGCTAAGTGTCTAATCCTGTTACAATGTGCTGGAGAGGTGCTGGGGCCCTCAACTCTTTTGAGCTCAGTGGCAGTTGAGGGCACCCAGTATCCATCAGAAAGAATCCCGTCCCTTGCAGAAATGAGCCCCAGATTGGTTTCTCATTGACCCTTGATGGAAATTCAGTGGGATAAATGATATGTGCTTGTGCAGTATATGTGCAGAAAAGCATGAACTCTGAACAAGGCTGAGTCACATGTCCAAAAAGAAAAAAAAATGTGTGTGTTAATAAGGGCAAAAGAATATAGCAAAGACTGGAATTAAAAACAGATACAATTAAACTGATATTATCTGTACAATCTTACTGAACAATGCTGATCAGCTGCAGAGAATTACTGAGAGCAGAAAATATATACATGGCAGAACAAGGAGGCTGTTAGAACTATGAAATCTAATGACAAAGGGGAAGATCATGGCCCCGGGGTGTATCACAGAGAGGACTCTCCAGGGGCCTGATCCAAAATATAAGGAATCAATTGGAGTCTTTCCACTCATTTAAATGGACTTTAGATCAGCCCCCATGTGCAGGTGACATCAGTCTTGCACCATCCTTCCCCTTTTTATGTCCCTGAAGTGGACTATCCATGGGATCCACACCCACAAACTAAAACAAGCAATGTCAGGGGTGTTGAAATTACATTGGAATGAAATTTCATGTACGTGTTTTCTTTCTCTCTCCTGTAACAGGTAAGGGCAGCAGGGGCATTATGACAAAATAGACAGCTTATTTCAATGAAATGGATGTCTGATGCCATTGAACAAAACCCTGCCCTATCAACAAAACCCCACCAGAACGAAACATACCACTGCACATACAATTCTCCCTCTCTGGTGAAGATGAGAGAAACCAAACTACACGTGACAGATGTTAGTCATGTCGCTTAAGACATTACTGGAAGGAGCTCAGATACTTTGTGATTAGGGTGGCATAGGAACCTATATAAGATAAAGTAGAATGTTTTTATCCCACCCACTTACTTTAGTTCTTATTTTTAACAAACAATCAAATCTCCATTATTTTAATTCGAGTCACTGAAAAATAGTTTTAGGATTATTTTTTTTATTAAAAAAGTCCAGTAAGAAAAAGGTGAACTTCAGCTTTTTGGTTTTTAGAAAAAAATTGCACAAAATTGACAAGCAGTGTTTGTTGTAAAGAGTTGCCTGAATATTAAGCAACGATCTAATCCTAAAACTAAATGAATGAATGTCCCGCTGATCATGGACCAAGTCTAAATATCAAGGGAAAATGGTCTACGACCTCCTCATTGGAGTTGTGTATACTGGTAGTACTCCAGCAACATGGCCTGAGGAGACTTGGTCCTGGAGGAGGGAGAGAGAGAGAGGAAAGAATCTAGCATTGGAGTGCCATGTAAGTGAGGTGAGTAGCTACTCATCTATATAAGCTCTATGCACAGCCTCAAAGCACTTCAACAACTTCCTGGAGTGAGAATTTTATTTTATACCTTTTTTGACTTTGCACAGCAGACCATCCTTTTCTCTAGCTAGGCTGGCCCAGCATATGTGTCCTAGGTCTTGCAGGCTTCAGGAAGCTGCACATATTATTCTTTAGTTACTACACACAATGCATATGGTCCAGTGGGTAGAATTAAAGTTGCAACAGGAATATTAGCCCTGAGTTTCCTGTCTTTTATGAGTTTATCATCTCATCATGAGCATTGTAATCACAACACTTTCCAAGATTCAGCCCAAATTCTTCCCTGCCCAGTGGTGCTAAGAGAAGGAGGGCTGTCAGTCAGAGCAGGTTTCTGTGGGGTGTGTCTATGGGATCCACACAGCTTGCACCTCAGTTTGCACCTCATCCAGGTTTGGGCCGGATATGCTTCATAGCCAGCCCTAGGGATGCAGTTCTGGCTGGCTCACTAACCAGTCATAAGTTGTAAGGAAGGCATATATTGAGAAATGTGAAACTTTGTTAAAAATAGAATAAAACCAGCAAATTACACCAGATATTCAAAAAGGATGAAAGGTGAAATTCGCCCTTGTACACGGTGCCAGCACAAGGTCTATGCACCTCTTTGGCCATGCACCACTTGAGTTCCAACCCGATCTCTCTTTCAAGGGCTTAGGTCAGATGGGACTTAAGTAATGAGCTTTGTTCATCCTCTCCACAGGGATGAACTTCACCTAAATGCTGGCAAAAATGTCTTAAATGAAACAATTTTTCATGAATTACATGAAGTACCAAAAAAAGTGGCTGAATTTACTAAAACACTTTGATTTTAAACTGTCTAACACTAAACGATAGATTTAGGCAATTTTTAAACGTTAGCGCTCATGTATTTGTGTTGAAAACATGTCTACCAAATTGCACTTGATACAATTTAGAACAGCCATGTTCTAAACCTCTTTAAAAGATTGGAAATGCCATCAGATCCTTAATTATAGAGGCAATGCTGGGCACTGTTATAACTATTGAACTTACCTAACGTCAAATTTGCAGCAATACAAGCTTTCAGCTCCAAACAATACCTTCGTCATTACTTGCCTGCTTCTGAGACTTGTTTAAATATAACAGGCATTATTTGCCACAGTTTTTAATTTCACATAGTGAAATATGAAATTGACTAGATTGGATCCTTTTATTTAAAATGATTCAACGTTTTCCCCCTATTTTATTTAAGGAAAATAGCTTGAGTGTGTTATTGCCAAAAGTCAGATTTTGATTATGTAATATACACACACAGCAGATCTTACTGTCACTGAATGACACTTTTTAAAATGGCAGTTCTTGAATGGTTCACATTATTATACTGCATGGAGGAAAAACTACAGAATTACAATTTTGTGCCACATCCTGCGCTCACTGAAATCAAGAGAAGTTTTCTCATCAGTTTTAGAAGCAGCAGGATTGGCCTCTTAATGTCAGAGCATAGGTAGTGCAAGAGATCCCAGTTCTGAACACACGTGCCAGCTAATAGTAAATTAGTAACTTGTAATTAATCATAGCTTATCAAATTGCTAAACATTAAATACCTAGACAGTCCATCACTGAATATATTAAGTAAACATTTTTAATGCCTGAGCTACCAAGCTACTGAATTATCTTATTTATATATGCATTAATTTTAATAAGTAACTGCTAATTTGGTAAAGCAATTGTCTAGCAAAAGCCGTTCATTTTTTTGTAGTGAAAGTTTTTTTTGGTGGGGTTGATTTTTTTCACTTAAACTCTCTACTTGTGTTGTGCCTTTTAGAGCATATCTCAGAAGTGATCACAGCAGTAAATTGCTTCTGCTTGTCTGTTGATTGTGAAGTGAAGAAGCTTGTTGGGCTAGCAACTGAAGAACTCTATTTATCCACAGGCCAGCTAGGTTGAATGAAGTTAGAATAAGAACTAGCCTCATCTCAACTTCACCACTGACCCTCATCTTGACCTTGAGTTTGACCTTAGTTACGGTCCACTTCCATTTACATGAAAGTAAGATAAAGGGCATAATGTAGTCCGTATGCACTTTTATGTCTTCCTGGATCTAGTGCTACATTTTAACGCTACAATCAGCTACAGACAGACCTCACTACGACTAGTACATTTATTTAACTTTGAACCACAGTTGACAAGTTTGAAGTTTACAAGTGAATGATAATTTTTGGTTATGTGCAATGCTGAATTGCCACTGTTTTTTCAAATTCCTATCTAGGGGAAAGGGAGACAGAGGTTTCCACTGCTGAATAAAATAAAAGATCAGACAGCTTAAGGGATCAAACAAATAAAATATACAAGATAAACAATCTCAGTACTTGCATTGTTCTGATCTTTGAGGCTCCTTTAGCTACATCCAACTCAACTCTCACATTTTTAAGTGGGTAGTGCACAAAATGAAAAGCCTATTCACAGGTCCCACAACAGCATATTATCTTACCGGAAACAATAATGAGAATTTCACTACTTATGGACTCCAGTGTTTTCCAGATTTAGCAGGATGGAAGTTAGAATCACCAACTGGTGTTCCCTTCTGGCTCTCTTCTGCCAGTTTATTCAATAAAAGTGTGCATAGGGCCTAGTATCTGTGTTTCAAGTAATTGTATTTGGTGGGGGGGGGGAGTTGTTTGTATGTAATGGGATTTTTTATTGCCGCAGAGAGATAAAGCACACATGGTGTATACTTTAAATAAATTCAATAAGGGAAATGTAACATATTTGCCTCATGCCTGACTGTATTATTTCTTGTGTACAGAAGGAACTATATCAAACATTATTTTAAAAACTGTTTATTCCTGAGAGCAGAACCACTGTAGACTGATATTTAGGGCCTAATCCCTTCATGTGTGATGCCTGCAATAAGTCAATAATATCCACTGGTTTATGGGCCAGATTGTGTTTGCCTTTGGTGGGGGTGAATTGGGAACTGCTCCATTTGTGCACATATTGGGACACAAGACACCCAGAATGAACTCTGTTTCCATTCCTTTCCTACTGTTTGTCTCCCTCGCTTGTTGTGTCCCAACTAAAATTTAGATGGTGAGCTATTGGAGAAGGACCATGTCTTTTTCTGATTCCTGTGAAGCAATTAGTACGCTTCTGGACCCTAAATAATATTATTTATATTAAACTACTTCCTAGCATTACCCGCTGGATCGACAGGCAGCGATCAATCCAGCAGGGGTCAATTTATCACGTCTAGTCTAGATGCGATAAATTGACCACTGAGTGCTCTCCCATCAACTCCAGTACTCCTCCGGAGGGAGAGGCACAGGCAGAGTTGACGGGGGAGCATCAGCCATCAACTCACTGCAGTGAGGACATCATGGTGAGTAGATCTAAGTATGTCGACTTCAGCTATGTTATTCACATAGCTGAAGTTGCAAAACTGAAATCGATCCCCATCGATCCCCTGGTGTAGACCAGACCTCAGTGTCAAAACACAGGGGCTCCCAAAGCCCTGGCCTGGCTTGACTTAGTTGTTCTTAGATTTGAGTTATTCTGAAGCTGAAGCTGAGCAGAGGTGAGGTGATGCTGGCAGGCAGAGAAAAGTATTTTGAGGAGCTTGCTGTCTCCGTTGGTTGAAGATACACAACTGATACTAAGTTCTCACACAGCAGCCGTTGTGAGCAATGTTTTCTACCATCTCTGCTTGGCTGTCCCATTCTGGTGGAAGAAGACCTAGCCTCAGTTATTGTCAAGGTTCCTTTCCCACTCTGAACTCTAGGGTACAGATACGGGGACCTGCATGAAAGACCCCCTAAGCTTATTCTTATCAGCTTAGGTTAAAAACTTCTCCAAGGTACAAACTTTGCCTTATCCTTGAACCGTATGCTGCCACCACCAAGCGTTTTAAACAAAGAACAGGGAAAGAGCTCACTTGGAGAAGTCTTCCCCAAAAATATCCCCCCCCCCAAGCCCTACACCCCCTTTCCTGGGGAAGGCTTGATAAAAATCGTCACCAATTTGTACAGGTGAACACAGTCCCAAACCCTTGGATCTTAAGAACAATAAAAAATCAATCAGGTTCTTACAAGAAGAATTTTAATTAAAGAAAAGGTAAAAGAATCACCTCTGTAAAATCAGGATGGTAAATACCTTACAGGGTAATCAGATACAAAACATAGAGAATCCCTCTAGGCAAAACCCTAAGTTACAAAAAGACACAAAAACAGGAATATACATTCCATCCAGCATAGCTTATTTTACCAGCCATTAAACAAAAGAAAATCTAATGCATTTCTAGCTAGATTACTTACTAACTTTACAGGAGTTGTAAGGCTGCATTCCTGATCTGTTCCTGGCAAAAGCATCACACACACAGACTAACCATTTCTTCCCCTCCCCCCCTCCAGATTTGAAAGTATCTTGTCCTCTCATTGGTCATTTTGGGTCAGGTGCCAGCTAGGTTACCTTAGCTTCTTAACCCTTTACAGGTGAAAGGATTTTGCCTCTGGCCAGGAGGGATTTTATAGCACTGTGGACAGAAAGGTGGTTACCCTTCCCTTTATATTTATGATAGTTATTCATGCCTTTGTCACATCTCTGGATTACAGTCATGCAATATATTTGAACATGAAGCCTTTAGCACTTAGGAAATTCCAACTAGTTCAGAATGCAGCAACACATCTCCTCAGCAACACAGGCTACCCGGCTCTCAACAATAGGAGAAGAGCTTGTCTGAGCATGAGGGAGAACTTTCCACAGGGCTGGCCTGAGACCATGGAATGAACTCCTCCGGAAACTAAGGACCATCACAACCCGCCCCCATCAGCCACTCCAAGTGTAAGGCACATTTCTTTGAACTTGCCTTCTCTAACATAAATACAAAGCCACAGGTATATCTAAAAGAGAAAAAGACACTATCAAAACAAGACACTTCACAGTACATGAACAAACAACACATGACAGATGTGCTTATTACACTACTGGAAGGTGCTCAGATAGGATGGTGATGAGCATGGTATAGAAATCTATAGACAAGAGAAAAAAACCTGAATAAAATAGAATGAATGTTTGTGAAAGTGAATTTCAAAATCACATGGATGAATAATTGTAATAACTTGTGCAAATATCTGTGCTGGAAGTGCTTGCACACTCATACATCAGGGAGGAGAAACCACACTATCTGGCCATTCCCAACTTGCACCCAAAACCAATAGAGTTTTGCCTTGACTTTTACATCTTTCTTGAAAGCACTGCCTCTAAATGGTAGCAATATAAGTATAATAATTTTAGAGATATCTGGTGTTTTGACACAATCCCTGACAAGAATGGGTGAGTAGGAAGAGGAAAGAGAGGAATTCCAGGAAAAAGCATCCTGGTTCATGATTAGGGCCCCAAGTTCTACAATAATAATAAATAATATAGATAGGGTTAGCAAAATACCCAGTCTCCTTGTGGTCCCATGAATAACCCTGTAATGATTAGATCTAAAACTAAATATATATAGCACTCCCTAGTACCCCCAAAATGTATATAGTTACAGCTTCTAGGGTCAAATTAGGATTGACTGTGCAGAAGGTATTTTATTCAGCTCCTTTACTCTAGCTCCCCCCAAAAATTGTTCTGTCTCCCCCGAAGAAGGAGTTAAACCATGGCAATACTGCAGTACAATGGGCTACTTGTCACTTATTGTCAGGGAAAAGGTGTTCATTGCTGACTCCTGTGCTGCTTGCCTTTAGATAAATAGACATACGAACTTCTGGCTATTTGGACCTTGCAATCTTTTATTCCCAAGAGAAAACCATTGATCTTTTCCCCCAGAACATATGTCAAAAACTAGTAGCAAAATACCCATGATCCCCAGCATTCTATTCCCTTGGGCTTTCTCTGTAAGGAGAGAGATTGATTTTTACTTTTTGGGGTGGATTTGCTCCCAAATTAGCCCTTTTTGCAGCATTTCATTCTATAGTGTGGGGGAGGAAAGAAGAACCAGCAATGTTAACTAGAAGGAGCAAATGGCTCCCTCCCCTTTGGTACTTTGAGAGGAATTTCAAACAAGTCAAACTTTTGTAGGTCTGAATGTTACCTAGTAGCGGCTCTAAACCATGTTAACACTACCAAGAGTCCTGTGTCGCTGATACTACGCAATTTATCCCACCCGCCCAAAACACTGAATGAAATCTTCCCCTGCCTCTCATAAGGAAAAGTCATTAACTGTGTGAATGCCCTGAGGGAGAGGAGAACAACCATCAGATCTAGCCTCAGGGTTAGCTGAGGGCACACAGTGCACATACATGCACACACAGTGCATTCCCATTAGTAGCTGGCCAGTCTCCAAGAAAAGCAGCTCTTGTTCGGCACAAGGCACAAGAGAACTATTATTCATATGTGTTTACAGAAACAGCTGTAAAAGGAAGACATGAGTTTACAACAGTGTCAAATACACGTGTTGGCTGTCATGCCCTAATGCTACTGTTCTGCTGATGAAAGAAAGGGAAAGTAAAGGATCTATCCTTATGTAGTTATTTATATGCACTGGCTGAAACTGAATGAGCTTTTTGTGATCTCCCTATTAAGCGATCTGGCAACAATTTTTGATTATGAAAGAGAAAGAAAATAAGTCCTCTCTTTCATTCTAAATTAGCCAATAACAGAAAAGTTTGGGTTTGTTTTTAATTAAGGCCTGAAGAAGGAAGAGATCAACATCTGGGTCTCTTCTCTAACACGTCTACCAGGGAGAAAAAAATATGGGACCTTCTTTCTGATGTTTATCACTAATTGCTATGGGCAGCCCTAATTTTTATCTGTCTGAACTTTTCTGGAGAGGAAAAAGAAAAAGAAAATAAGCATATTGGTAATATTTCAACAGGGACAATTGGTGAGAACCTTTAAAAGCTCATGAAACTGTAAATAATATAAGATGGCTGCATCTGGTGCAGGACCAAACAATCAAGACCAGGAGGATTTTTTTTTCTTTTCACTCCAACTAAAGCAAATTTACTTTGTTGCAATTGGGAAAATCCTTTCATTGGGGAAACTGCAGTCCTCCATTTTGCAAATTTTCCAGCCATTTCTGGCAATGTGAACTTCAGCATTGAAGCTAGTTCCGAGCACCTCCCCTTCCCTCTGTGTTCCACCTAAGGAGATAAACTAGAAAAGTACAGGAAGTAAGACATTACAAAATCAAACTGACTCAGGTTTGTGGGGCGAATCTCACATTTCTCTCCTTTTTTTATGGGTGTGTGTATTTCTGTGTGTATTTTTCAAATGTTTACACTGAGTGGTGTATCTAAATATTAATTTGAAATTATATTTGATCTGGAAAGGCATTTCTTTATGGGAAGTATAGTAATGCTGGAAATTTTTCTTCCAGTTTTGGAGGTGCCTTATATTATAAGTTCTGTTATCTCAGTAATTTTTCTTTGCATTTCATTGAATATAGCTGGAATCTGGTAGTGCCTGCTATAGTTAAGAACCAACCTCTGCTCTCAGATGCAGCAAATTCTGGTGCAATTCCACTGGCACATCTAGCTCTTTTTTGATGTAAATGTAGCTTTGAAAATATACAACAGCATAAATGGATTTATAGATTATTAGATTATCTAGACTGAGCTCCTGTCCACAAACAAACCAACTGCTGGTTAAAAGAAACAAGTAGCTGAGATCAACTTCTGCTATAGGAAGCTGGAATGTATCCCAAATAATCTTGCCACTAGCCTTGCCCTCAGTCCTTAGGACAGTCCTGTATATAATGGGGTGAGCACAGTGCACAGAAGTCAATAAACATTGGGACTGGGCAGCATCTAAAACTTTTTGCACTTTCTAAGATTTTAAAGCTGGCTCTGCTGTCTAAAATGTTTAGCACTTGTTGAGGATAGGACTGAGACGGCTGCCACCTACTCAGGCAGAGACCAAACCATGGTTGCCCACAACACTGCTGGAGCAGCTTCTGCAAGAGACACTCCCTTCATGTGCATTTCACCAGTGCTGCTACCAAACAAGAGCATGCTGTGGAGCGTACCAACCATTTCCTGTATCCCTCAGTCCTTGCTGGTCATTCCAGAAGAGTAACAGGGGTAGGAGGAGGTGAAAACAAAGAAAGCTCAGTCAGCATCCTGTAACTGCCGCAGTCTGCCACACTCTTCTGGTGACTGGGATGCTCAGACCCAGCTAACAGACTGATGAGATGATGGTGGGGGGGAAGAGACTGAAGCCCCAATCCCACCATTGCAACCCAGCCGATTCTTATTCTCTTTGCCCTTTCCCATCCCCTACACCATCCACAGATACCCACTTCTTCCCCCATGTCACATACAGAGCAACTGCAAGAGACCCACTCCCTCATTCAATTGCCCAACTCTGCGACCAGAAGGGATCCATGCCCCAACTGACCATTCATCCCAACACCAGATTCCTCACCTGAAGAACTATTCTGCAGCGAGAGGATGCAGCACAACCTGTCTACCACCAATATTGCCAGCATAGGTTGCAGGTTACTGTCACCATTGCTGCAGCTGTAAGGAACAGCTGCCAGGTAAAAGAGCCCCCCTAGAAGAGATTCCATGTGGTAGAGGGAAGGAGAAGCACAGTGTGCTGAGACATCGTGGGCCAGGGTGATGGTGGAGGTATTGATGGGTTTGGAGGGGGATGGGTCGGAATATTAGACTGAGGGGTATTTCTGGGGAGTGGGAATAGTGTGGATTTTTTGCAGGGGAAGAATTGAGTTGCTGGATTTTGGGGGTAGAGAGGGAAAGTATTTTACTCAAGGAATGTCACATACATGATAAGAGAAGGTAGAACATTTTCGAGATTTTGCAGCACAACACAGCAAACATTGGCTGCTTCCCAATGCTGGTCTCCTCACATAAAATGAAAAGACAAGAAATTGGGAAAAGACAGGAAATGTCATCTGGGAAGAAAATGGGGGTTTGGATTTGATTGTAATTTCTATGTCCCGTTTTGTAGCCAGTGTAGTAAATCATCCATTGAGTTAGGTAAGGGTTTGACTTATTTTGTGTATACATCCATATTACATCTCTAGCTATTAGTTCCACATCTGCTTTACATTGGTGTTAATGTTTATTTTGACTATCTGATTTATCCTTGCGCCCATCTAGTCAAGAGCCTGCTCCTGCAAGGTGCTGAGTGCCTCCTGGAAAAGGGTGGGAGAGGAAGAGAAGGGGTTAATTGCTAAACATTTTACTGATGTATGGAAAGACAGACGACACAAAGCATTACCACGGGTACCTCCCGAGAGCTCAGTAAGACTCAGGGCCCGATTGTGCAGCTCATACACTGGCAAGTTCTTATGTGCTTGTGTGTAGCTCCAGTATGGTGATTAAGCATTCACCAACATGAGTAAGAACTGCACAGTTTGGCTGTGACTGATTCTACGGACTTTTTCAATCTTTTTTTTTTTTTTTTTTTTTTACTGTGGTCTGTGTGGGCTCACAACCTGCATTTCTCTAAATTTCAGTTTTGAGGAAACTCAAAATCTCAGAATGAAACATCACTAAAATACATTTTGTATCTAAACCATAAGAACTTGTGGTTTGCTAGTTGTTTAATGGGCACTCAGCACCTTGCAGGATCAAGCCCTAAGTGCTTAAATTATAATCAGAAATACCATTTAAGATTCCTGTAAGCATGGCTGTTGTTAAGGCAGCTGGGAAATACTTGAAGGATATTCCAAATAATACTGCCATCTAGAATACTGTTTATAGCTACCATTACCCTCGTTTACTATGGAATTATTGGATTTATTTTTAATCTCCAATAACTCTGTCATTGATTTTGTTTTATACGCCTCATATTGTCCATGTTTGCTTTTTGGCACCCAGCCGTAACACCTTCATAACAGTTTTGATTTCATTAATTTATTGCACTGTTTCAGAAACATGCTTGGTATAGTATAAAAAAGCCCTTCAACCTCTGCACACCCACTGAGGACGCTCAGCTCCAGAGTAGATTTTAGATCAAATCTTCACAACGAGGGGCCAATTGTAATCTATAATTTAAAATTAAGGCTATTACTAGGGGTATTTTTTTCTACATGTGTAACAAGTCAGTCCAAATTTTCCAAAAAGCAGCCGTGAAAAATTGTGAGAGTCGCTTTTCACATGCAATTTGTCATGAGGATGATTTTACCTGCATGTCATCTTGGACATTGACATGAGTTACGATTTGTGCATGCAAACTGAATTAGTACATGCCAACTTTCTGCTTTGTGTGTGCAAATGCAGTTAGTGTGTCCAAAAAATCCTGCCCACAAAAAATTGCTGCTGCAATTTCAGAGTACAGGTTGAGGATCATTTTGAAATGATAGTCAACTATGTATATTTTAAAATTATACCTTTACCATGATAGATACCATTACAGAAATGTACATACTAAATTATAATAGATGTCATTACACACAGTAACTTAAAAGCTTCCAGACCTCCAACAGAACATATTAAAATCTTCTGAGAAGACACATATGTACACTTTTCTTAATTCTCATGACAGAAGTAGCAAGAAACTTCCATAAATGTATATATTACCTCCATGCTTCCCTAGTAACTGTGCACCAGAAATCATGAGGCTTCATTTCCTAGGTCATTGGTGCTAAATAATTCCTCAGGGTTATCTAACCACTCCACAAGCCATTAAAGGATGACTTAGACTAGAGCCACTGCAGGAGGAAAAAAATTCCTCTTCTCATTGTCCTATCATGGCCACAAAGTCACTTAGGTGCTTTTGAAAATTTTAAATAAGAGGTGACATGATAGAAATATATAAAATAATAAATGGTATAGACCAGGTCAATCAGTTCCAGTTTACCCTTTATAATAACACCAAGGGTCCCACAATGAAATTATAATGCATCAAAAAATTCAAACTGAAAACAGAAAACTTTGTTTATACAACACATATAACCTGTGGAACTCACTGCCACAGTATATTATTGAAGCAAAGAGATTACTATGATTCAAAGCAGGATGAGACATTTATGTGGATAATGGGCAAAATTTTCAAATGTGCCTAAGGGTTAGATCCACAAAAAGCAGGCTTAAGTGTTGCAATGCTCATCATTGCAACACTTAACTCCCAGGTACCCTGCTGCATAGTGGAATTCTTAGCAGCAAATTAGGCATCTGGTCCCTCCATGCAATGAGTTAGATGCCTAAGGAGATGCTCAGAAGCCAGCAAGCTGAACAGGGAGATGCTAGCCACATGTGAAATGCAGAGGAAATAGTAGCGCTTAGGGTCCAGATCCACAAAGGTATTTAGACACCTGGATGATACCATGGCTGGTATCATCACTGACCTGGGTGTTAGGCACCTGACTGATGGGCAGAAGAGAGGTGCCAATCTCTGCCTGGGATTCTTAGCTGTGAACCATCTCCTGGAATTAGGTGTCTAGGCCCAATCACAAAAAAACAGAGAGAGACACTCCACCACCACCAGGCAGTTGGTTATGACAAATAGCCCAGTGGTTAAGGCACTACATGGGATGTAGGAGACCTGTTTTCAGGGACTTGAAGCCAGGTCACACACACACCCCTGGTAAGTGTCCGAACCACCAGGTTATTAGCATGTGGGTGCTTCAATCTCTCTTGTTGAGGCTGTTCCACTGGGTATAAATAATTAAATATTCATTGGACCAGAGAACAAGGTTGACTCTATAGCTCAGTGGTTAGAGCACACACGTGGGATAGTCAGATTCAAATCCCGGCTCCAATGAATTTGTATCATTGTCACAAATAGTTGCAGTTGACCTGAAACTGAATTTTTCAACGACTAAACTATTTGTCTGAAGATTTTTGCCCAGCTCTACTGCGAAATAGCATGCATTTTTAAAACTAACCTATACAGCTTTGTCGAATAAGAAAAGTTATTATCCATGTTATGATCCATTTTCCTTCCATAGCTCTAGAAATTCTAATTCCGCAATGATGCAGGCAGTCATTACTACAATTTACCAGAGTCTATTGTTTTGCATGATGAACTCACACCTCATCACCTATTATTGCTTAACGACAGCTGCACGTGTTTAGTCTTCTGTAAATGATCACAGGTAGGAATGTGTGAAAGTGATGGAAATTTGTCCTAAAAAATTGTTTAAATATATTTATAATTGCATTCTGCCCCATAATATTTCGCTTTTGGCAAAATATTCATGAAGTGTCTGATGTTACATGGACATCTGTGAAAATTCAAAGTAGTGATGGCAAACTAATACGTCCAAATAAAATTTTGAATTTCAAACTACACAAGTTCACAATGGGATTTTTTGCTTGAATATAGGGCTGCTTTTAGTGCAAATGAAGTTGCTGCCAATCAAAAATTATACTAATTTTGAGATAAAATCCATGATATTTCACAGGTTTAGCATAAAGTTGATGAGTTTTATGAAATTTAAATGAAATGTAAAAACCCTGCATTTTGAGATTTTACAGTTCCATGAGTATTTACAGCCTTAATCACAGCAATTGTTAATTTCCTATCATATATTTCAAATGTGTGCTATTTAATGACACTGACACATAAGTAATCATGATGTCAGCATTCGTCAATAAACATATCACTATTGAATATACACAATCACAATGAGACTGTCCCTCAGCATAAAAAATTCTCAAACCGTTTTCAGAATTCTCTTCTGCATTCCAATACTTTTTGAATGTTAATATATCGAAGTCTTAGTACCTCTGGCAGTAAAATACATAGGGCCAGATTGTCAAAATTGCTCAGGTGTGGATTTTCAAATGCTGAGCACCTGCTACGCCGATGTTTACCCTGCAAGTGAAATGTGTGTTTGTAGGACAAGTAAGCATACCTCTGTTGGTTTTAAGCTAGCTAGAATTGGTAACAACAGCAGTACAGACATGATGGCACTAGTTTCAACATGGGGCTAGCAAACTGAGCATACACCCTCCTGGGCATATCTGCACTGCCTCTGGGAGGTGGGATTCCCAGAGCAGGTAAATAGCTTTACACTAGTTCTTCTCCAGCTAGGGTGCTGGATACTGCAGCACAGACAGTGGCTTAGGCTAGCCACCGAAATACAAGCCTGCCCGGCCCCCCTGAGGCAAGCCTGAGTGGCTAGCCCCAGTCTCAATGTCCACACTGGTATTCAAAGGACATGAGCTGATACCTCCCAAAAGCAGCACAGACATACCTCAGGGACCTAGGAATGTTCTCTGGTTGCTAGCCAGTATTTAAACCAATGCCAGAAAGTCTACACTGCTCTTGTTAGCCAGGTTAGCTAGATTAAAGCTGACACAGGTATGCCTACCTATGCTGCAATCAGAGCTTGCACTGTAGACATACCCTAGGTAGGTCTAGATTTTCAAAAGAGCTGAGCTCCCATTTAGGCACCTAAATAAGGGCCATATTTGAACCAGCACTCAGCAAACATCCAGTAGCTCCCTTTGGGATGTCTATGGTTCAATATGTCGAGCTCTCTTGAAAATCCAGCCAACAGAGCCAAATTGAGAAAGTGGCACAAACTCCTCTCAAATGATGACACAAAAAATCAGCATTGCTTTGTACCCATATTCTAGATCTAGGCAGCCATACAAACACGCACAAGAACAGAAATAATATACACTGGGAGCTGTGCATATGGGCTATCAGTGAGGCAGGGTTTGTATATAGATGAACATGCAGACCAAAACCTTTAACCCCCCTCGTCCATGGCCCAGAGTGTGCTGACGTTGCAGACAAAGCTTGTATAACAGCTCTTCTGCAGGTTTTTGGGGTGTTGGAACAACTTTTATAGGGGAAGTGCTGAGAGCCATTGAACCAAATTATAAACGCTGAATGTAATAGAAACCATTTCAAGCCAGGGGTTGAGGCAGCACCCCTAGTTCCAGCACCTATGGGGGTGAGGGAAGCACAGGGGCAGGCAACTTCTGCTTCACGCCCGTTGCTGGCAGATTTTCTGGTGGACGTCCTTTTTTCAGTACCTGCCTCACATTGTACCACTGAATGCCACATATTGCCTCCAGTTTGCCTCGTAATGTACCACCGAATGAACCTTCAGAGTGACAAAATAAGGGGAAAAAATCAAATTTGTCACACACATTAATTTCTCTTCCTCATCTAAATATTGTATAAATGGTAAAAACACTGTAAATCTAGAACACAAGTTATCTGGTGCTTTTGGTTTGGGGGTAAATCCTACCCCTGTTGGTACCTCCTCCTTTACGGATGGGCCCTGGGCTGTGGAATGGTTCAGCTGAGCAAAGTGGGGAACAAGAGTTGGTAGGAGGTGTTATACAAAGGACGTGTTTTCCCTGGTGTGGAATGGCACAGCTTTTTGTGGCAAAGCCATCTGTGGGGGAGGCTTTTGCTGTCAGCATATATAGTTGTTTGCTGGGGTTGAAGGAGCTGCTCCTCCTTTTTCCCCTTTGGAAAGGGCACACTAAAGTCAAAGAGGCAATTCCCACCATCAAACAGATTTAGCCTCCGTGGAGCAACTTCTTTGTAACCTGGGCTGAAGGGGTAGGATTCCTCCCTCCAGTGATGCTGGAACATTTTTTACAGTGAGGGTGCTGAAAGCCAGTGGTCTCCACCCCAAACTTTTTACCTCACACCCCCTTACTCCTGTCCGTGCCCTCTGACCCCCCAGAGCTGGGGCCAGGAATGGGGCCATGGCTGGGGAGGGGACGCGGACAGGATAAGGGGCCAAGGCTGGGACCTCGCATGTGGGGCTGGAGCAGAGCCCTGGCTGTGGGGCCGGTGGCAGCTGGGACCCCGCATGCAGACTCCAGGTGTGGGGCCTTGAACAGAGCCCTGCGTGCAGGGCCGGCGGCAGCCAGGAGCTGAGCCCCGAGGAACAGAGCCCTGGGCGCGGGGCCTGCAGCAACTGGGACCCCACCCAGGTTCGGGTCCAGCAGCAGCCAGGACTCCGCGTGCGGGGCGGGAACAGAGCCCCAGATGTGTGTCCAGCAGCAGCCGGGAGTCCGCCTGCAGGGCAGGAAGAGAGCCCTGGGCACAGGTCCTGCGGCCGGGAGTCAGGACCCCAAGTGGGGGCCAGGAGCAGAGCCCCAGATACTGGGCTGGCAGCTCCAGGACGCTGGGCACAGCATGGCAGTCGGGACCCCGCACAAAAACTGGGGGTGCTGCAGCACCCCCCAAACCCCGCCTATGCCTCCCTCCACAAAGCATCCCCCAGAGCTCAGTCCCGTAGCTCAGCTGGGCATTTGGGACTGGACTTTCCCCTTAGATCACTATAAATAAAGGCCAGTTATAAAGCATTCTAAAATAGTATGGACAATGTGTTATGTACAAAGTTTTGTTGCAGAAAAGCTATGCTATTATGACATAGGAAGGTTCAGATGGCAAAGGCATGTACTTTCTAGGCTAGGCTTTCATTAATAAACTTTGCATGCTTTGTTTTTTTCCTTAGCATGAAGCAGGGGGTGGGGGAAGGGTGGCATGAAAGAGACACCATTTGTATTACAGTTATTTGCAATCTAATTTGCCAGGCCAAAGGATAGTCTGAATGATCTAATTCTCAATATACTACAGGAGTGAGGTGAAGTACAAATCATCTTAGAGGATCCAATAATTTTGTTTCAATTGATCAGTTTCTTAGGCAGTATCCTTCAGTTGAGACTTTTCAGATAAGTAAAGTAAATTAGGTTGAAAACAAAATGCTTCTTTCTAAATTCTGGATTTCACAATGTATTTGCAGTCCTATAAGAGCTTGGTAGCTTTTCTTTATCAGCTTGAGGCCTACTGAGCTGCATATACTGTACTCTATCAAAGCCCAGTTCTTTTCAGCTCAGTGAATAAAATACTGCAGTTTCTCCCATTGACTGACTGAAATAAAATAATCTATGATGCATGAACAAGTCTAAATGAAATAATAATATCCTTAGCAGTGAAAAACGGATTGGTAATACAGTAATTGAGCAGATTTATTGCCATCTCCTTGAGCTAGCCTGCTGAAACAGCCTGCTATTTTATTTAATCTCATATCAGAGGAATTACTGGCTGGTAATCCATTGTTAAACATCATTTAGAATGATGGATGAAAATGTCAGCTTTTCCAACATAATCAATTCATATCTCATTAGCACATATTATTTATGATTCTCATAATGGGACCTGCAGGGGTCCCCAGGGGGAAATGGAGACCTCAGCTGTTGTTGAAATGAGATGAGATATACTGTAGCTTATGAGTTAATAACTGCATATAAAAAATACTTCCCCACAGTATTGATTGTCCTTACCATTTTACAAATGAATTGAATGCCTTGGCTTCCCCTGTTGCTGTGCATGGCAGCTGTTCTTCCTACTCATTTTAGGGCTAATAATTCCATTTTCTTTAAAAAAATTAAAAAGCATATTAGAAAGACTTTAAAATAACTTTTAAGGCAGTCATGGGGGGAAAGAGCTTCTGAATGTAAAGTAATAAGAAACACTTTACTGCTCTGTTGCTGTTTGTTAAGGACTTTGGGCACTTTTTTCCCCCTCAGTACCTATGAAGACAAATCGACATATTTCTTCAGCTACAGCACAGTTGCATTTTACGGATACTTTCTACCGTAAGCTGCCTCAAAGACCAATGAAAAGCAAACCTTGATTCATGGACTTAATGCAGCTGATGGTGCAGCAGTAATCATGGTCACAGTGTCAACTGCTGCCTCAATTAAACTACATTTGAGAATCATTTTATGCTTCAGCTCATAAACATCAATAAAGGAAAATGAGTAATAAATGACTGTCTAGAGTACAAAGGACCAGCTCATATTTCAGATGAAAATGAAGACAAAATGTAGCTTTTATTTGCCTGTGGAATTCCCATTAACTGCATCACTGACAGGAGGGAGCTGGATCAATAGTTGGCTGGCCGCAGAAAACAGTTTCTGGCTGTTCAGCAGCCAGTGCAAAAGGAAAACTGTCATATTGTGATCTTTATCAGGTAATCTTCATTACACCAGACCAATGATATATGTATATGCTGGTCAGCTAGGGGCACTTCTAATTCTTGGTTCTATTTGTGGTCTGAGTGCAGAGCGCGCACAAATTATTTGTTTACAGCCATGAAAAACCTTCAATGTTCATCTCTTTTATTCTTTTTATAGGTAATCCATATTGGAAACTTTCGCTCGAGACTACTTTATTCACTCAGAATTTTTAAGAAAGCACGGTATCAAAACTTATCTTTCTTCCTGCTGAAGAAGTACTTTTGTTGCTGAAGTGAAGCTTGAATGAGAGATTTACAAAGTATCGTTCTGTAAATTCTTCGAGGATATATGTGCCTTATTATGAATCGTTCCCACCTTATTTGAACAAAGAGGCTGTGAAGGAAAAACAAACATTACATATGAGATGTTAGTACAACACAGCTCTTCCAAGTTGCAGCTTGTGTGTATGGCAAACTATAACCAAAATGATGGCCTACCATTTTTTCCCAAGAGAAGATATTTAATGTGAGTGTCATCATAAGCAGCCAGAATGTCAGCTGGTGTAAACTGGTATAGCAATGTATGCAAGTCAGCTGGCCCTATAATAGTGAATTTTAGCCTGGTTTGGTAAACAATCTTTTTAATGAATAGCTTTTCAAAGTACAATCCAGATTTTCTTTAAAATGACATACAAATACTTAGGAAGCTAAAGGTGGAAGGATTCCTACCATATGCGCTGATAGGTAGAAGTACATCATTAAACCTTCAGGTCTAATCCAATAAGGAAATCTGAGCTGTATTATTTTTACACGTCTTCAGGACTCCATCCTCTCTGACCGGATATATTTGTTCTTTTTTCTCTCTGTTTAGTTCCCTGTTTTTACTAACTCTCTCAAAGAGTCAGTATTGCCAACACCAAGTATTCAAAAATCATGAATTAGCCCCTTGCCCCCCAAATCATAAGATATTTTAAAAACTCATGATTTTTAAGACGAATAATAACAATAATAATAATAGCGATTAATATATTTGAGTTTTTTGTTTTGCCATGCCTTCTGATTTTTGTGTCTTTAGTGGAGATCACAACCTGCAAAGTGTGTGTCAGCATTTCAGGGTCCAAATGCAACCTGAAATGAACATGCAAAGCTGCAGACCTATCTCTTGGCTGTTCAGAGAAGAGTCCCCTTACCCTTTCTTAATTGCTGGAGTGGGGGAACTATTATTCTATCCCTCTCCAGTTTCATCCCTTATCCCGACTATCCTGTCTGCTTCGACTCTCCACCCTCCTCGCTAGCCCATCCAGTCTCCTCCTCCGCTCACTTTCCCTCTCCATGCACTCTTGCAGTCTTAAGTCCCCTGCCCACCTCCTTCATTTATCTGTCCCACATTTTCCCCCTTTCCCTTTTAAATATCTTATTCCTCACATTTGCTTTCTGTCACACCCTACTTCCCTGCACAATCGCCTCAGTCTTCGCCTCCTCCTCTTCAGTCTGCCTCCTGCACCCCACATTCCCATGCACCCCCAAACTCTGCCATTTATATTCCACATTCCTTAGCACTCTTCAGTCTCAGCATCAGCACAGTAAATTCCCCTGCACCCTGCTCAATCTCTTTCTTCACTTTATTAGCTTTCTCCTGCGCCCCCTTCAGTTTCCCCATTCCCCACATGACATCCTCAGTCTCCCTCTTTCCCTCCACATTCTCCTCCACCCTCTTTGTTTCCCCCTGCCCCCACATTCTGCTGCAATCCTTCAGTCTCCCCTGCTCTTCAGGCTGTCTCCTGCTTCCCAGTTTTTCCTGACTTGTATAGTTTCCAGTTCCTGAAGGTACCCTAGCTTCAGTCTATTGAAAACTGGAGGTGCAGCCATTTTCACTAGGGCAATATGACTTCCGAATGCAAAGCCTGTAGGGAATGCTGGCCATCTTATCAAAGGGCAGTTTGGCTTCAGTAATGAGAGATAGTGGCCATTTTCAATAAGAGAAGTGTTTGAAGCCAGGATCTGAGATTGTTACACTTAAAAAAAAATAAAAATCCCTAAATCTCACAGTAATACAAATCTCACAATCATATGATAAAATTGAAGGAATCATCAGGATTTTCGCTGACCCACAACAGAACCAAATCCTGCAAACCCGGTCTACAGAGTTCAAATCTCTGGTGACAGCAGTGAAGATGTGGGCATTAACATGCAAATCAAATAATTAATCCAGGGTAAAAAACTGGGTAGTACCGGAAGAATATAAAAGAATGAGTTCAGGCCTGGGAATCAGGAGAAGAGTTCTAATCCTGACTTTCCAAGTAGACTTTAAATAGAAATCATTATACTAAAGACAGGTTAAATGATTCCTTTAAATACTTCTAGAACCATAATCAAAGCAAAAGCAAAATTTTCAAATATTCTTACATTCTCTCATTGAAAAGATCTACTTAAAGCATGCATAGGCCAAACAGAACTCTTGGTGAGTTTGTAGCATGTAGGTACATCATTCATCTTTTCTGGAGGACAAGGAAATAGAGAAAAGGGTTATGTTGATTTCCATGTTATGTTCTTCCCCATACTCTTGTGAGGCTGTGTATGTACCAGACTTTTCTCTGAATATTTCTCTACTGTTATGATTTTGGTTCAGGTCACATATGGTAGCAACAAGGAAGTCTACACAATGTAATGATAAAAATAGCAGTGTTTGCCAGTGCTTTGTTTACGCTAGGCCTCACACCCTTGGTACCACAAGTGGAGCTGTGCTGGTGTTCGCAACGGTGGGAAATTTATCAGAAAAATTGAGAAAACTTTTGGTTCAACTAGTCAAAATAATGTAATATAGTCCAGTAAAGGAGCAGATCCTTGTGGTAACAGAGTACATAAAATCCACATTTAGATTTTTAATGGACTGGTTTTCATCTCCCAGGATTTAACTGGAGATGCAAACAGAAGGCATTATAGTATCATGGCTGGTCAGTCAAGTTAATGCTGGCTTTTAGTTGCACTCTTCTTCATCTGCAAATGGGTGGCACTCACATAGCATTACAGCCCTTTCAACCTTGGAAAAATAAGAAATAATCTCCAGTCTGATCCTTATAATCAAATGCCCTTTTATCAGTTTAAGCAAAGGGGCAAGTCAAAAGGCACAAACAGAGAATGACTTTTGGAAAGTAAAATTTGATGTGTGTTGATCACAACAATCTGGGGAGCATGGATCAGTGTTCATGTCCCACTCTCCTTCACTACCCATCCCAGGGCGAGGAAACTAATGATCCAATCAGTGGACCAAATTTGGTGATGAATCCTGGTGATGTGCCACTCTGAGGCACATTGCACATATGAGAAGACAACAAGCTGATCACTAAAAGTTAATTCCATTGTGCCATAGCAAGGAGGGACAGGGTGTTCAATTACAGCAAATCTTAAGTGTATGACTATTGAAAGCGAGTAAGTACATTATTAGTAATCAGCATAGGCAGGTGGCTGATTTTAATATTTCATTTTGAGTGGAAAACAGTAAAGTAGCAGATGATATCTGTAAAGTTGTGTGAAATCAGTGAGAAAAGAGGACATTAGGTAAGGGGTGGAATATAAGTTTGCTATTTTGAAATTAACTCCAAACCAGGCCACTTGGTTAGGATTGGCAAACCAGATTTTGTACTTTTGGATAATTGAAGCACTACAGCTCAGTGTACAGACACTCTTTCCTTCACCTGTGTATCATATAATTTTAGCATTAGCTTTATTGAAAGAAAGAATTCAACCTCGGGTGTGAGTAAAGAGGACCTCTGAAGGACAGAGTGCAGAAATAGGGGAGGAGATCCATAATATAAAGATAGCAACATGTAGGATGGTCTGCCAGATGAAGTTGGTACTATATTGTTCCTTTGTGTGGTGATAGGTTACTTCTCAATGGAGACTTCAAGTTTTACTGCTGTTTTTCATAATATGCTATATGATTTATAATTAACATTAGGGGTCACTGCTGTATCAGGCTACAGAAATAAAAGTAGCTCCTTTTTGCTGTATAGAAGCAGTGGTGCTTTAATTAATTTTTGAAAAAGCAGGGAGGTTGTAAGAATTTGACAGGGAGCTTTGCAAATCCTTTGGTTCCTTTGAACTTATTGTAGCTGTTGGTTTTTTGTTTTTTGGGGGGTTTTTTTTGGAACGCAATCAGCGTACAGGTAAAGCTGCAGATGAAAGATCCTTTTCAATTGGGTTAATGTGACTCAGTTTTTAAACACACTTTTTATTTGGATGGAAAAGTCAGTGTGCCCCCCTTTTGTGCCAAAATATGGTTTACCACGCTTAGACACATACACAGTAAAGGCAGATTTATACTTGGTTTATCTGTATGGCTTCGTGATGCTTTGGATAAAATGTAGGACAGGTGTCCTTATCTCATTCACTTTATAAATAAACATTCTAAGTGAAAAATATTGAAATATAAATATGTACTACCCTTTATATAAATTAGACAGGTTCTAGCTTTCCCACCCCTTTTTGCACTTAGTGGATATGTAGTTTGTTATATTGGATGAAAGCACAGGTATGCACTGTTTTATGCTAGCAGCTATCAATAGTATGTACTTAATATATCATACTGAATGAAAGACTTCATAAATCAGTTATATAAGGGATCATACAATGCTTTTAGCAAATTTCTAGAGTCATAAAAACTATAAATCAAAGTATTTTTGATTAATCAGCTCACACTGTCAGCTTTTGAGGAATCTCTTTGATGTGTCCTTCTTACAGGATATACAGTCGGGGGAGAGATATCAACTATCGGGGTGGAGGGGGGGGAGAAGTGTGAATGAGAAAATATCAAGCTCTGTTAAAATGGTGGCCATATTCATGCCACACCCAAAGTCCTGGGACAGAGCTCAAGGATTACACATAACAGACCTGATCCTTCATTCTTGGACATTGAGATCTTGCACCGGACACAATAAGAGCTTTGAGCCTACAATGAAAGTAGAATAACACCCTAATGCCCTGATCCTGCAAAAGTTTATGCAGGTGCTTAACTTGACATATGTGAGTCGTCCCACAGAGGTCAATGTGACAACTCATGTATGTCAAGTTAAGCACCTGCATAACCTTTTGCATGATCAGGGCCTTAGATGCTAACTCACTGATCTGAGAGGGCTCGAGCACCTCCAACCCTCTCCGAAGTCAATATGAGTTATGGGGTGCTCACCAGGAATTCTCAGGATCAGACACTGCCTGGAGAAAAGGGAGTAGAATCCCAGTTAAGCATCTCCCTTTAAGTCTAAATGCCTTTAAATAGAAATTGCCAAAGATGAATTTTTCCAAAGAAAATACTGTTGAATAGTAAAGTCCTATGAACATTGTAAAAGACATCTGACATCAATATTTAATTTTATTAGTTATACTACGGGTGCTCCAGGGAAACGGATGGAGAGCATTCTCAGTATTGATTAGAGTGTTCAGCAGTCCCATTGCATACTATTCACAAAACTACACAATTACAAATTAATTACTCAAGTCATGATAAATATAAAAGTATCATGAACTGAGAAATTGTTCATAATGTTGTGTTTGTGATCAGAATGCAGTGGGATTTCTGAACTCCAAATTGGAAATTCTAAGTATAAGTGATTGTGATTTAAATATGAATACACACATTAACTTTTTTTTTAAATCATCCCTTTTACCTCTACAAAGTGATCCTGAAGGCATATATTTTGACATCTTGTGCAAATCTCATAATTGTCTCTTTCAAGCACATTGTGGGGAAATAGATCATTACTTATTAATATCTTAAATGTTGTTGCTTTCTGGTTTTAAGAAAACAAGATTTAATAGCAACAGTAATGAACAAATTCTTAATGAAAAATGCATTGGATGTGCTTTTAAATGAATAACTAGGAGCCAAATAATGCCAATCTTAAAACAAATCTATTTTGTGAGGTTTATCAATCACACAGTATTAGAAACTTCCAAATATTTATTTTCTGTGTAGAATGCTGTGGTTTCTTTAGGTCCTTCTTATGATTTTTTGTTATGCTTTGATTCAAATAAGGAGTTACCCAGCTAAATGCAGAACTGAAGGATCTATGAGGAACTAAGACAAGGTTCAAAAGTAAAATACTAATTAATTTAAAAGGTTCATAAAATTCAAGATAGAATTATAATACAAGTACCTTTTAAAACAAGACTAGTACACTTTAGTAAATGCCTGAGAAAGTAAATAGAAGTTAGGTTCCTATCTGTCACGTGCCTTTGAAAATCTTCCCTTAGTATTCTACCTGGTCATATATGAAAGCAACGTTTCACAACAATATAATCATATAGGGTGAAATTCACACAATGCCTCTCCAACTCTTCAATTTATTTTACACCATCCAAATAGACTGTGTATTTATCTACTGTGCAGAATTCTCCAATAGCTGCTGTATTAGGTACTGTTGTTCTGGCTACCCCTCTAAACCCCACAGATATATTTAGCTTAACTAGAAACTTCAGGTGTTTTGATATACAACATTCTGGACCAAATATTCAAATGTAAGTAAGTGTGTTGCAGCTGCAAAATATGTGTGGACACATGAAAGCAAATAATTGTGACCAAGATATTTAGAAAGTTCGGCTCTTAAGTCCATATTTAGGAACCTAAGTAAGTTGCTTGATTTTCAAAAGTGCTGAGTGCTGAACAGCTCCCCGTGAAGTTAAAGGGAGCTATGGGAGGCTCAGTACTTTTCAAAAAGGTCCCTAAATATCGACTTAAGAGCCTAAACTTAAGAACCTGTATTTGAAGAATTTGCTCTGTATTTTCAAAATGGGTATTTATGTCTACAATGGGGGACTTGCTCACAGGAACCCATTTACTCATGCATGTGTTTTGCAGGAGCCATTTGTGGTTCTAAGCTTGCAAATTTGCCCTTCTGTGTCATGCCCTCCAAGACCTCACAAACGTATTGGTACATTGGTAAATGGTTTCATTGAATTTGTCTTTGACGCCACACTTGCAAAGAACTGTATATTAAAAATTCTTTAAACTACTTTTGGTTAAAATGTAAGAATGTCTCATTTTCAAATAATGTTGTTTGTTTCAAGAGGTTGTTTGTTTCAGTCACTCCGAAAATTTCTCCACTAGACTCTGCAATACCTTGGTTGCTCAGAAGAAGGAGAGCCAATGCAAGAGGGGAAAGTAATTACTTTTAAAGAAGGATAAACAGAACTCTGAGTTCTTCTGATTAAAATTAAATCAGATTCTTTGAGGTAAATTTTCAAAGTGGCATTTTAGATGAAGAACTCCCATTGACTCTACCAAGCAGGTAAAAACCTGGCATGTAGGTGAAAATCTGGCATAACACTTTTGAAAATGTACTCTTGTGTATCTTGATATAATACAGAGTAAACAAAAGCACATATCAAATAACGCAATAACACAGCGGGGCAATGATACCCTAGTTCTATTCTTGCTGTGCACTGGGCAGGAAGTTTTCATTTCACACATCATCATTCACTGTTTGCTGCAGTGACTCTACACAGTCAGAACATGCCAACAACCCACAAAGCAAAATATTTCATTGTGGTTTTCCTTCAGAAAAATAGAGGCATGGGACTTTGATTTCAATTACCTTATGTTATGGTGCGAGCAAAGTAGGAAAGAAAAGAATCACATCTGCCAATTTGGTAACAACCCACCAAATCAAAAGCATGTTCCATAAACAATTTTCAACCACTACAGAAATAGACATCTATAAGGTACAGTTGGTATATATAAAAAGAAAAGGAGGACTTGTGGCACCTTAGAGACTTAGAAATCTATTTGAGCATAAGCTTTCGTGAGCTACAGCTCACTTCATCGGATGCATGTGCATTCATCTGATGAAGTGAGCTGTAGCTCACGAAAGTTTATGCTCAAATAAATTGGTTAGTCTCTAAGGTGCCACAAGTCCTCCTTTTCTTTTTGCAGATACAGACTAACACGGCTGCTACTCTGAAACATGGTATATATAATTTATTAGGGAGACAATGGCTGTCAGTCAGTCTCGCTCTATTTAGTGAGTCACTGGTGCCATGGGTGAAAAAGAATGCTGTGCCAGAACAATTCTTTTACTTGTCTGATATTGATATACAACCATAGCTCACCATTTTCACCAACGACAGTACAAATTCAGGGAAGGATATGGACAATACCACGTCAAAGGGATCATAATCAGTTCTAGTTAGAAACAATCAAGAAAACCAAAAATGCAGTGTCTAGCTCTGAGGAGAAGCAGGTGCAAGAATATAGTTTGTGTATTCTGGGCTATCATCCAAGTCCGCTCTCCTCTCATCCTTTTCCCTCTCTCTCTTTCTGCTTAGTACTCCCGAGAGTGAAAAAAGTTGTTATAAAACATAAAAGAACAGAATTAGAAACTTCTGCAACATGAATAGCTGGCCCATGACAAATGACATTACATAAAATGATGGCCATGAAAAGCAGGTGGAGGCACAGGCTTGGAACAAGAACATTGCTGGCAGAGCTCATGTTTGAACTAATGTTACCATTTTAATGTCATTTCTAGTAAACGATTCATAAAACTGCTGGCCTCAGCTGACCCCTATCACCGTATATTTCCTTTTATACATGCTTCTGAAAACAGCTTTCAGAAGCTATGTATGAAAGTGTGATGTGGTAGCGAAAAGCAAGCTAAACGGTACCATCGCCATAGACACGTGGACCAGGTGTCAAAATGGTAGGTTACAGCTCAGCCATTAAAAAGGGCAAAATTCTAGTCTGCCAGTTTTGATCTGCACTGTGCAAAGGCAAGTGACTCCAAGAAATGTTAAGAGCTTTGAAAGAGCCCACACTGTACCAATCTGCTGGTTGATTGACACCTCAAGTCTCTGAAAACTTGTATTAATGGTAAGGGGAAATTATGGCATTCTATGTACAGGAAACAATGGCTTCTATGCAGTACCTATTTTGCAATCTTTTGAAATATCATCATCAGTGATCATTTCAGGTGTGTTGTTTTAATGTGAGATCTTTGGATACATTGTCCACATCATGACCCACCTGCAGAAAGACAGAAAATTTCTAAACATAACAATAGTGACTCTTTATATAAGTGATTGCTATTAAAAATATTGCCACTTCGCATTTGAAAGTAAAATCAGCTTTACTGGGGTGTTTGTGGCATTCTTACACTTATTCTGTTGAATAGTATGGGAAATGTCAAGTTTTGAATAGGGGCTATTTTGGTTATTATTTATACAGCAATATGCATCTTCAAAGCATTTCTAATTAATCTTCCCCCTTGTAGGTAGACATTATTACCCCATTAGACAGATGTGGAAGCTTGTACACAGAGAGTTTGTTACCTGACCAGACGCACACACAGCTAGTCCAATGTCAGGTTAGAATTTAGGAGCATGTAGCTTTCAGTCCTGTGCTCCATTCAGTAAACTATATTGCTTCAACAGCTCAAAAACGGAGATTCCCATCACATCTGGTGGTCTTTTAACATCCTCAAAAGCCATAGACAGGAGACACGCTTAAAACACTTTACGATTAGTAATGGTTTTAGAGACATTTTCTATACTTTAACACAAGAGCTAATAATATCTTTAGAACCAGAATGATTTGTTTTAGTTACAGCTACTGTATACTTGATACGATGAGTCCAAAAAAGAAAATGAAAATGATAACTTTTCCTTCACCCCATTCAAATCTGGTTGCCATTTAACACCCTTCCCTGTTTTCAGGTGATCATTTACAGATTTGGTGCTTTTTATTCACTGTCAATACCCTGCAGCTGTGGTTGGGAAAATGGGTTCCAAGTGAACGGAGATGCTGTGGTAATATTACTGGTAGGAATGACCAGATGGAGCCGCACCAATTTACACCATCTGAGGATCTGACAACTGAGTTTCCCCAGCCTTCAGAGCAGCTAGAATACTTCAAGTGGAAGAACACAGTGTTTCAGAGTGGTACAACTGACAGTTAATATTTATAAAACTCACTGAAGGTATAAAGCACTATATATGTGGTAACAATTATTTCCATCTCATGCAGACATAACATGATGGAAGGAGGTTCTCAAGAAATGAATTACTTGAGGTTATATTGTATTCTCTTTCTCTATCTCCCTCTAATCCTTTGCTTCCAGATTAGATACATCTCAGGGCACAATGGGCCAGATTTTAGTCTGATTTAAATTCAGAGAAACTTCACTAAATCCAGTGGAGCTACTCCAGTGCTATTGAAATCAGAATCTGCCCATTGTCACTGAGACAATTGCAAACATATGCAACATTTCCCCTCACTCTGAATAGGACAGGACTGTTTAGGTAAACAATTATTCATCTTGTTAATGTACAAGAATTTACATTAGGAAAGGTCTACAATTGTAGAAGAACTTTTAGCATACAGGAGATTAACAAGTTTGCGTTGCTCCTCATTCATAAAAATTGCTTTGTATACATAAGGGGGATAAGGTAGGTGAGGTAGTATCTTTTACTGGACACCTCGCCTACACTGTCTCTCATATTCTGGGATCAAGGCAGTTACAACAACACTGCAAACAATTTCTATACATAAGTTCATCACCCACTATCTCCCAAGAACTTAGCAGAATTGTTGCTAGTAAACAAAAAGACACTGCCTAACAGCCCCACGCCAAATTCTGCCCTGAAATAAAGAGAAGCAATTACCACTGAAGTCATGATGCTAAGATTTGTCCCTTGCTCTCTTACAGAGAAGCCCCAAAGAAAATGGTCACCTTTCTTTACTATTTTTAAATCGCCCTTTAGAAGTTAACAAAAAAATATATCTTGCTACAGAATTCTATAAAATGATTTTAAAAACACCTCAAAATTCTATAGATTTTTAGGGTATTTTCTATAGAGTCCAATTAGGTTCAGCCCTACTAACTTCTATATGACTTTTCTGTAGGTGTCCTTTTAATTATACATCTGTCCTTCTAAGTGACACTATATACTGATGAACTAATACGTGGTCTGAACCCTGAGAATCATCTTTCAGATATGGAGCACCTTAGCCCACACATATATAGCTGTTAGTTTTAATTATTCTGATGTTTTGCTAATACATATACGTAACTGGATAACTTTGTTATTTCAGTCGTCGTTTCTTTCTAGCAATTAAAAAAAACAATCCAAACCACTCTCGGATTCAATCTCTATTGCCCTGTACCTCCGGCAGTCATTTACCCCAGTGCAAAGTAGGTGTAAAACACTACCATTTGGATTTGGTAGCAGTTCACAGTCACATTGGAGAATCAGGATGCCGACTCTGCTGAAATAAAGGTAATTTTAAGAGACTTTGCTTGCATATTAATTTGAAACATAACCTAAATATAATTTAACTGAAACTATTTATTATAGGTTACTTATTTTACATTATTACTTGTGAGTCAGTGACTGTGAAGCTGGGTTGGTATTTTTTTAAGACACTGCTGTTGGTTTCACTACCATGTGCCAAAGGCTAAGACTACTGACTGCTCTTTAAAACACCTGGGAAATGTCAGAAAAAATGAAGCCCATAGAGATTTGAGATGCTTCCACTTGAAACTCTATCCCAATAATGATTAATTACTAGTTATTCTGATAGTGAAAAAAAACGACTTGTAACTTAATAAATGTCTGCTAGTGAAATACGTGCTTTAACCATGGTATTCTGAGCTTGTAACCAACCTGATATACATGCATTTCGTCTTAATTTATTGGTATTCAATAGAAAGAAATGTTTTATCATAAATTAGAGCTTCATCTTTTGCTTAATAGGAAACCTGGGTTTTCTTTTTCTTTTTTTTTTCTCTTTTCAATGGCACCTTAATTTTCTTCCTTTTATTGTGTTATTTTGCATGAAATGAAAAATTCAAAACTTTGGGTCTGTTTGCATTGCACTTTTAGGAGACCAGATCCTCCATAATTATCCAGAATGATTTTTAAGAAAACGGGGTAGAATTTAGTACCACAGTCACAAACCCAGTCATTGGGCTGTGCTGTTCTAGGCTGATGCAATGCTGCCACCATATGGTAAGCCTCAGATGGAACACCAGGATAAAAGCATCTTTTAAATCTTATATGGTTTCTTCTTAACCATAGATTTGACTCTGCAAAACCGTATTACTACGTGCAGTACTGAGTAGCAGGATAGCAGAGTGGCCCAAATGATTTTATCACAAGCTTCACAATATCTGGTGTTTTTCTTAAAGCCCCAGCTCCTGTAGGGATGTGATTACATGAGTTTCTACTTGCGCTACATTGATGACATCTTCATCATCTGGACCCATGGAAAAGAAGCCCTTGAGGAACTCCACCATGATTTCCACAATTTCCATCCCACCATCAACCTCAGCCTGGACCAGTCCACACAAGAGATCCACTTCCTGGACACTAGGGTGCTAATAAGCGATGGTCACATAAACACCACCCTATACCAGAAACCTACTGACCGCTATTCCTACCTACATGCCTCCAGCTTTCATCCAGACCACACCACACAATCCATTGTCTACAGCCAAGCTCCACAATACAACTGCATTTGCTCCAACCCCTCAGACAGAGACAAATGCCTACAAGATCTCTATCAAGCATTCTTACAACTACAATACCCACCTGCTTAAGTGAAGAAACAGATTGACAGAGCCAGAAGAGTACCCAGAAGTCACCTACTACAGGACAGGCCCAACAAAGAAAATAACAGAACGCTACTAGCCATCACCTTCAAACTAAAACCTCTCCAACGCATCATAAAGGATCTACAACCTATCCTGAAGGACGACCCATCACTCTCACAGATCTTGGGAGACAGGCCAGTCCTTGCTTACAGACAGCCCCCCAACGTGAAGCAAATACTCACCAGCAACCACACACCACACAACAGAACCACTAACCCAGGAACCTATCTTTGCAACAAAGCCCGTTGCCAACTGTGTCCACATATCTATTCAAGGGACACCATCATAGGGCCTAATCATATCAGCCACACTATCAGAGGCTCGTTCACCTGCACATCTACCAATGTGATATATGCATTCATGTGCCAGCAATGCCCCTCTGCCATGTACATTGGTCAAACTGGACAGTCTCTACGTAAAAGAATAAATGGACACAAATCAGACGTCAAGAATTATAACATTCAAAAACCAGTCGGAGAACACTTCAATCTCTTTGGTCACTCGATTACAGACCTAAAAGTGGCAATTCTTCAACAAAAAAACTTCAAAAACAGACTCCAATGAGAGACTGCTGAATTGGAATTAATTTGCAAACTGGATACAATTATCTTAGGCTTGAATAGAGACTGGGAGTGGATGGGTCATTACACAAAGTAAAACTGTTTCCCCATGTTTATTCCCCCCCCCCCAACTGTTCCTCAGACGTTCTTGTCAGCTGCTGGAAATGGCCCACCTTGATTATCACTACAAAAGGCTACCCCCCTCCCCCCCACTCCCCTGCTGGTAATAGCTCACCTTAAATGATCACTCTCCTTACAGTGTGTATGGTAACACCCACTGTTTCATGTTCTCTGTGTATATAAATCTCCCCACTTTATTTTCCCCTGAATGCATCCGATGAAGTGAGCTGTAGCTCATGAAAGCTTATGCTCAGATAAATTTGTTAGTCTCTAAGGTGCCACAAGTACTCCTTTTCTTTTTGCAAATACAGACTAACGCGGCTGCTACTCTGAAACATGAGTTTCTCAGCTTTCTTTAAAACAAAAATAGAAAAAGTTTCTAGCCCTTCTGGGTGCAAAAGCCTGAAAACATGACACAAGTGCAGCTGTACGGCTCAGAGAGTAGAAGGCAAAGAAAAAGAGCCCAAATTGTACTACATTTTAACCTCATAATTTTTAAGCGATTTTCATGATTTTTTTTGGTGGGGGTCTGACTCATGATTTTTAAATACTTCAGGCTGGCAATACTGCAGGAGTAATGATTGAAGTCAATGGGCTGTTCGCAATACTAACCATTGCATCTGATAATATTTGTGAGATTATGCCCTAAAAGGTTCTTATCAAGTACACAAGCAAAGCTATATAAAATTTTATAGGTAAATGTCTATCACATGTCCCCTGATTCTAGTTTTATGCATATTTAGAGTTAGGTTGAGTCTGCTCAATATCCTGAGTGTGGACTAGTATGTAGCTGTGCCAATCCTCCTTTGCTCCCCATCATCCTTGCTCCTAGGGGTGAGTAATTTGTTATAGCCCTTTACTGATTGTAGAACATCATTCTTCTGATACCCGATGAGCTTTGCTGGCTGGATCATTTTGTAGGGACCACAGCCAAGGCTCCATCTCCTCTCTCTTCAATGGGATGGGCAGTACCAAGTACACAGTCCTTGCTTTCTGTCCTGCGCCAGGACCTAAGATTAAAGAGTTCAAAATAGAGCCTCCCAAGGGCAGAGAGCAGTTTTACTCCCCCTTGCTCACTGGCATGGCCATATTAGAGCCACACTAAATCTAGCCCTTAATTGTGAATTCTTTATGTTTGTCTGCTGATGTCCATCTTGGAGTGTTTTTACATCTGCCTTAACAATACTGGGTCAAATTCAGTTCTTCCTCAGGCATAATTCCCATTGCGATCTATGCACGTCTGGACTTATTTTACACATGGCGCCAATAACAATTAAAAAGCTGTTGAAACAGTCATGACAAAGTCTAATTTTGTTATTAATTCAAGCCAGATGTTTTTATTGGAAAAAATATACACGAAACTTGAAATCAATGGGAATTTTGCCAGTTACATTAGTGGAAGCAGAACAGGGGCCCAGAAATCAAGCAAATTGATTCAGCCTGAAAATTTGGCTGAGTAGAGATGGAGCTGTTTTCTTTAAATAAAAAAAAAGTATAAATTATCTGTTACTGGGTGTCATAAATATAAAGGGAAGGGTAACACAGTGCAGTATACAGTACTAATGAAATCCCTCCTGGACAGAAGCACAAAATCCTTTTACCTGTAAAGGGTTAAGAAGCTCAGGTAACCTGGCTGGCACCTGACCAAAAGGACCAATAAGGGGACAAGATACTTTCAAATCTGGGCGGGGGGTAAAGGTTTTGGTCTGTCTGTTCTGTGTGCTTGCTGGACGCAGATCAAGGAAACAAGCAATCCAACTCCATTAGAATCAGTAAGTACTAGCAAGGGAATGCATTAGCTTATTTTTGTTTTGGCTTGTGATTTTCTCTGTGCTGAGAGGAAGGTGTATTCCTGGTTTTCTTTTTGTAACTTTAAAGTTTGGCCCAGGGGGAAATCCTCTGTGTTTTTGAATCTGATTGCCCTGTAAGATTATCTTCCATTCTAATTTTACAGAAGTGCTTCTTTTACCTTTTTTCTTTCTAATAAAGTTCTGTTTCTTTTAGAATCTGATTGAGGTTTTTGTGTGTGTCCTAAAAAATCCCAAGGTTGGCCTGTGCTCATCTTGTTTATTCTCAAGCCTCCCCAGGAAAGGAGGCGTATGGGTTTGGGGGGATATTAGGGGAGAATAGGAACTATGAGTATGATTTTTTTTCACAAATCGGTCTTAATCTCCAAAATCTTTATTCATTGATACCATGATTTCAATGCAATTTGATATATAGTCAGCTACTTGGTAATAGCACATAACTTCACATGTGGAAAAGCAGATGAATTTTATGCTGCCTTTAACTAAGTTTTGGAAAACTTAACTCAGCTACTTATCTGGACTGAGTAATTTTTTGGACAGAGATCAGTAAAATGTTTTTACTTTTTCTTCATCCTCCTGGAGGCGTGTGGGTAAATAAACTTCGTGCCTAAATTGGTAAATGTTCATGACAATTTTCCAAAGCTACTTTAACTACCTATCCTGATATATAAATATTACAGCTCATATTGTCCTCACTTGAGCTGCAATTCCTAGGCAGCGTTACTTAAGAGGTTTACATCTGTTCTGAAGTCCACTCAGTTCTTCACTATGCATTTCTTTATTTTTGTGGGTTTAAGTGAACCCATAATGTTATTTTAATGCAGTTTTTTCTTTTAAAAAATATATGCTCCCATCAAGTAAATGTATTTGTCATGATTGAATTCAATGGATTATAATGACCTTTTATCTTTATTTCAAAGCTTTAGATCATGGTAGGAAGGGCTGGTTTAAACAGCTCCAGATAGGAATGTTTTCTAATTGAAAGTCTTCAATCCTCTTTAATGACAGCATTATTATCACTGCTGAATGTGTTCTGCCACTTGCTTTTCCCTGTAAAATCCATTTTTTTTTAGACAGGTCAGTGATATTTGTGTTTATGAAAGTTAAGGCAATGGTAGTATTTGAAACACTATACCTTAAACCAGGAGTGATGCAGGCACATGTAATCCCATTTTCACCCTGAAGTCCCCATGATGCTTCCTTGAGCCTTTCCTCAAGAGACTACTTTCACCGAACCCTCTAAGCAAGGGCTATCAACTGCGTGGCTTTCCCTGAAGCAGCTTAAATGAAGTTCACTATGCTGCAGTACCTGTTGCACAGCCAAAGCACTGTAATGGAGACCCATGACAACTTTTATAGCAGCTTTTATGATAATTAAGAGGGGCTGGCTAAATAGTGTGAAAGCGTTAGTGCATGTATAAAAGGCCCTTTAAAATTGTGTGAAGTAGCACAGTCTCCTAAAAAACAACGAGGAGTCCTGTGGCACCTTAAAGACTAACAGATTTATTTGGACTAACACAGCTACCCCCGGATACTAGTCTCCTAAAGACCTTTTGATACTATCATCTGTACAGACCCTAAACTGAACGACAAATGTATGCCCCTATCCTGCTAGTACTTATGCATGGGCTTAACTTTAAGCTTATGATTCGTCCCATTGAAATCCTGGTCATTATTAAGTTAAGTAATTAAAAATTAATTAATTAAGTTTTCATCCAATGAGAACTTTGAGGAGTTTGCAGGTGTAGGGTTGTGTTGGCTGGATGTTGTGTTCTTTTCCTTTCTTTTTCTTTTTTTTTTTATGGAAAAAACTAAAAATTACAAGAATGGGGGGAAAAGCTGTTTCTTCTAGTTCATTGTTGTTAATGTGAGAAGCTGCGCAATGGAAATGGCTGCTAATTCCAGCCTTTGGGAAGCTAAAAGCAAGTTTTAAGGATTTTTTGTTAACTCCTAACTATACTTCCAAACAATGCTCTATATGTTTAGTCACTAATGGTATCTATCCTACGCCCTATTTGAGTTTCATAAGAGTATTTAGAAAAATACTTGTTTCCTATATATAATGAAAATCTTGTTGTCTTTTTTCTGGTAACACTTGTTCAAAATAAATATTTCTAGCAGGCCTTGCTGTGGTTTGCATCATCTTGATTCATTTATGCAATGACGCAGCAGGCTATTTAATTGATAGTGATTAGTGAACTTTCTAAATCGGTAAAACTTCAGTGGGTTTAAGCTTCCAATAAATGCCAGCATCTATTTTTACACCACGGCTTCCATTTAACAGAAAGGCAAATACATCAGTTTGCAGCTGCCGCTGTTGCAAACACCAAAAAAGATCTTGTATTCCTATGGTGAAGTAGGAGTGTCTCTCTGTATTATCACTTAACTGTTTTGTTGTACATATTTTATCTGGCCTCCTCAAATTAGAAAGAGCAGGGATTTTTAATGAGGAAATACCCAGAGACAATTAATGATCTCCCACTAAAGTCTCAAAACAAAATTGCCTACCCTTACTTGCCCCGAAACAATTTACTACCTAAAATTGAATAGTGCATTCTAGTGACCATGGGCCAATTTTTTTTAAATGGCCTCTAATTTTGTGCCTACAGCCACTGCAAACACAAATAAAATAATTTAGACATCTAATCACCTCATTCTTTTGCCACTGCAAATCATGCAGTTACACATCTAAAGTCTTATTAGTTCCACTTACAATGTTCAGGCCACAAAACTACACCTGACTTAAATGCAAAATTATAATAAAAAAATTAGAAGCCAGCTTGCAGATCCTTTGACTATGTGGCTCTCTAATAGAAATCTTCATGTATTTGTATGCCAGAGGATCAATATATATGGAAGGGATGGGGTTTCATTTATAGGAATAATCAAAAGAAATCTCTGGTCTTACGAAAGATATCAGAACGTTAATAGCAGTGAACACCCAGGTGTGTACTGATGCTCCTCTACTGCAGAGCAGAGGGAAATTAGCCCCTTCCAGGAGGTTTTCAACACCTTGCAGGATAGAGTCCTGTGTCTGTGTGCATTTCCACTATAAGCCCTACTATAAGAAGGTTTGAAACGGACCACAAAATTTTCTATATTCCGTAGTAAGCCTCTGGGTGGGAGCACAAAGTATTTAATTATTTTCAAATTTGTTTTGGAATAGTTATCATTTATTCAAATGTAAATACAGGCTCAGAAATGTTTAACTTGCATTGCTGTAAATGTGGTCATACTGGGCTCTCTCTCTCTCCATTCTGGAGGTCACTTGCACGGGATTCTTTTGGGAGGCACATTGCAGCCTCTGAGAGCACATATGTTCTCAGAACCCTCAAAACTCTTCTAAAAATTCACTCTTTCCATCTCACCAAAACAGGAAGTGAAGAACAGAGAGGATGGGGAGCTTATTGAGTAACCACAGGAGCTTATTATTGTTACCCTTGTCCACCCTGCCCTTTACACCTTTGTCTGATTATGACCCTCACTTGTTTCACTTTTAAGTTACATTTTACATTCTTTGAGTAAGGGATAGCAGCTTTTCCTGTTAAGATTGGTGCCCCATTGTGCTGACGGGCCATACAAACATATCAGGTGCCTGGTACCTGCCCCCAAGGTATCTGTAGGCTCAGTGGAGAAGACAGGGAATGACAGATAAACAACATATAAGTAAAAAAGCTAGAAAAAAGCTTATCAATTATAATATCACTTTTGAATCCATCCCCGTTTGCACACACATAACCCTTTCTTTCTGTCCTAGTGCCACTCGGCATTTTCAGCCATTCGTGCCCCAAAGTGCCCGCCTTCATCCTGCTCATCCATATCATATACTCTGCCCCACAACTAATGTTAGAGGTGTTTGCTCAACCACAATGAGAAGGAGGTGCACAAGAAGCTTCCTAACCCAGGAAAAGCTACTCAAGGGGCAGCACCTAACTGCAATCCTTACATTTCTTGCAGAAGGAGAAAGATGGCTGAAATAAGAAGTCAGGAACAAGTCCCCATCCCCTTTCTGACTACAGAATGGAGGTAGTCAGCTGGGATGAGCATTCTGTGTCATCCTAATGACTGATGCAAAATGCTCACAAGCACACCGACCTGTAGAGGGGCCACCCCGCTATTGCTTCTGGAGCAGTGAGGCTTGGTATATATATATATATGCTTGGTATATGCTTGCTAAATGCTGCTGTATAGCCCAATATGTCTCAGTGTTTGGGAGAAAAACAGTGAACCAGTGCCAAATAGTACAGTACAAGAGAATGTTTTTAAACTAGTGCTGGTCAGCGAAAGTGGGGGTTTTTTCTGTGGAAAATTTTGACTTTTTGGTGAAAAATTGAAAACTGAAATATTTTGTAAAAAAGTTTGAAATAGTTCAGTTTGGAAATATCACCACAGTACCTCATGGAGTTGTGGTTTGGATGCTTCATACTCCCATTTTCCTATATATACTGGCTTCCCTGCTTGCACAAAATCTCCCATGATGCACCACAGTTGCATTTCTTCATGGGGGTAGTGGTGCATCATGGGAATGCCGTGGTCATGGTGCATCATGTGAGATGGAGTTCAGCTGGAAAACCTTGCACATAAAGGAGAATGGGACATGAGACAACCAAACTACAACTCCCATGAGGCACAATGGTGGCATATCCAAATGAAAACACTTTTTAGTTTTCAGGCATTCATTTTTTAATGAAAAATCAATTTTCTGAAGAAAGCAGACACTTTTTGCAAAAAAAAAAAAAAAAAGTAGTCAAAAACCCAATTTTCCATTGAAAAATTTCTACCATCCATAATCTAATGGACTTCAAAGAGGGTTCCTGCTCTCCATGCCCATCTTTTCTTAAGAGGAAATGACAATACCTGTGGACACTGAATATTTTTGTACAGGCTCATATCATATCTCAGCAAGTATCTCTGTAAGATTACATTTTCTGTAAATCACACGGAAAAAGAGCTCTCATATCTTCACATACTTCACTGCCTGATAGTACATTGCTGTCCTGTTTAGCACAATCAATTAATCAACAAGGATTAGACAGCATGGATTAGACATGGATTTACTGGACATGGATTTACTGCACATAGGTAGACACTTAGGCCTTGTCTGCACTACCGCGGTAAGTTGACCTAAGTTACACTACAGCAGTGGTGGGCAAGCTGTGGGCTGCGGTCCGCACGTGGCCCGTCAGGGTAATCTGCTGGTGGGCTGCAAGACAGTGTTTACATTGACCGTCCACAGACATGGCTGCCCGCAGCTCCCAGTGGTCGCGGTTCACCATTCCTAGCCAATGGGAGCTGCGGGACGCAGTGGCCAGCATGTCCCTGCGGCCCTCGCTGCTTCCCGCAGCTCCCATTGGCCAGGAATGGTGAACTGCGGCCGTGCCTGCAGATGGTCAATGTAAACACTGTCTCGTGGCCCACCAGCGGATTACCCTGACGGCCGTGTGCGGCCCATGGGCCGAGAGATTGCCCACCACTGCACTAGAGAGATATAGCTTATCAGTGAATAATGTAACTGAAGTTGACATAGTTTAGGTCACGGTGTCTTACCACGGTGTCTTACCATGGTGTCTACACTGCGCTATGTCAATGGCAGACACTCTCCCACTGACTTACCTTACTCTTCTCAGGGAGCTGGAGTATCGGAGTCAATGGGAGAGCACTCTGCCATTGACTTAGCGGGTCTTCACCAAACCCACTAAATCGACCCCACTGCATCGATCACAGCAGTGCCGATCTACTGGTAAGTGTAGACGTGGCTATACTAACACACTCTTGAAGATCTAAATTGAGCAAAACTGGTAAACATTCGAGAAACTTCCTCTTCCCTGGCCGTCTCCCCATAGCTATCAAAGTATTTGTTTAACAGGGCTAACAGCATCCTCCTAGCTCCCTTCAGGTCAAGCCTTGGTCCAAAACCAAAGGATGGTAATGAGGGGAAAGGAACAGATCTAAAAAAAGTGGAAAAAATAATATCAGGTTGCTGAGCACAAAATGTGGACCATTTGGAGAACATTGAGGTTGCTGACAGACAGCTGTAACCTGAAGTCCTGCTTCTTTCAACCACGGCACTGCCTGTGACACCTAACAGGTAATCTTCAGACACGGATGAATGGCTTTAAAACAATGTTTCCAGTGCTCTGTTCATTCAAAAATACTTTTTTGCCCAACTACTGGAATGTATGTCTTCCGGTTCATCTCTGTTAGTTACTTTCATCAAGACAGGGAAATTCCTGTCAACATTTATGCCCAATTCTTGCCCTCCCTAGCACATTTTAGTATTCCAGAGCAGTGATACAATGCAGAATCTTATTCTAAGGCTTTATTTGTGTATTTGTTTTGCCCCACTTGTCATAAATAAATAAATAAAAATCATTTGGTTACATACACTGATTTTGTTTTCATCAGTTCTTCTCTTAAATATTAATTCCCCTTATTTGGCCATGTGAATATACAATCTTTGAACTGCTAATCAATTAACTTGTTCAGTGATATCAGCTAAAACAACTGTGGAGAGCTGAAGAGGCATCATTACCAGCATCAGCATATGCAGATCATGTGGATGCAGTTTGATACTATGAAACCAACCACTACCTATTTAGCATAGGCTAAATTCCTTCATCTGATTATCAGTTTATTGTTCAGTCAGAAGTCCCATTGACTTCCATTGAAATTTTGCCTGTATAAGGATTTGATCAATGGTGCTGACAGAAGCTTCTCCTGTACATAATATTCTGCAGCAAAGTCCAGTCTGTTATGTTTCTTAAAGAAGGATATTTCCATACTGGATGATAAGGTATCTCACCTAACTCACCGAGATCTATGTATTTTTGTTCAATATTGTGCACTGAATGGAAATAATTTACCCACTTCTGAGTGGAATCCCTGGGTACTACAGTAATAATAATAATTGGAGTACTGCATCTGTGACAGAATATATCCCTGTGTCCACTATTTTAATAACCTTTGTACAAAGTATGCCTTGTGCGGTATCACTTGAAAACTCGTAATTTGCTGGTCATAATTGTCCTGGTACAATATATGTGGCAACATTGTATGTAAAGTTATGAAAGTCCACTGTATGGTATTACTAAAACATGTTCCAAATCTGAGGAGTGGCCAAGCCAGTTCTTCAGAGACAAAGGGCAAGCTGATGCCTCAGCCAGGTGTAAACAAGCCCAGTGGGCCATTACCTGCTAAATGGACATTTTGTGGCAGGAAAGAGGGTGTGGGCAAAAAATCTACATTTTAGCAGAGAAATAGCATGGGGTTCCCCATCCACAGAGACTGCCTGTCATCATGCTCCCAGATGGATCTGCTTCTCAAAGAGGGGAGAAGTCTATAAAAAGAAAGGGGAAACACCCCAGGGTATCCCCTCCTTCTGACTCTCTCTCTGTCCATTGATTCACTGCATCAGAAGGAACGAAGGAAGTAGCCATCAAACTGGGGAAGGGGTCCTGGCCTAAGAAGTTTGGCCAGTATGACTGTTGAGAGCATGTGGTGAGAAAAACTTTACTTTGAATTTAACACACAGAGCAAGCTGAGAGTGACTTACGTACTGGAGGCTGTTTGTGAGCAGTCCTGACTGGAGGCTACAGCAGCAAAATAGTGTAACGGGCAGGTTAGAGGGCAGGGGGTCGCACAGCTACTCACTAATCTAGATTGTATCCTGGGCATGTCACAGCATCATATTATAAACTAAGACCTGGATCCTGCACTGAGCACTGTGTGGACATGTCTGCCTATATAGAGCTCATTGTAGGATTATACGTCATTGGGATAAATGTTACATGAAAAAGGAACTGCTCAGTGCTCTGATATACATAGGACTTCCAAAAAATTGTTCTAAAATAAATATTTAAAACAAGTTCTTATACATTGGGTTAAGCAGGAGAACTGGAAAGGCCACCTTGGGATGGGCAGAGGAATGCTCTGGTAACATAGGACTGGCATTTTGGAAATACAGTCCTGATGCAGGAAAGAGCTTTAAGCATGTACTTAAATCCATCCCTATTTAGGACAGCACTTAGGCATGTGTGTGGAGAATCAGGAAGTTATGTGTGGTTTTTTTTTTAAACAATTATCATTGGCACCTCACTTTACCTGTGTGATATTATCCAACCTGACTGCCAGGAGTAAATCAAAGGTGACAGTAAAGGGGCAAATCCCCAGGAAATGAAAGATGTAGGTACCTGGCTTAGATGAAACATACCAACGCTTGCAATGAAAGATTAAGGGTTAGATAAGGGGAAATATGCATGTAGACTTTTATTGTTTTTAGTCTTTGCTCTGAATGCTTTGTCCCTTTGGGTGAATAAATAAATAATGCTTTGTTATGAATAGCTGTTTTTGAGTCACTTTAATCAGCTCACTGGTCACAGGTCCCCAGAGCGAAAGGGATTAGTGCTAAATCCAGATGGGCCTGTCACGTTAAAATGGTTGGGAAACTAGGGGGCTGCCATTCAGTGACCCAGTTCCACATTGTTTAGCTGTATAGTTCTCCCAGAGAGGGGTGAGGTGAGCGAGGCTATCCCCAAAATGGTACTCAAGAGGGACTAAAATGGGTCTAAAGCCCAGTTTCCCCTGTAACTGTGATAACCTGCTTAACTTCAATGATGTATTTAATTTCCACTGACTTCTATGGATTTATGTCCATGCTTAAATTTAAGCTCGTGTTTAGGTGCTGTCCTGAATAGAAATGCTTTCCTCAATTGGGGCCTTAATGAAGACATTTCTGAAGACAGGTTTAACAGCCTAGATACGATTTTTCCCAGTTTTTTAAAAGGACATTGCGCATCCGAAGTGTTATATTTAGGAGTAAATGCAGGCATAAACTGCTGTGATGTTAGTGCTGCCTTATTCTGTTGATCTTATTAGAGAGGGAAAATTATTATAATCAGTCAATATTCTGGCTGGGCAAGTAAAAGCCGCTCTAGTTCAGTTGTAGGTATCAGAATGTCATTATTAAATATAATGTGAAATTCATGTGAAAAAATGAACAGTTTACACTGTTAGACATATAGCTAAGTTCCATAAAATCCTTTATATAAAACCAGCCTCCTACCTCGTCCTACAAGGAGAACAGCCACAGCAATGTGGTTTTGGTCAGTGATCCCGAGGCTGGATTAACAATAATCTCAGGAAAAAGATAAAGAAAGAGTTGCAGGTTCCAAAGGAAGAAATCTGATAAAATTAAAGTGTAATAGACACTTCAAACTGTGTGATCTGACCTAATAAGTTATTAATAGGGAACCATTACTCCTCATACATTTTTTATTAGGAAGGCATTGCCTTTTTGTCAAGATTAGTGGATTATAAAATATTTGTGCTACACAATATAAATGACCCTACCTATTAATAAGTCTCTAGAAAGATATGTTTAAATTGAATTACATTAAGAAGAGAAGTGCCAACTGAAAATTAGGCATAATTAATGGAAAGACATAAATAAACCAAAGATAGAGGGAAAAGGACATTCTCTCCATTGATCATTTTGAGGATTAATTGCTGATATGCTCTAATGACATACCAACTATTACTGTTTTTATAAGGACCATTTCATAGCAGATGAAATTCATGTAACAATGAATATGTATTGCAATTTATTGCCAGAAGATAATTACATTGATCACGTACCTCTAATTAGTCAGTAAAATTTTGAAGGGCTAAAAACTACAGCTTAAAATGTAATATACAACAAAGGCTCATTAAACACTTTCACTGAAGCAGAATGGTGATTTCACTGATATTCAACTACTAGCTCTTCCCTGTGAGTTTGGAGTATGACTGCACAGGACAATCTGCACTGAAAGGAATGATGTGGGCCATATCACTTTATTATTTTCCATGGGTTGGAGCCAGCGATCCACTTAGTGCAGTGATACCTTAGAGATACAGGAAATTATTTTTACATCTCATTCACATAATGGATATTGTGAATTGAGTTACACAGTGAACGAGCACCCTGGATCTTCTCAATTTGCTAGCATATATAAGGTTTCCCCTGATATCAAAGCGCTGCCTCCAATGTGCTATCATGTAGGGGAAGTAAACATTTTAAATTTTGTGTCTCATACTCTGACAGACCTTTTAAAGTATTAACCATTAGCCAGAAATTTAAATATAAAACTTTATGGCTGAGCTATATTAAATTTTATATTAAACACGGCAAATTCAGAACAGCTTTCTTTTTGCTCACAAGGTTAAGTTTTAAAAATGCTCAATATTCAATTTCATATCGTTATCAAGCTAAAATAAACAAAACTTTATATAGCTTGTACTTGCTAGACCATGTTATTAATGCACAAAAACTTCATACAGGTCATGTTAAGGGCCAGGCAAAACCACAAGAGAAGACCATTCAGTGTTAATGTGTTCATTCCCATCCTTTATTTTTCCCCGTTCTACCTAGGTAATGCAGAAGTCTGAGAGCAGTAGATGTGGTTATCCATCGTGCTACAAGTGCTGGGATACGTTAGCACCATGGGATACATTCAAAGCTGAATGGCAGTCTGAGAACCGAATTTACCTCAGTATCATTATTGTTATTATAATATATCGACATGGTGCTATAAATGTACATGTGCTTTACAGGAGAGAAAACATGTTTTGAGCCCTGCCAGTGCTTAAAAGATCTCATTAGGTCCTTTCTTCCTATTAAAAAAAAATGGAGACCTCAGTAGAAGCATTGGACACATTCTGAAGCTTATTTTCATTATTATTTGTGAAAGTCACCATAAAACCAATGTGTTCTTAAACAATGGATTATTGGCACAAAACCTCTTCATTTTGCCATGGGGGAAGCAAACACTGTAAAACCATAAAATGAGTATTTTATATTCTATGTTAAACAAGCAGAGCAAAAACACATGCTAGAGACTTTACAAGTAGTCTCAATCAGAGTGGATGGGAGGCTGTTTAAACCTCAGTTATTATCATTATTATTTGTATTGCAGTAACATCAAGGAACCCCAGCCTGAACAAGGATCCTGTTGTGCTAGGTGCTGTACAAAGACAAAAAAGATGGTCCTGCCCAGAGATGTGTTCCTGTTCCTACTATAGTCAATGGCAAAGTTGTTGAGTGGCTGCAAAAAAATGCCCATTATTTTATTTATGCCTCACAGTATCCCAGTAAGGTAGTTATCATAGAATTGATCATAGAATTGTAGGATTGGAAGGGACCTCGAGAGGTCTTCTAGTCCAGTCCCCTGCTCTCAAGGCAGGGCTAAATATTATCGTGACCATCCTTGACTGGTGGTTGGAGAATTTTAAGAGCAGGTTAGACAATGACAGAGATTCCACAACCTTCCTAGGCAATTTATTCCAGTGCTTAACCATCCTGACAGTTAGGAAGTTTTTCCTAAAGGCCATCCTAAACAGCCTGTGCTGCAATTTAAGCCCCTTGCTGCTTCTCCTATCCTCAGAGGTTAAAGAAAACAATTTTTCTCCCTCCTCTTTGTAACAATCTTTTATGTACTTGAAAACTGTTGTCATGTCCCCCCTCAGCCTTCTCTTGTCCAGACTAAACAAGCACATTTTTTCAATCTTCCGTCATAGGTCATGTTTTCTAGACCTTTAATCATTTTTGTTACTCTTCTCTGGACTTTCTCCAATTTGTCCACATCTTTCCTGAAATGTGGTGTCCAGAACTAGACACAATACTCCAGTTGAGGCCTAATCACTGCAGAGTACAATGGAAGAATTACTTTTTGTGTCTTGCTTACAACACTCCTGCTAATACATCCCAAAATGATGTTTGCTTTTCTTGCAACAGTGTTGCACTGTTGACTCGTATTTAGCTTGTGATTCACTATGACCTCCAGATCCCTGTCTCCAGTACTCCTTCCTAGGCAGTCATTTCCCCATTTCTATGTGTGCAACTGATTGTTCCTTCCTAAGTGTAGTACTTGGCATTTATCCTTATGGAATTTCATCCTATTTACTTCATTCAGATCATTTCTCCTGTTATATATTGCTACTCCCATTTATGGTTGGGGAAAGAGAAGCACAATGAGTGTAGCTGTAACCTAAAGATCTATCTGATGGAATTGGATCAAGCTGCCCATAAAACATCATTCCCCCTTCTCTCTGGATCTGCCAAGGGAACTATTTGGTCTCGGGATCTATGCAGGGGAAAGTAATGGGAAGAGGGATCTTGGGAACAGAACACATTGTTCCCCTCCCTGCAACTCTGTGGGACGTCTGCTCAGGTAAAGTTCTTCTGCACTGAGGTAGGTAGGTGCACAACCAACTACCTGTTTGTATGTGCGAATGTGGTAGGCCCCTTGACAAACTGAACCTAAGTGAACCTGTTAAAACATCATAATGTGGATATACTAAGGGGAAAGGAGCTAAATGTCTTCTTTTATAACCAGTGTTCTATTAAACCTGTACCACCTGCTTTAAATAAAATATTAGGATGATTCTGAGGTCCATTCTGAGCCCCTTTTGCTATCCGGCTGAAAAGAAAGAGGACACTTTCATTTGAAATAATCCAACTGAAACAAAACACCCTACACTAATGCCCTAAAAACCTTATCTACTCTTTGACACGGTTGTAACAAACACTTTGAAAGTTCTGTGCCAACATTGCTCATATGTTCAGTGGATTTTAATTAGAGCTCTGAGAGCTTGGGAAAATTGGCCGAGTGAGCACGCTTGCGTCTTTCAAAGGGCACCACAACTGACCTTTCACTCAGCTTACAATCAGAGGGTGAGTTTAATTAAAATCAGGGCAAATAACGGAGACGGGGAGAAAAATCCTCATCCCAGAGATTAGTGAAGAAAAAAGTGATTAAATAAGTGTACAGTGAGATGAAGAAAGCAATCCATGTTGTTTCTTAATTGCGCACTGGACACATCAATGGATAGGTATGTAAACCATTCTCAGTGAATGCTATGATACCATTCTAATAGTTGCCTTAAAAGGGTTTAGACAGAATAGAGGGATTAGACAAAGAAAGAGATTAGCAAGAGGAAAACTACAGCAGAGAGAGAAAGATCTCACTTTTTCTGCTGCTGGATTAGTAGTAGCACATAGATGGTACAGCAACCCTTAGTTGTCATACTAGATTTTGATTCTGCTAACTAGCTACCTACAAATGCTAAGAATCATCATCATACACATTTTCTGAAGCAGGTACAACACCACCTTCCCCCCTTCTCCTCCCCACCTTGCCATGTCACATAAGGCCACAGTACTGTGGAAGAAGGGCCACACTGAAAGACCACTCATCTCTGTTGGAGAAGGCAGAAATGATCTGTGGTATTCCCTTTACTCCTACCAGAAGATGACACTGCAGCAGCAGTTGCTTCAACCTTCCATCCTTACCTTGCTGCTTGCAGTAGATAGCATGTTAACACCCTTAGTTCTTAGATGGAGTCTGTTAGACTTCAGGAACCAAGAGCAGCTCCACTTCTTCTGGCATTTCCCTCTCCTCTTTGACCTATCCAAAGCTGGAGAGTAAAAAGTCAGTCTGCTTCCCCATCTCATGAAAATTAGGGGAGGAAAGAGAAGGCACAGCCAAGGGGAACCATAGGAAAGGGTCACAGTGGTGGGAACTTTGGCAGTGGGCCAAAGCGTAATAGTGCATCAGTGAGTGAGTGGTGGACGTAGGCACAGGAATAAGATAAGGAAGGAAGGGAAGATTAATGGGAATCTGAGAGAGAAGGAGAGATTGAGGGGAAGGAAGGAAAGATTAAAAGAACACAAGAAAGGATGGAGATAAAAACATAGGTGAAGAAAGGCAGAATTATGAAACATCATAATAAATGGACTGACAGAGAAGTTGTACTCCTTGCAATCCATAGTGCAATCACAACTTCACTCCTGTAGTATATGCCTATGTCTCGTGATCAAGTCAAGGTTTCACTGTGGGAAATACTTATGAAAAGTTTAGCATCTTTTGTCCCTTGTATGAGTTTGGATTTTATCTGCAAGTTTCCTATATGCTTAGTTTAAAACTTATCCTATTGACTTTAAATGTAAAGAGTCGGTAGAACTGGTTGTTGGTGGAGAATGGCCCTTTCTGAAACAATAGCATTGTATATTATTAAGTGGTTATGAAATGTAATAACTGCCCTCCCAGATATGTGAAAGGGAGATTGTGACACTGGCACGCCAGATGCCAGCTCTTGCCAAGACTGCAGGCGTTAGCTAAGGACTGACAAATTCATAGCTGAGACCAGTGCACCTGTAAGCTAGTTTTGCTCAAAATAGGTATCAGTCTTATAAAAATGTATTTAGTGTTTAGACTCTATGAAATGCTTTTAAGTTCCTGCATGCATTAATCTCACTTGTAATGTCTGTATTTCATGCTATGAGAAAGTATATAAGTGTTGCTTTATAACTTTGAAATTGTTTGCTCTGGGCTTGTGAACCCAGACCTGGGAATCATCCCTCCTCCTTCCCCCCTCGCTCTCATCCAGAAGGACTATCCACATTTAAGTGGGCCATTATAAAATAAAAGCTTTGTTAATTGCTCCATCCACCCACGGAGAAGTGCATGCAGAAGGCCTAAGGCCTCATCCCATTGCCTGCAATGCTGGAAGAGGGAAATAAAAATAGTTGACAAGATTTTTCATCTCATTGTTGTTTGAACTCTCACAAGACCAGAGAAACCAAACTGAAGCCAGAGATCCCCAGAGGTTACCTCCTGGGTCCACCCTGAAAGACATTTTGAACTGACTGATCACTACAACTCTCAAAAAGAAAAGGAGTACTTGTGGCACCTTAGAGACTAACCAATTTGTTTGAGCATAAGCTTTCGTGAGCTACAGCTCACTTCATCAGATGACTAACACGGCTGTTACTCTGAAACCTGTCATTATGCAAGGCACTACAACTCTGTCACTCTTAGGATTTAGATGGCAAGTAATTTGTGTATATATGTTTGCTTACTTCACACTGTAGATAACTCTTTATTTCTTTTTCCTAGTTAATAAAACTTCAAATAGTTTCTTACAGGACTGGCTACAGGCATTGTCTTTGTTGCAAGATCCAGGGTACCAATTGAGCTAGGGTATTGAGACAGGTCTCGGGAATGGAAGCAACCTAAATATTGTATGATTTTTGGTGTAAGTGGCCATTTATCGGTAAGGCCAGTTTGCCTGAATGGAAAGATAGACTGGAGAGTCTAAGGGGACTGTCTGTGACTCTCTGGTGAGGCTGTTATATTGATCCAGGAGTTCTCATTTGTTACTGGCTTGGTGAGATCTAATTATAGAACATACCACCACTTTAGAAAAAAGAACAGGAGTACTTGTGGCACCTTAGAGACTAACAAATTTATTAGAGCATAAGCTTTCATGGGCTACAGCTCACTTCATTGGATGCATAGAATGGAACATATAGTAAGAAGATATGTATATACATACAGATAAGTTGGAAGTTGCCATACGAACTGTGAGAGGCTAATTAGTTAAGATGAGCTATTAACGGCAGGAGAAAAAAGCTTTTGTAGTGATAATCAAGATGGCCCATTTAGACAGTTGACAAGAAGGTGTGAGGATACTTAACTTAGGGAATTAGATTCAATATGTGTAATGACCCAGCCACTCCCAGTCTCTATTCAAACCCAAGTTAATGGTGTCTAGTTTGCATATTAATTCAAGCTCAGCAGTTTCTCCTTGGAGTCTGTTTTTGAAGCTTTTCTGTTGCAAAATTGCCACCTTTAAGTGTGTTACTGAGTGGCCAGAGAGGTTGAAGTGTTCTCCTACTGGTTTTTGAATGTTATGATTCCTGATGTCAGATTTGTGTCCATTTATTCTTTTGCGTAGGGACTGTCTGGTTTGGCCAATGTACATGGCAGAGTGGCATTGCTGGCACATGATGGCATATATCGCATTGGTAGATGTGCAGGTGAACGAGCCCCTGATGGCGTGGCTAATGTGATTAGGTTCTTTGATGGTGTCACTTGAATAAATATGTGGACAGAGTTGGCATCGGGCTTTGTTGCAAGGAATACCACTTTAGGATATCTGCCCTGTTTTTGACTGGGATAGGCAGTCATAGACGTGAGCCACTCCAGACAGCGAAACAGAGATTGTAGTCAAATTTATTAAATAAATAAGTTAGACAAAATAAATACATCTAGATAAATCTATAATCCTAAAATGTATAAGACAATAAGTGTGTCTTTAAATTCCAGTATTCCCATATGGCTTGTTCTATAAGCCCAGACTACTAATACTAGACCACCAAACAGCTAGAATCACAAGAGTCATTGAACATTGTGATTTGTCGCAATGTTTGACAATTGCTGAAACATAAGTGCTAAATATTAAATAATAACCTTGTGATGAACCACTGTGAAAATGAACAGAGCATTCAACAGCTCCCATAATTGCTTCTTTTATACCTACTGTGAGGTGGTCTAGTGGTTGCACATTGAGTTGCGATTAAAATAATAAGGACAAAGATTCAATGGCTCATACAGGGTTCGTTTTACACTGATTGCAAGATACACCTGAGCTTCTTTATTTAGGTAGGGCTAGTTCTTTGTTTCTACAGTTATATTTAGCAAATTAAAAAGAAAGCAAAATAGCATTTTAAAGATGCTGCCACTATGTAGCAGCACTTACTAAAAAGCACAGTTCTTCTGCAAAAATATTGTGAACCTCCTTTATTGACCCTAGGAAGCAGGGTATTGTAATGCTGATTTCTTGTAGAATCCCAAGATTTCTCTTTTCCATGGGCTCAACTATAATTATAAAAAAGCAAAGGGATGTCATTTAAAGCTTGAGAGAAAAGCTGCCCCCTACAGTTTGCATGCACACAAGAGAACGAGGAATTACCTGCATTGAAAATAAATGTTTTGTGATCAAGTCACTGGTTGCATAAGCAGGTGAAAAAATAATTGATAGTCTGAACCCATCAAAGCTTGCTTGGAGCAAGGCATCTTGTTCAACAAGCTTTGTGCTAGCTGTTTCATAGTTAAATAAAGTTAAGCTCAGAATTTGGCCTCTTGAACCTTTTAACTTCACAACAACAAAAGATGGGTTGTTGCATCACTTAACTGAAGGTGCCGCCTGACAGTTAGGCCCTGGCCGAGGCTCTGGGACAAGACCAGGGAGCTCCTCTCCTGTCCCAGCTTCACCCCGCACTCGCTCCTAGGAAAAAATTGACAAGCCTTCTTATCTTGCCTGTTGGTTCCTGATTGGCTACAGCCTTCTCCCAGCCCTCCTAGCCACTGGACAACCACGTCTTTTTAGTACCTAAGCCTAAGTGGCTTTTCTAGGTGGCAGTTTTCAAGGTGATGATATCTTCTGCAGCGACCAGTGAAGGCCCGGTACACCCCATCACATGCCCACATTCTAAAGTGCTGAGCATTCGGTGAGCTGTGCAAACCCTCACGTGTACCCATTGAACAAGTCAAACCCACACACAAATATTTGTTTGTAGTTTTGCAGTTGTCTGCAGAAGTACTAGATTTCCATATACAAGTGGTACTTTGCTCTCACATATGTTTCACCGGCACAATGGGTGTAGTTACATTTTCTGCAACCCACCTGTCAAACAGGGCTCTGAAAATGTGTTCATCTTTCTAATAAATCAAAATCAACGCTGATGTAAGTGGGTGCAACTTCAGCTCAATTAATTGTCTATGAGTCTATGAGTTGCACTCATCTGAGCCAACAGTCAATTTGGTCCAATAAGCCTAAATATATTCTCTCATTTTCTTTTTTAAACATAAGGAGGTATTCAATTTGTGTCCCAGTCAAGCAACCTGAACTTTTGCAGGTAAAATCATCACTGAGAGAAGACTATGGAAGAGACTATTTCCACTCTGCCATGTGTTCCTAGATTCTAATTTTCATAAGACCATTTAGGAGATAATTGTTACCATAGATTTTGAATTAAGATTTTTTTCCCCTAAAAATACTATGTCAAATCTGTTCATTTTGCACCCTGCACCCTCTAGTGGCAGTGAACAAGAACTGATAGTCAAAATCAAGCTGTGTGATGCTCTGTTGTTTTATAAATGGCAGATTTTTCAAACATGCCAGCTTTAAGAAAACTATGCTGTTGAATCATGATCTATAGATGCATGTGGGTAATATCAGGCAAGGAGACCATCAGGCAAGGAGAAACAAATACAAGTACAGAAGATACCAGTGGGAAGACAGGTCCATTATTTCATTTTAAAGAAAAGAAAAGATCTTTGCTTAGCATTGGAAAATGATCTCAAGCAACAAAATTTAGAACTGAATTTTAAATACGACAAAGTTCAGGTTTGTTTGGCTCTAGTGGATTGGATCCTCTCATCAGGTCTGTATGGGCACCGGGGTTTACCTTCCTGAATTTAGTTATGGGATCAGGACTATACTTTGGTAAAATACCAGCCATTTGCAAAATTTAGATCTGGTACCAGGTTTGGATTTCAAACTATCCCAGCATTCAGGTGTGCTCAATTGTTGTTTTGCTTCAGGCCCATTTCTATTTGTAGTTACACTTTTAAAGGCATGTTAGCATGTACATTTTTTAAAAAAAATCCTTTTTTTTAAAAAAGCTAGGAGCAACAGGACTAGTATGTTGTATATCAGTGTCTTCTTTACAGTGATTGGTTCACATGTGTATTTTAAATTAATTTTTTCATTATTCTCCTATGATCATTGGTCATTCCTTTAGGGGAACCCAAAAGCACTTTCCCCAAGCTCAAAGAGGGGGGAGGAAATCACATGAAAAGTCACACACATACAAGGTTAAGATAGATTTAAAGAAAAAGTACAGAAATGTAATCTGATGTAGGCTGATAGTGATCAAAAAGTTGTTAACATCTGATGACTGTCTGGCGGTGTCAATCAAGTCCTAGGAGAAAATTGGTCACAAAACCCATCATTGCAGTTGCCACTAATCTAGAGTCTTGTTGGCAGTTTTAGAAAGACCAAGGATGGAATGGGCATTTAGCTGAACTTCTTGATAACCTAGGGATTCTTTCTCCATGTCAGAATTGAAGTATATTGGTGAGGCAGTGTTGAGAAGCTTACACAACTGCTGCCTTTGCTATACAGAGTCCACCTTACTTTTCACAGCTGTCACTCTTTCTCCTTTCCATTCACTTAAACACTTTTATTAAATGTCTATCTACTTATATGGCCCCCATCTTTGTAGCATCTGATCACTGTGTTACAGTTGTCCACGGATACCATGATTTGATTTCTGAAATAATATTAAAATACACCAGCTGTTTTTTATACAAAAAGCATACATTTTCCAGGTTATTTGTGCACTTAGTCCTAACTCAGGTTGTCGTGGTGGGGGGTTTTGTCTGGTTGGTTGGTTGGTTGGTTGTGGGTTTTTGGTTTTTGTGTGCTTGTGTGTGTGAGAGAGAGAGAGAATTGGTTCAATTTTCAAGTATCTTAAAGTACCTGCCAATCATGCTATGATTTCTGTCTCTCTTACTCCTGTCAAGGGATCTTGTCCTCATAATGCCATCAGCTTCCAAGCCTCTTCTGCTGCTGAGCACAGTAACCTTAGACACTGCAACATTCACAATAAATAAAGCCACAGAGCTTTAACTGCTGTCTTCCAGAAGAAGTGACATAAAGAAGGATGATTGCTCTAGAATGTGTTGTCCTCCTAAACCACATGATGCATTCAGAGAATTAAAATTTCAACAAGTCATTTACTGATAGCCGCTCTGCGAGTGCTACTTCACCGGCTTAAGTTTCTTGTGGTTCCACAGACATTTATAGGACAGGGCTATGTTATGGAAAGCTGCTACGTAGAAGAAATTCTAATTGTCTTTCTCTGCCAATGTTTGTTCTGACTCAACAAGGTCAGGATTTTAAAAAAAAAATAGTTAACTCTTTAATAAATGTCCCCTAATTTTTAATAGCTGTGAGTGTTATGGAATAGCACTCCTCCTCAAGTGTGTTCTGACTAGCTAAAGTGCATTCACTCTTGATGGGCAGCATATGTAAATGAAACTGCAGCTGCTCAGTGGTGGAGGTTTTTAGAACACACTTGTCTCTGACCAGGTTTTTTGAGATCCTTATCATTTCTCTGAAGTGAATAAGCTTCGGTGGAACATTTCTTGGAACAGAATATGTTTACCATCCAAGTATAACAAGGTGGTATAAGTTCCACACAGAGGTGATAGTACTATCATCTTCCTTTCCAGAAGGGTGGCAGGTTGGGGGGAGAGAAGGGGGAGAGCTAATTAGTAGCAATAGGAAGAATAGGATCCCAACAAAATGCAGATTTTACATAAATTGCAATTTTGCAGCTAAAATGTTGCTCTCTAAACAAAGCTATTTCTCCTGTTTGTATTCTCAGAACCATTACTTTTTTTCTTTTCTATCCTTTGTTTCTATCCTTTTTTATCCTGCTGTTTCTCTTTATATCCTTTGACTGTAACCAATTGATTTATAGACATATTTCTGATACTCTTTTCCCTTTAGGCTTCTTCTCTCTCAGTGGGTTAATTATGAGTTTGCAAAACTTCTTACTGAGTCACAGGGTTCTGTAATATGACCCCATGTGATTAAGCTTTCCTGGTCAGAAGCAATCCTTCTAAATGTTCTTTTTGTTCATGAGACCACCCCTGGCAGAACCAATGTGCAGCCAGAGGTACCCTCATGACAGTTAATCTCCCAGCTGATAGCTAGTTTCTTTTGGAAGTCTTCCTTTGTCTCCGTGCCTCACCAAAATCTATATTAAAACACATTTTTCTCACTTGTCCATGCCCCTTGATTTTTTTCTCCTTATGCTATTATTTTTTCTCTTTATTTCACTCTGCCGGCATGGATTAATGCAGAATCTATGGATTTGGGTTTGAAATTCGAGGGGCCCTCAGTGCTGGATCTAAAGATGCTTGTGGGATAATATGTCAATTCTTTTGGAAGAAGTCTGCTCAAAACATCAACAATATCATCAAGCAAACAATAGCTCTTATTGTTCTTTGAAGATTCCAGTAACAGGAAGATGCAGACAAATCGATGGGAATTCAGAGAAGATCTACAAAATTGATCCAACTGGCTGGGGCTGACATAGCTGTCTGAGGAGACATTTTTTTAAAAAAAGAGGGAGGAGAATTGTTTATATTGAAGCAAGGCTGTGTAAGTAGTAGCAAGTGAATGACATTTATAGAATGAAAATGTAGCATGATTATCAGAAGAAACTGCTTAGCTGCAGTGGGAGTATGAAGAATTTACAGACCTTTTCCACTTCTCATTTCCATGATCCTTCAAGTGACACAGAAGGTTGATTCTAATATTTTTAATGGGAGAGGGAAACTGAAAATACAGTATCTATTCTTCTCTTGTCACAAAAAGATTCACAGCCGCAGCTGGCATAATTTGATGTAGACCCATAGATATCAATGGAGCTACAGCGATTTATGTCAGTTGAGGATTTGGTTCTCAGAGCACAGTTCTCATCCTATCTTGTCCTATATTAGAGACAGAATTAATTACATATGACAGTTGTTAATCACACATCCATTTCATCCTTATCCATAGCAATTTTACATTCAACAAGAAACTCTTTGTCCAAACCATGGGAACATCTGTGAGTACTAGGAGGGCTCCCCAACATGCCAACCTATTAATGAGCCACCTTGAAGAATAATTTATGGACATATGCACTACAAAAATCAATGATCTACCTGAGATACATTGATGATATTTTCATTCTCTGGACAGATGACCTAAACTTCCTCATAGTTTGCCACTACAACTTCAACCACCACCACCCGTCCATTAAACTCTCTCTGGAACACTCCCACACTAACATCCATTTCTTGGACACCGCAATCAGCTTCAACAATGGAACCCTACAGACTATACACAAGAAATCCACGGATCACCACACCAGCCTTCATAGTTCCAGTAACCACCCCAAACACACCAAGAAATCTTTTATATACCACAGAATATGCTCTGAGGAGAAAGTCCAGGATACACACCTTTACACACTTAAAACCACCTTCAGCAAACAAGGATACTCCACCAGAGATGTAGATCATATCATGGAATGGGCCACCCAAATACCTCAAGAGAACTTGCTTCAATACAGAAATAAAACCCCCTCTGACTGCACATCTCTAGTTGTCACCTACCACCCCAAACTGGAACTGATATGGGGTATTATCTAACAGTTACAACTCATATTTGATCGGACCCCATCCTGAAAGAAATCTTTCCTGAATCTCCTCTTCTGGCCTTCAAATAACCCCCCAATCTCACCAAGCACATCATCAGAAGCAAGCTCCCTATGGACAAGTACACACCAACTCAAAACAGATAAGACGCTGCCAGAACAGATGCAAAACCTGTAGACATATCTCCACTGCTATCATGATCAACACCATGCCCCAGCACAACTTTCAAGATCCAATAAGTCCTACACATGCCTATCACAACATGTGGTGAACCTCATCCAGTGCACTAAGTGCCCCAAACACAATGTGACAATCACTACGCTCTCAAACATACTCACACAGAAAAATGGTAAAAGACAAAACCACCATATCACCTGTGCGTGACCACTTTTCACACAATGATCACTTTATATCGGACCGCTCAGTCCTCATCCTCAAAGGAAACCTGCAAAACATCTTCTTCAAAAGATGAGCATGGAAGCTAAAATTCATAACTTTGCTAGATGCTAAAAATCATGGACTGAATAGAGAAACTAGATTTATGGCTTATTACAACAATCTATAAGCCACTTAAACGCCCATATCCCCACGGGTTTTTTTTCTCTCTTTTCCCCCTCTGACTGGAGAGTTGTTAACGGGCCAGCGCACCTTGAATGGTCCCTTGAAATATGTGTTAACTACTTATGCTAAATTATCTGTTCCACCTTGTATTTAGCTGTGACACTCTGAGGACATTTCCCAGACCTGAAGAAACCTTGTCTCTCTTACCAACAAATCTCGGTCCAATAAATGATATTACCTCACCCTCCTTTTCTCTCTAATATCCTGAGGCCAACATGGCTACAGCAACACTGCATACAAGTTGTTAGTCATGCCATGCGCTATTGGAAGATGCTCAGATACCATGGTGATGATGGTAAGAACAAGAAAAGAATAGAATCTCCTACCAGAGAGTACTGGCACAAGCAGCAGAAGGTGGTTAGCATGCAACTTTCAGAGAACTACTACCCAGAATAGGAGCATCAGTAAATTATATATAAACTACATGTCATTGAGTATCTCCATCCATTTCCTATGAACTCAAATAATTATTTTTATGGCACAGTACTCTGCCAAGTGATCATTGTGGCCTGATTTGTTTCTTTCTTAGGTTAAAAATCCCTTCTAAAATACATTTATAGTGAAACCTCTTCCAAAGGCTGTTAATGCATAGCCAGATATTAGAGAGATTCTTTGATCAGGGTATTGTAATGTGTAGCCAACATACTAATCCTGCTATGCAAAGTATCCGTAGATGAAAAGGAAACATATAAGATTGTAGCTTTAAAAAATATCAGTAGAAGGCCTACATGAGCCACAATGGAAGATGTGTGTGAAGAAGTCTTCTGTATTATGATGCAAAGCTCTTTAGCTCTTTAGTGTGTTACTCTTATAATTGTTATGTTTCATTCCTCATAATTTAATTCCACCGATGGTGTGTAACAACCAAGGCACAACTATATTTACAATTGCTCCTGGGCATTTACCTTCTTCCCAAACAATAATCTCCCTAGCCCGACCTTGACCTATAGCTAGACCTTGGCATTTAGTGATACTGTGGTTTGTGGTAGCAGTAACCGCAAAATAGGATCTTCCCAGTGGCTTCAAGCCAGAACGTTACTCACTAGCTAATGGTTGGATTGGAATGATAATAGATATGGGTGAAAAAAAACTACATTTTGTGTTTGTGTTAGTGTGAAATAAGTAAGAATAAGCAGAGAAAACTACACTAGTAGGCCATAAAAGTTTACTTTGAGCCCACAAAATGTACAGTTGTAAAATAATGCTAAGTTACATCTGAGTGACTATGTCCACAAATATATAATATCTATGAAAGAACCATGAACATCTTTAGTTTAAAAACTGAAAAACATGCTATCTGAAACAATTCTGCCATGCTATCTTGGTTTATGCTTTTTACTTCCCTCATTATACTACTGCAAAAACCTCATTTTTACAAAATAGGGAGTCAAATTCTGCCCTCAGTTACAACCATGCAATAGCACTGAAGTCATTAGGGTCATACAAGCATAAACAAGGGCAGATTTTGACCCAGGATCTTTATTTTTAAAAGACAATTACAACACATACAGCGGTTTCCCCATCTTTGCAAACTCCGGAAGGCCATGGATGGCATCCCTAGCAAGCCCACCTAGCAAGAAGAATAGTCAGTATAAAAACAAAACAAATCCTTCACTCCTTGGTGATGACTTATATATCTCCCTGGGAGGAGATATCATGGGCCAGATTTTTCTACATTTACTCATGTTGAGTAGTACTTTACCAGTAGTCGAATTGATTTCAATGGACTAGTCACAAAGTAGGTATTAGTCAACATAATAAGGTCACCAGACTCAGGGACCAAGAATGCAAGAATCTCACTTTCTCTACTTCATAATTTATGATTATTGTTTCTGTCCATTAACCACTCCACCTCCTCCCCCCCTCCCCTCCGCCCTCACTTGTTGCTGTGTAGCCTGTGTTAACCATAAAGCATGTCTAGGGGGAAGGGACAGATGAATCCAGGCCTTCTCAATCAGCCAAGTCCAAAATATAAACTATATATGCCTGATTTACCATGGTTTTATTCCATCTTCATACTGGTATGACTCTACTGAAATCAATGGAGTTACACTGAGATAAACTGGAGTAATGCAATAGTAATCAGAGCCTGTGTCTGGAAATTTTGGATGAGAACACCATTTCATTTGGAGGATCAGACCTTCCAATAACTCATCTGGCATGTTAGAAAGGGGGTTTCTCAATCAGTGGCCTACTGTTCCAGGGTGTCCTATGATCACCAGTCAGTTTGAGCCCATCTCTATAATAAATATTTCTGAAAGCAAAATTTTGACATGACCATAGGAAATTCAAACATCTGCTTGATTCTGATTTTTAAGAGAGAACCTAACTTACCCACCAGATTCTTACACTTTTCAACCTCAGCAGCACTCATGTAAAATATAAGGTACATACGGATCATCATTTCATCACTATCAATTTCACTGATTACCTTTCATGCTTACAAGTCATTATTTGCTGGGATTTCCCTTTGTTAAAGGGTTTCAAAATGCTGATGTACTGTTTTCAAAAATATAGCTTCTAGTTACTGTATGTTTCCATTAACTTTCAGCTTTCTGTTTTAGCAGTGCATGTAAGGTAGACATTTGACAAGAGATCACAAAATTTCAGTGTGCTTCAATACTAGGAAAGCTTATACATTCAATGTATTAAACTTTCATTTTGCCAAATACAGTATATGACAACATATGAGACAATACTTAGAACAAATAATTATTCTTGTTCTCAGAGATGCATTTTCCAGTGGTTTTAAACTGTTGTGATACCTTAGAATATAAAACAATATTTTGAATATAAGGATGTGTTAGTGTTTTCATTTTATAGGAGATCTATGTCCTACCAAAAGTTGCTAATCATAGCTATGATGTCCAAGCTTAAAAAAAAAAAAAGTAATTCCAGCTGGTAACAAATAACAACATTAAATTTTTATTGTAAAATATTTTGAATGGATTTTCTAAGTATGATAAAAAGATAGACTACCTCAGAACATGAAAAAGACTTTAATTAAATATTTTTGAAGGACCTTCATATGCTATAAAAGTTGTTCTTAGGCATTTTCTTTACCCATTATGCAAATATGTCAACTTATTAATAATTCAAAATAGGCAATACATTAATAATTAGGATCCCCCATTACAAATCTGACCTTTAATTGAATTCTATAGAAAGAGACTGTGAAAAATGAGCCTCTTGATTTATGCTAAGAATAAAGGTTAAAAAGCGTTTTCCTAGTAGATCTAATTTTTGTCATTATTGGCTGAGCACAAATATTGAAATTAGAAACTTTGTTTCCCACGTCAAACTCTTGTGGTTGTGGTTGTTGTTCTTGTTGCTGTTTTAGGTTTTGTTTTTGTTTGTTTGTTTGGAGAGGCCAATTCCAGAAAAAAACATATTTAGTTTTGTATGGTTAGTAGTAGGGCTGTCAGGAGATTAAAAAAATTGATCAAGATTAATAAAATTAATCGTGATTAATTGCACAATTAGTTGCACTGTTAAACAGTAATAGAATACCATTTATTTAAATATTTTTGGATGTTTTCTACATTTTCAAATATATTGATTTCAATTACAACACAGAATACAGAGTGTACAGTGCTCACCTTATATTTATTTTTATTACAAGTATTTGTACTATAAAAACAAAAGAAATAGTATTTTTCAATTCATCTAATACAAGAACTGTCATGCAATCTCTTTATCATGAAAGTTGAATTTACAAATGTAGAATTATGTACAAAAAATAACTGCATTCAAAAATAAAAAGATGGAAAACTTTAGAGCCTAGGAGTCCAGTCAGTCCTACTTCTTGTTCAGCCAATCGCTCAGACAAACAAGTTTGTTTACATTTACAGGAGATAATGCTGCCAGCTTCTTGTTTACAATGTCACCTGAAAGTGAGAACAGGGATTCACGTGGCACTGTTGTAGCCGACGTCACAAGATACTTAAGTGCCAGATGTGCTAAAGATTCATAGGTCCCTTCATGTTTCAACCACCATTCCAGGGGACATGCATCCATGCTGATGATGGGTTCTGCTCGATAACAATCCAAAGCAGTGCGGACCGACACATGTTCATTTTCATCACTTGAGACAGATGTCACCAGCAGAGGGTTGATTTTCTTTTTTGGTGGTTCAGGTTCTGTAGTTTCCACATTGGAGTGTTGCTGTTTTAAGCATGCTCCACACCTTGTCCCTCTCAGATTTTGGAAGGCCCTTCAGATTCTTAAACCTTGGGTTGAGTGCTGTAGCTATCTTTAGAAATCTCACATTGGTACCTTTTCTGCATTTTGTCAAATCTGCAATGAACATGTTCTTAAAATGAACAACATATGCTGGGTCATCATCCAAGACTGCTATAACATGAAATATATGGCAGAATGCAGGTAAAACAGAGCAGGATACATACAATTCTCCCCCCAAGGAGTTCAGTCACAAATTAAATTAACGCATTTTTTTTAACGAGTGTCATCAGCATGGAAGCATGTCCTCTCGAATAGTGACTGAAGCATAAAGGAGCATACAAATGTTTAGCATATCTGGTATGTAAATACAAGTTGCAAAGATCGGCTACAAAATTGCCACATGAAAGCCTGTTCTCACTTTCAGGTGACATTGTAAATAAGAAGCAGGCAGCATTATCTCATGTAAATGTAAATAAATGTGTTTGTCTTCACGATTGGCTGAACAATAAGTAGGACTGAGTGGACTTGTAGGCTATAAAGTTTTACATTGTTTTGTTTTTGAGTGCAGTTATGTAACAAAAAATCTATATTTGTAAATTGCACTTTCATGATAAAGAGATTGAACTACAGTGCTTGTATGAGGTAAATTGAAAAATACTATTTCTTTTGTTTATCATTTTTACAGTGCAAATATTTGTAATAAAAATAATATAAAGTGAGCACTGTACACTTTGTATTCTGTGTTGTAATTGAAATTGATATATTTGAAAATGTAGAAAAACATCCAAAAATATTTAATAAATTTCAGTGGGTATTCTATTGTTTAACAGTACAATTAAAACTGCAATTAATTTTTAAAATCACAATTAATTTTTTTGAGTTAATCATGCGAGTTAACTGTGATTAATTAACAGCCCTAGTTAATAGTAAAACAAATGAAAGCTCATTAAATTAGTGATACGATAACTGTAGAAATTTCACTGGTTTGGAAAAAAATGTCAACTCTCTTTTCATTTCCATTATCCAAGTTATCCAACTGGTTTCATGATCACATAATTCTTGCTTAACCTTATTATCCAAAAGTCTTAACTTATTATCCAAAGGTATTAACTCACCATATAAAATAATGATCATAGTACTAGTAGAAAAATTGACGCCAAAACAAGTGGAGAATGATGCAACATTGCAAGGATGTTTATGGTCCTGAATATTTGGTTTTCTTTTCTTAGGTTTAATAATTCTTGCTTAGAAATGGTGTGCATATACTGCAATTATATCTTCACACAGAGTCTTCTTTCTCATAATTCTCAGATTCAACATAGAAAACCAGTAAATATGAATTGAACAGATTAGGAAACTTTTGTCAGAGTAACTAAGGACCAGGAAGATGTTTGGAGACACTAGGGAAGGGTTTGTGTATTTGTCTGGTTGCATAAAGCTAGAAGTAAAATAGGAGTATTTTTCCCTGTAAAATACTATTAGTGTAAAGTCTGGGAATGAGCGCTTCTATGTTTCTTTCCAGGAGGTAGAACAATCAAAATAGAAACAGCTACTGAGGAATACATTGCCACTTTTACACAAGACCCATTGTGTCCTGTGCTAGCATATTTTGGATTTTTAGTTCCTCTAATAAATAGTGACCTCCTGTCCAATGAACATTTCTTCACCTTAGTGATAATGATATTTCAGAGTCTTCTAAGACACATGACATTCAGCAAATTGCTAATAAGAAGCTTGAAACAGAGTAAAGGATCGACTGGTGGATCAAGAGTACCTCCTTGTACATTTTCATAATGCCACAGCAGGAGCAATAACTCCCCAGACATGCTAACACATTGGTGCAATGCTCTTTAGAAAGTGACAGATCTGAGAAAATGTCATTTATAAGGCTAAATAAGTGTCTACGTTTGAACAATTTGAGTAGCTCTGTATCAAAATATATTCCAACAATGATTAAAGGACTGTAAGAAGATATTAGCAATGAGTGTTTTGATATTATTAGTTTGCAGACACCTACAGTTACTTTTCTACTCTTATGAATTTATTACTCATTCAAATTATATTTAAAGGGCTGATTCTCCACTGCCTGGCAAGTTGTGTGGTCAGCTACATGTATGGGAAAAGAGCACAAAGAGTGTGGAAAGTACTTCCACACTGCAAGTGAGTGGAGAGTATGGGAATGTTTCTCACACATTTTATATTCACTTTACAATTATCATGCAAAGCATTGGTGGATCAGGTCAAAAGTTTCTATCTATTGCCTGGGGTGTTTTCACAATAATGAAAAAATAGAAAATATCACAAGCCAAATCAACATAAATAACAAAACTCTTTGCAATTTAACACCATGTATTTACATACTACAATGATATTCATCACCTTTGATCAGCTCCCCTTAAAAAGAGATGAGCTTCAGAGTGTGTTTCAAAAGATTAACAGTTCCAGATTCTTTCAGACCAGGAAGTGACTGAGGAAGAATGGACTAGAGTCCTCCTTACATCACTCTAGGAGTGCAGAAGGGCCTGACTCCAAGTGGCTGTCAATTTAATTATAATGTAATTAATGAGACTCTGGCCCAGAGAGTTTCAATGGCTTGCCAATTGTTACAGAGGCTAATGGCTCCCCTATGAAGGATCACTGTTGTAACCCAGGGTGAAAAATTTAACAATGCAATGCTGGTAACTGCACCCTGAGACTCATTAGGAATTTGGGGATGTTAATGGCCAGGCTGCTCCCAGAACAATTCAGTTGTTCAGAGGCTTGGATTAGGTATCGCCTGCCCAGGCCTGGAGGTGGAATAGAGATTGTGTTCATCTGGAAGCACTCTGGGAGTGAGAGACAACAGAGCCTCTCTTGGGACAGGGCAAGATGCCAGGCCTGAGATTTTTGCTAAAGGGGGTTCCCTGGGAACTATTTGCTACATTCCCTTCTTCCCACCTCCACTTCAGAAAACAGGATTGCACTGGGAAAATATCTGGCTCCTGTGTCACCAATCTCTGCTCCAGATAGGAAATTGTTTTGCAGGGTTCCAGCAATCTGCTACCACTAAAACTAGGCAGGCCACTCATCCAGTATTAAACCAGACAGTCCTGCTTTTCTATGGTTTGTCCCCCATCTGGTACTCTGACAAACCCAGATGTGGATTTGTCTGCTATCAGGCAGGGGTCACCCTTTTGAAGAGCATGCTGCTCTGCTCCTACCAGCATGACCTTACACACATGGTCACACCAGCAGGGATGAAGTGGCTACTCTTAAACATGGTGCATGTTGTGCAGCGTAACCTCACACACACTGTGTGTCTGAGTTCATGCCAGCAAGGGCAGGGTTACGCCAGCGGGAGCAGACTCATGCCATTCCTGGAAATACCCGAATGTCCAGTATTTCAGAAATGAGTGAGTGGCCACCATAACTTTAGCCCAATCATGAAAACATTTACACATGTGAATAGTTCTTTTGAGTTCAGTTGGACTACTCAAATGCATAAAGACCCTCATGGCCACAAGTGTATGGAAGAGTTACAAAGCAATCCCGCAAAAATGGGTGACTGCATGACAAAATGGCAGATAAAATTCATTTGTGATAAGCACAAAGTAAGGCACATTGGAAAAAATAATCCCAACTGCACATACAAAATGATGGTTCTAAATTAGAAATTACCACAGAAGAAACAGATTTTGGTGTCTTGGATAATTCCCTGAAAACACCTGTTCAATGTGCAGTGGAGGTCAAAAAAGCTAACAATGTTAGGAGACATTAGAAGGGATAGATAATGAAACAGAAAATATCATAGTGCCACTATATAAATACATGATACATCCACATCTTGAATACTGCATGCAGTTCTGGTCAACCCATCTAAAAAAAAAGGTATATTACAGTTGGAAAAGGTATAGAGAAAGGCAACAAAAAGTAACCCCATTGACATCAGTGATGATGGGTAAGTGTTTACCCAGGGTGAATGAAGGTTGCAAAATCTGGCCCTCTGACAGTATCCTATGTTTTATGAAAACAAACTGCAGTTCCAAAATATTTATTATAGAGAAAAAAAACCAAGTGACAGTCAATGAAACCCATGACCCATGAAATATTGCTCACTGGTACTTAGGTGAAGTCACTGGGATGAACACATATTGAGTAAAGCAAGCAGGATATATCCTTGTAAGTCCTTTTCCTCACCTGTTTAAAATATTTATTTTAAAATTTTGCAGTGTTGTCATTGGGATTGTATGGAATATAAATCAGCAGAGAATTCTGCCCATACTTTAGAGTAAATTAACCTAGAAGGAAGGATGCTGTGAGTTGCAAAGACAATTCTCCACAGAATTGCTTATAAAAACTGGTATCAGAGAGAGAGTTGAATTTTCCTCCTGAGGGACATCCCTAGTGTGTGTGTGGAAGGTCAGACATTGTCTGATGATTTTGCTTGCCATTTCTTACACCTATTTGCTGAGCTATTCACTGCAGGTGCTGTTTGCTGCTATCGCTGAGGGCTGACTGGTAACATCTCCTGCTCTTGAGCACTATACAGTTCTAATCTTCAATGTCTAAATAATCAGAGCGGAAATTATAATCATTATCAGTAGAGGACTTCTGGATCACAAATATGTCAGATGGGTAGCTTTATATCTTACGTATTAAAATATATGATAAATGACCAAATCAAGGAACATCACAAGAGTTAGAAGGGGAAAACTTCATATTATTGCAAGTTGTGGCAAATGGCTCTTTACATACTTCAGGTAGCTAAAGGGAAATATTTCAGATGCACCAAAGGAATTTCAGAGCACAACTATCACTGACTTTCTAGGGTTGTGCTCTTGAATCCTTAGATGCTTTTGAAAATCTCCCACTAAATAATTAAGTTATATACTTGCTAACAGTGAACTCTTCATATAATAATTTCGCTCTTTGTAAAACATGCCACTTTTACTCTGAAGCAACACAATTTAATGATGTAGTCGTATAAATAGACCCACAATCTTGTGATATATTTCTGGCATAGCTATATCAGAATGATTATACTGTTATAGCTATATTGAAATAAGCTGTCTATGTGGACACACTATTCTGGAATAAAAATTATTCCGGAATAATTATTCTGCTATAGCTATGCTGGTCAATTTCCCTGTATACACTTGTCATCAATCGCTTTTGATAAACTGGGGCCTAAACTTGCATCCTTTATTGTCACAAGTATCTCCTTTGACTACCGTGGGTCTTCCTGTGTGAGTATAGCCTAAGGATTAGATCCATAAAGCCTGAATCTGAGAGAGTCTGATCACTGTCAATTGCCACTGAATGTTACTAGATCCCAGCACCCGGCTGGATCAGACACCTAATTTGTACCATAATACTTGTTCAGGTAACAGAAATTTATCTATGTTCTTAGTCAACTGACACCATAACTAGTTAGCAAATAAAAAAAATTGAAATAAAATGTGGAAGTATGGCAATCATTTTAATGTTTAGGATTTTAACATAGTTGTATTCCTGTTTCTATTGCCAAGTGTATTTACCTTGACTTTGTAAATGTGCTGTCATACCTCAGTGAGACAACCTAGTGAAATAAAGCATTCAACAACATAAGAGTGTGATTTTTGTGACGTGTTTTTCACTGCTTCCATCTGTGTTTTTTATTTTCCGTAAATCAGCTATTCAGTTCTATTACATCGCCGACACGACATTTTGTGAAACTGCTTCATGATTCTGTTAAATAGGAACAACTGGTAGCCAAGAAAATTAACTGGCCAATTTACAACTAGTGGCTTAGATGACAAAAACATAAACTGACTGAGCAGAAATGAAAACAACTGCAGTGTAAAGTAGCTACAGCAATTTTCAGTACTTCAGCAACACAGAAACTGAGGAAAAACTTTTATGTTACAGGAATTGAAACAAATAATAGAACAGCATCATTTTAAATCTGCAAGTATATTTGATTACAAAATTTAGATAGCTATGAATGGAATCTCATCCAGACATAAGAGAAGTCAGCGTTACAAAAAAAACCCACTCTCCTATGATGGATTTCTAGGGACCCTTTAATAAAGTGGCTAAAAATGTTCACATATTTTTGAATCGAAGGGATGATACAAAGAAAAGTGGTTCCAGGAGGAGCGCAATACAGGTGAGACACCCATAGCAGCAGCATAGCCATCTGATAGGTACAGAATCATAAGAACAGCCATAGTGGATCAGACCAATTGTCCATCTAGCCCACCATCTTGTCTTCTGACAGTGGTCACTACCAGAACTTCAGGAAGAGTATATAGAACAGGGCAATTTTGGAGAGAACCTCCTGTCTTCCCCTCCGAGCTTCTTTCAGTTTGAGATTTTAGGCTGTCCTGAGCATCAGGTTACATCCCTGACTAGGGTGACCATATTTCCCAAGAGGAAAATGGGACACTGAATAAGGCTGGCCTGAGGGCCCCCCTCCCCCCCCCCCCCCGTGATGCTGGCTTGAGCCTCTTGCCTGAGTCCCCCTGTGTAGGGCTGGCATGAGTGACTCACCCAAGCCTCCCCCTCCCCGTTCCCCCCCCCCCGCAGCGTGGGGCTGGGGCTGGCATCACTGCTCGCCCAAATCCTGCCTGCCCCCTGGCGCGGGGCTGGTGCTGGCATCACTGCACCCAAGCCTTGCCTGCCCCCTGCACAAGGCTGGGGCTGGCGTCTCTGCTCACCCGAACCCTGCCTGACCCCACCTGAGCCCTGCCTCCCCCCCACGTGGGACTGGCATTGTCACTCACCCCATGTTCCTCTGTATCCCACTTTTTTGACAAAACTGTGCAATTGTCCCATTTGCTCTTGCAACTTGGCAAGAGCAAACGAGACAAATGCCCCTTTTGCCAGAAAAGTCGGGACGGCCAGGGCAGAGTTTAAATAAGGGATTGTCCTGGCCAAAACGGGACGTATAGTCACCCTATCTCTGACCCTCTTGGCTAATAAGCATTGATGGACCTATCCTCCACAAACTTATCTAGTTCTTTTTTATTTTTGGCCATCATAACATCCCATGGCAATGTGTTCCACAGGTAAATTGTAAGTTGTGTGAAAAAGTATTTCCTGTTCTTTGTATTAAACCTGCTGTCTATTAATTTCATCAGGTGACCCTAGTTTTTGTATTTTGGGAAAGGGTAAATTACACTTCTCTACTCAGCTTTTCCACAGCAATCATGATTTTATAGACCTCTGTCATATCTCCCCTTAGTAGTCTCTTTTCTAAGCTGAAGAACCGTTGCAGTTTTTAGTCTCTTCTTGCATGGGAACCATTCCATACCCCTGATCATCTGTTTTGCCCTTATCTGAACTTTTCCAAGGTCCACAGCCAAAAATACTGTCTCAAGAGCTTACAAAAGGAGCCAGATGTCACTGGAGGAACAGTGTGTTTAACTGCCACAGTTTTTGTGTGTCTGTGGGTCTTTTAATGGACACACTAATGGTATAAAAATGATATAACGGGTTTGGAGTGGTAGAAGTACCCTATTTTTGTAATTACCATGTAGGCTGATGAATGAAAAAGTATGTATGCTGCTCTAATTTGTATTGTATTTTAAATAGTCTCCCATGAAAATTGTACCTATAGATAGTCAAACATCTGATTCTGTTCTCCCAACTACCCTGTTATTTTTTCCACAAATGGCATATTTTTGAAATTATTATTTTAGTCAGGCTTTTCTGATTTTTCAAAGAAAAATATTTTTGATACTGGAAACATAGGTTCTAATTTCATTCTGAAAATACAACTTTATTCTAAAAAGTAAAAAAGGGAAATGAAGAAAGCATCAATGTTCTTGTTATGCCTGTTAGGAAACAATCAGACTACTATAGAACTATCTAGAAGCTAGGAGGACAAGGGAAATGGGTAGAGTTACTGGTGGCTGGAGTAAGGAGCGTGGCTAATGGGTGGAATCAACTGGCGTTGGATACTGAAACAGGGAGTGGGTGAAGCTTTGAACTGACACGTTTGTTAGAATCTTAAAACTTCTGAAAGGTGATCAAGAGCCTGGCTAGCATGGTCCTAGATAAATCTCTTATTTTTCAGTCTTCACTATGTTGAATTAATTAGCTGGTCATTTCTCATTCTAACTGTAGTAAATTAAAAGTTGATGATCAGTTTTACAAACAAATTATTAAAGTTCAGCGTTGACCAAATATCAGCCTATATTTCTGTAAGCAGAGTCAGAAATATGCTCCACCCTGACATCTGGTGGTAAGTTGTGGAAAAGAACTTTAGGGGTTGATCTCATTTGCATAGACACACCCACCTTGCCTAGCATGAGCCCATAGCTGCCCAAATAGTCACTTTGGCTGCTGCGGGATCCCCAGTTTCTCTGTTATTGGGGCAGGAAGAATAAATTGTTATTATCCTGATTATGTGAATCAAGGACAGTGGAACTGTAATTGGCCTTTTGTTATGATGGGGGGACTCGCCAACAATGAAGTAGCACTCGCTAGGCAAGGGGCATGGGTTCCAAAATGCAGTTAATTGAGAGAGGCTGGGGTAGTTATTAATACCTGGTGGTGAGGGTCCTATGTACCACTTGCACCTCTTTTTCCCCTTTACTATAGAATGTCAGAGCTAATTTTGATTTCATTAGAAATCTAGTTACAGGCTGCTGAGCTGAGTTCACTTTGGGCCAATGGTGCATCAGCACTGAGGCTCCCCTGCTACAAGCTGAAATCACTCAGTATTGTGTTAAGTAGTAGGGGAGCCTGAAGATATATTGCGGAACAGTTTGCAGGACAGCTGGAGTGGCTGGTGGAGCGGAGCAGTTTGTGGGATGGCTGGAGCAGCTCACAGGGGGGCTGGCAGAGCAGAGCAGAGTGATTTGTGGGATGGCTGATAGAGCGGAGCGTCATGGAGAGGTGGGGCGATCGGCTTTGGACTATGTAAGGTGCCCTTTAACCCTCCCACCTCCACCCAGGTTGGGAGGTAAAACTCTGCAGATACATTTTTGAACTCTGGGGCTGCACTGACCAGGGACAGAGACTTTTGGGTTGTTGGACTTTTTGGACTTTGGGTGACTTTTGGGTTGCTAGACTCAAGAACCAAAGGGAAAGGACACGGCCCAATTTGCTTGGGATGGGTTTTTGCTCATGGGTTGTGTCATGAATCTTGTTGGTGGTGTTCCCCCAACATAATGCCACATTGTTTCTCTCTGTTATTAAAAGGCTTTTGCTACACTCAGACTCTGCTTGCAAGAGGGGAATTATTGCCTCTTAGAGGCGCCCAGCGGGGGTGGTATATATTTGTCCCAGGTCACTGGGTGGGGGCTCGAGCTGCTTTTGCATTGTTCCATTCCATTGTTATTGGAATGGAACCCCTAGATACTGAACCTGGCCCTTGTTGCTGCCAACTCTGATGGGCAGAAGGGTTACATTTCCATGCCTGTAATTGAAGGCAGTATTGGAAACAAGTGATTGAACAGATTGAAGCAATGAAAATAGATAATATTTTTGAATCACTAAAATGACTTACAGAGGTATCAAACTGTCCTATTTCACAATTGGAACCCATGACCTTTGTGAGGATCATTTGCATTACACATGTGGATTATGCTATTTTCTATGAGGCGTGGAAGAGGTTTTTGGTCAAGGACATAGATCACAAACTATGGTTTTTCCCTTCCTTCATCTGCTATCAATGGGGACCTTTTGCTGTCCCAAGGTAGGAGTTCAGGAACTATAGCTATCCCTTGGGGTAGTTTGATAGTCATCCAGTGTCTCATACCTAATCCTTAAATACATCATGTATTTCACCAGTCTGTGCACCAAAGAACACTCTCCCACCATAGAAATCTAGCCCTTTTACTTCAGGGCTTCAATTTTATTTAAAAGATATAATTCAAAATAAAACAGTTCAACAAAAGTTCAGCATATCAATCATATCTTTTCCCCTGCCCCAGTGTCTTCTGTAGGAGCCTAGCTATTCTCTACTGTATTACATTCTTCAATCCCATATGCGGAGGAGTCAAGGTGAGCCTCATTGCATCCTTCTTTCTATTCTGCTCCCTGCAGAATTGCACTTCACAGACCATCTGCCTGGGAGTCACTTCTGAACTGGGTTCTTTCCCCTGGCTAAGAACTCTCTTCTTTACAGCTCTCACTAGCAACTGAGCTCTTGCTGGTTGTTATGAGGACCAGGTGATCTTCTAGCTATCACTTGATTCCCAGCTTCAGAGTATCATCTGGGAGGGAGCTGATCAGCCACTCTGACTGGGGGATTGTAGCCAAAGGGTTTCCATCTGCAGAACATGTGAAGTGAGTACAACGTTTCTAAATTTCTGCAACACTCCAAAGTCAAAAACTGGTCCTTATATAGACATGCAGTCCCTCCAAAAATTTATAAATACTTTTCTAATGCTAACCACTTCTTCTTTTTTCTCACTCTAACATATTACAAATGTTTGGTTTTTTCCTCTTGTTTCATTCACTTACAGGCTCAGCACTTTATATTCTGCTTTGAGGCAGCCTCACCACTGCCACCAGCCCTGCTGTTGACCACATGCCTGCAGCAAAGAGTTAAGAATTAGGAAGAATTATATGAGAAAAGTTAGTGAAGCAAAGATGCTAAAGTTTGACAATTTGCAATTCCACACCCAATGAAATCTCTGCAAAAGCTTTAGTGTCCCATGGATATTAAATACTTCCCTACCCATTAAACTCTTGTGCATAAACCTGACATGATCAGTTACTATATCTGTCTATATCAGTCTAGATAATTATATGACACTCATTACCATAGTAAGGTGCTAATGCAATGCCTATTGAAATCAGTGCAAGTCTTTGCGGACTGCTGGATCAGGGATTATCTGAGCAAATAAAATACAGTTCATCAAGTTACAGATGACCTGCTCCTGATGGGGGGAGTTATCCCCTGTTGTATTGAACTGGGTAAAATGATTGCACCAGCTACACCTCAACGGTGAACTTTGCTTTGTAGAGCCTTATGAAAAGACCTCCTGTTCCTATAAGGGAGGATCCACAGTGGGAAGCTCATCATCATAATACCACTGAAAACCCTTCCCCTCATCAGCTATTCTTTACCTAACCTCAGCTACAAGAGACATTTTATAGAAGAAGATACCAATTCCTGCAGTCAGATGCTGATACCAATGTATCTTCATAAATTATTAGCAGTTAAACCACAATGCCAGCCAAGAGGCCAGGTCAATGGCCTTACGGAGTACCACAGAACTGCTACATACTTGTAGAACTCTCTCAAGCACATAAGATTGGATTAAATGGTGTCTCTTTTTCTTGAAGAACAGTAAACAGTCTGGAAGTGTTTCTTCACTTCAGTTACCTTGCTCTCTTAGTCACTTGTACAATTTATTTTACTGACTTTAATCACTGTCTGAAATCACATAAACTATCCAACAGCTTTAAAAGCTAGCGCTCCAAAACACTGTAGCATATTTTAAATTCTAACTCTCCTACTTGCAATATGACTCTTCAAACCAAGTTGTAAGATCTTTGGGCAGGCACCTTGCCTTCCTATCGGTTTATAAAGTGCCCAGAGCAGGAGTCAGGTGGGGGGCTAAAACTGATTAGGGCTATTGGGTGCTCCCATAGTAGAAATAATAACTTTTAAAAAGAGTCATTCACCTCCTGGTCTAGTGATAAACTTCCATTGATGAAGCACCAATTTTCAGGTACTAGCACCTAGCAACACTGTCCTCTCACATTAGTTTGTTATTGTTTAATACCCTTAACATTTAAAGGAATACAAATATAAAAAAGTACTATAATAATAAATAATAGTAATAATAAATAATACTAATAACACGATGAATTAATAAGTTAGGTGCACATATAACCCGCAGCGTGAAATTGTGGTTCTTTGTCCTGGTCTAGTGGCTGGTCAATAGGTGAGGTTAACAACTGCAGTGGCTGCCAGTGAAAGGAGCTAGTTCTTTAGCTCAAACAGCAGAAGCTCATTTACTGTGAGAAGGCCTGCGTTCACTCTACCATTTGGCCTCAAGCAGGGCCAGTTACACAGGTGTTTGTATACATGTAATTATCTACTGTATGTGTAACATAGGTGCATGCAACTACATTGATGCCATTGTGTGTGGTTCATTCTGAAAATCTGGCCCTGTGGACGAAATTCTAAGGAAAGCTATGGAGCCACGTGAGGACCTATTGAAGCAGAGACTGTGTGCACTGGGAAGGGAGAAGGAGCAAACATGCTCAGGAGGATTCTGCACCCCCTGCATTCCATGGATATCATATTTGCAAGAGGTCTATGCTAAGGAATATGGAGGGGGAAATGGTTGTGTCACCTACCTATGAGGTAGTGGCCTCAGGATCTGTGCACATGCTCACATATTGAAAAGCCTCACTTAGGAAGGGAGCAAGGTGTTGTTTCCATTGCAGAACCATCCATTAGTGAGCTAGGTACCTGGGTGCTCTACCACGGCTGCACTTATTGTGGCAGAGAATTCCTTCCCTATAACCTTCTAGGTGCAAGACTTTTTTATGAGTACAGAGATCTTTTACTCAGGCCTTGATTCCTTTTTCAGGACTAGGCCATTTATGATGACAGGAATTTGCATTGTAAAGTGCTCAGTATTGTACATGGCTCCTATTTACAAAAATATCATATTATTGGTTTGTTTATAAGGCAGAAGTAGGAAAGAAAAGAAATTTTGTGGGAGGAGGCCATCTAGTGATCTGACATATATTTGCATGCTTGACTGTTTGCTACTGTGTAACTCAGCTAGACAGCTAGTTAGATAGAGAATAGTTTCCCTAATTTAAAGTGATTGGTGAAGCAAGGGGAAGAAGCCATCGGCATGGTTTGCTGTAAACTAGAAGATTTATGAACTCAGGTTTTGATAAGTTTACCAAGCAATAACATCAATGATTTGTCTGGAATTTATTGCTTCATTCTCAAGACAACCACTTGTGGCTGTGTATTACCTGCGTGTAATGATTATTTTTACCTATTTTCCATCTGTACTTACAGAGTATCTCACTTCTTAGGTATGTATTGTACCTGCTCTTATCACTAAATTCTACAATTTGCTTATATAAAAATCAATTAAAATTCATAAAGTGTTTCATGTTTCTGTCTTAGCCATTCAAATTTAAACTAATAGTTTAAACTAATAGTCCCATGGCAGCTGCAGTGGCCGCTAGTGTAATGATGCTGGTAGTGGCAGAAGTTGCTTTTTGAACTACATGAATGTTCAATGCTCAGTGCTTCAACTTTGAAGTTGTAGTGCTAATCTTTCTGAAGTTCAACTGAAAGCATGACAACTCTCCATCCTGATGTTTGACATTAGCAAGTTGCATATTTATGCTACGTCTCAGCCTGATGGAAGCTAGAATAGTCATTCTACAGCATAATCACCCCCAAACTAGAGTTCATAACAAATACCATCAGATCCACAGCTATAACAATCCTCCCAGACACAGCAACAATAAATGATTTGAATATGTGGTCACTGTCATAATCTACTGTTACACTATATACCATTCGGAGAGAAATGCTAGATAAAGACAATATAAAATGAACATAGAAAACAGGGGAATATTTAAACGTTTGAGTTTGGAATTACATGTGTTCGAGAGGTGCATGTCTCTAGATTTTTCCCTCACTACTATCTCCACAGTGACAAAGTCAGCTATAATGGCTCATAACACATCTTCGGATGTAAAATCCTCCTAGGTGTTGATTCAAATTTCCCCTAAAACAATGTATTTATATTGTGAACTACTTAAGTCTAATCTGTGCAACATTAGAGGAATTCACACTTGCATTTTGGAAGAGATAAACAAAGATTTATCACTATGCCTCAGTTGTCTCTCACTGAGATATACCTTAGTGAGAATATATGTACATTAGTGATAGTTGTCAGTGCACCTGGAGGAGCAATATGTTCATAGATATGCTGGTCTGTAGTTATGAAAAACTATTCAGATTTTTATGGGAAGCCAATGTACAGAGCTGAGGACAGGTCTCATGTGCTCACTGTAGTGTGTGTTACTGAGGTTTTTGTCTTCTAGGATGAGATGAAGCCAAGAGGAGAGGGTATTGTTGCTATCTGAGAGCTCAGTGTTAGTTATGAATCGAAAAGTAACCCTAAACTACGGACTAAGTTGATCAGTTCTCCTAGTAGTTCCTTGTAGATGTTGAAAAGGACTGGAGAGAGAATTGGTACTGTAGAACTCCATAAGTGAGGAGTCTGGTAGTGAAGCTGCAGTTTCCCATCACTAGTCATTGAGTGCATCCCTCCAGGAAGGACTCAAGTGATTTTCGTGCAATCTGCCGCCTCTCTCAGTGAGACAGCTGAATCTCATGGCCAACAGTGTCAAATATTGTAGAGAGGCCCAGGAGGATAAGACATTGTCTGTCCTGGATTCATTGATAGGAAAAGATCATCCATCAATGCCACTAAGACAGTTTCATTTCCACATCCTGGCCTGAATGGCCAGGTCCAGGATGTTACCTTCTGTTAGATGGGCTTTTAGTCAGCATTTGGTTATCTTACTCAGGAATGGGAAATTCAGTACTTGGCATCAGTTGGCTAGAACCCACGTATCCAAAATGGGTTTCTTCAGTGTTGGTCAGAATATTGCATCTTTGAAGGAGGAAAGTAAGATTCCTTCTCTGAACGTTGCATTGGCTGTTTTGGTTAGGAGTTGTACCAATTGTTCATTATTCTCTTTCACAAGACAATTAGGCCTGCAACAGATTCACAAGTCACAGACTGGGACTCCATTAGGGTGTCCAGAACTTGATAAGTGAATGGAATGCTGGGAATACAGAGCTGCTGTTTGTTGTTGGGTATAGGCAGCATGGATGCCTGCTGTCTGAGATGGCTTCCTGAACATAGAATCGTAGAATCATAGAATATCAGGGTTGGAAGGGACCTCAGGAGGTCATCTAGTCCAACCCCCTGTTCAAAGCAGGACCGATCCTCAATTAAATCATGCATGATTATTTCAGCAAAGTGGAATGATAGTTCTTCACAGCACTTGGGACTTGGCTCTGATGCAAGTTGAAGGCATTCAGGACTGATGTTGAAACAGTTCCTGCTCCTGAAGAATACAACAAGCAAGCTTGCATTGCGTTAGTATATTAGCTGTGCTGTTTTCTGAAAATGGACACTAAAGTTGTGACATTAAACCAGTTTTAACCATGAAAATTCAGCATTAGGTCTAAAGCTTTTGGGGCATTTTAAATTTTTGCAAGGCGCATTCTTTCTGCCTTCAGGTTACATGTAGTAACTGAGTGCCTCACCATCTTTAATGCGGTATCCTCATAACACTCCTGTGGAGAACTGAGGCACAGAGAAATTAAGTGACTTGCCCAAGGTCACATAGGAAATCTGTGACAGAGCAGGAAATTTAATTCAGGTATCCCGGGTCCCAGGGCAGCACCCTGACCACAGACTGGACCACATCTGGACAACTCCAGTACCTTGATTGGAGGAGCATGTAACTAGCAATAAACCGTCCATGACTCATGCTGTTACGCTGAGCTAAGGTACTGATTGGTCGTGTTAAATTTTAGTTTTCTGACTTTTATCTATTTGTATTGTTTTATGTAATGTATTTGCGGGTGTGCTGTATCCATAATGGCACAGTAGCAAACTGGTAAGTAATTGCCTTTTCGTTTATTAGTATTCAAAAGAAGTTAGTTTGGCTCAAACACTTTTGGTAACCACACGGTTTGGGTTTTAAAAAAATAGTGACCTTTCTTACAGAAACCTAGTAGTAATTTTATTTGCCATGCAGAAGTAAAACAAGTGGGCAGAAAACACCTCGTAATCTTGGAATGGAAGGAAAGTTTGATCACATGTACTAGTAGCTCAGATAGAACAAATTCATTTTCAGTCAGTAGACATGGTAACAGGAAAAACTAACACAGTTGTGGTGATAAATATTTTTTGGAGCAAACTGAATAAATATTTGCTCAGTGTTTTCTTTTTTCTCGGTGTTTTTGTTTTTATAATATACTACATAGTATTTTGCACCATTCATTTGAATGATTTTCTTATTATTAAGATTAAAATTCTTCCCTGGAACATTACATAGTAGATTTTAAAAGGCACAAGGAAACCTCCTAAAACCAAACATTTAACTGGAACTGAACATTTGTTCTCCTTCTGTTAGAAGTGATGCATTATTAAGAATTAACTGAAGCCCACCTTCAGAAATGTAATTGTTATATCTTCAATGGAAATCTAATCATACAGAAGGGAAACTTTTATTTCACCTCATTGCACAGCCCAAAGAGAATGAATTCTTCAATTTGACTCTGAAGCCATTCTTAAAGAAATCAGTTGAAGACTGTATTATTGCCTATTACAAGACATGAAATCCTTCAGAGTGAGTTGTAACAATTCACCAAAATTAATACCAGTATACAAAGCATATGATCATTTATAATACAAAGAAACAGATCTAATCTTGCTTCACTTTAGTAATTGAAAATCCACTGAAGTTGGTAATAGCAAGCATGCAGAATAACTTTTTAAGGAAAGGTAATTCTGCATAGTATTCAGCTTATTACCATAAATTACCCTTAAACCTCCCTGATTAATGAAATAAAAAATCCATTTCCCTTTTGTTGACAATTTCTTTGGGGGTAAGATGGGAAGTTTCTTTGTCAAGCTGAAAAATTTCTTTCAAAAGTTTGCTAAACAAAATTGGCAGTGACACTGCTGTGATTATTACAGTCAAGGTTCTTATTTTTAATATTTTCATCCTGACAGATTTATTTCTTCCTAAATCAAAAAAATTCCTTCTCAGAATAAAAAATATATAGCTTTCTTATATTTCCTGATTCTGAAAATTACTAGGTGCCAAGCTGTGAACATAAGGAAATTGAAGACCCTTGAGGGTGACCTTAAGAACCACAAAGGTGGGGAATTGTGATATAGTGGTTTAGGCAATTTCATTGCGGCTGCTTGGCTCTGGAAAAATGAGAAATGGGTTTTCTATTACTAAATATAATGAATTTCCTTTCTGTCCTGTCACAAATTGTCAAACTTCATTAAAGAGAAAAAGGATGTGGTACATACATATATAAAAGGGGAGTATGAATATACATATTTTAAAGTGGAGAATGGCTGCTTATTCATACATGTGTAGTCTATGTCTCTTGCTATATGATCTGCAGCAAATATTTTTAGAATTTAAAAAAAAAATTTCAAAATTTACATTTTATATATATATACACACACATGCATCAAGATAACCAGAAACAATTCATTACTATAAAAAAGATATGGTGATACTTTGTTCCACTGCATAAATACAGCACTATGGCTTCAGTTCAGCAATGCACTCAAACTCAAGTTCCAGGCAGAGTTGAAGGAGACCTAAACGCTGCAAAGGAGACCTGATTTTTATTTTTCTAGCTATGCCTTTTCCCCACTCCTTGCCTCCTCCTTGCCTCTTCCATCTGCCCTTGTTCTTCATAATTGTGCATTTCATCTGGTGATTTAGCCATCCTATATACCGGCATGAAGCTGGTCCATTCTTCTCCCTCAGTTGCTGTGACAAATATGCGGGTGATTGTTAATAATTATTGACCCTCTATCTGACATGATCATGGTGTTGTACTGTAAACGGCGATAGATATTTTACCATATGGGTCTGTGTGGGGAGCAGGGCTTACCCATCTAGGGAAAGAGAGAAGGCTCTTTCCAATAATGGCCTAAGAACTTACATTTAAGGATTGTTAATAGACTATGCCAGAGCAAGCAGCCTTAATGGCTCTAGTCCAGTGTTGAAGGGAGCACCCAGACTAGTTCCAATAGGAGAGAACTAGATGTCTGAGTCCCATGTAAACACAGGAAGATCTGGGTTTGCTAGGGGAATGTAAATTGGTTGAGTTCTCTTCCTATAAATAAAGAGAAAAGCTTATAAAACTTAGCTTGTAGTGAAGCATAAGACTAGATGAGACTAAGCATGTATAAGCTTTATGTTGCTTTAAAATCTTTTTTCTACTGTTTTTTTTTTCCAAACTGCTGAATACAACTTTGTTGTAAGAAGGCTGTTGGTCAATATCAGTAATTACAGGTTCCCGAGGGAATGAAACACCGTTCCTTGACACCCAGCTTGGCCTGCAAAATGGTAAACAGTTGATATGCAGAGTAGGGAACCTGGGCCCCAGTCTAAGAATGGAAGACTCATGAGATTCCATCCTGCCTGAGGTAGTAATGGCAAGAAGCTGACAATCCAAGGAGAGTGTAGTTGGAGTAGAAAGAGGAAAGACGCACAGCTATACCCCTAATTCTGAAAGTCAGAATTGGCTAACGTATATTGGACTAGAGTAGGGGGTCAAGAGCCAGTCAGGAGAACACCCATGTGTTAGAGCTACAAACACTGGAGCTCCAATGGGGCCACTTGATTTGAGAGGGAGGGAAAGATCAAAATTGGATGGAGGAGAGAAAATAGTAGGAGTAGTGGTAGGAGGATGTAATGGTTGGCAGGCACAGGCCACCAAACAACCATCAGCTGGTAAATTTTAGTTTATGCTGATGATTAACTTTTCATCACTGCTGTCCTGGACTGTCTTCAAAGTGGTGATGACCTAGAGGTGAAAGGCTCCACACCCCATTAGCAGTATCCTGAGACAGTGAGCCATCCAGTCCTCCACTTTCTAATTTCATAGACTTTAAGGCCAGAAGAGATTGTTATGTTTAAGCACCAGCCAGAGGTCAGCCTAGATAATTTGTGCCAGAGCTTGCTAGGGCTTGCTGCATCAGTTATGAAAGTAAAAAAATTGCTTGAGTCCCAGCACCTCTTTCATAACAAATTAAGAACTGCCTCTGGTATAACACAGGCCTTAAAACTTCGACTAGTAATTCTGGCATCAAGCTTCTGTGTTCGCTATAATATATCTTTTAGAAAAAAAAACATCCAGTCCTGATTTAAGACAACAAGTGATGGAGAATTTTTAAACAAATATTTATCTTGATAACTGAACTTCTACATTTATATATATATGAAGTACTATGTCTGTTCTGTCTGCCCCTGTGCATTCCTTCAATTGTCCTGTTATCCATCTGTTCGGTAAACCAGCTTTTTATAAACATAAAAAACAATCTAATTTACAAAAAAGCATTTCTTGATATTCAAAGCCAATAAAAATAAATAGAGATGTTATCAGTCAAGAAATGCCAGCTATAGGAATATACATTCAGGGCTCAATCCTGCATTCATTGAAGACAATGGCAATATTCCCATTGACCACAGTGGTGCAGAATCAGACCTTTATTTTTTTGTAATGTCTTTGAATTATCTGTCGCTTTGTTCCCTGAGCATGAGAGAGCCTGTCCATGTTTATTGGTCTCTTTATTTATTTATGCGTTTGCCGGATGACCTGCATGCTATCTTATTAATGGAGAGTCTGATTCAGCAACAATAGATCTGTTTTTGCACTGTGGAAATTTACACCAGGCTTCAAATCAAACAAAGTGGGGAGTGTAAAGGCAGACATAGTTTGTATTAGAGAGAGTAAGATCCCAATCCTGCAAATACATATGTGTAGGGGTTACAGACTCAGTCCTAAACAGGAAGAAATTTGAGCCTGCAGCCCATCAGTGTGCTAGGGGTTAAAATAGCTACATGCTATAACAATGGACAATATATTTCTGCTATTGAAGAGACAGGCCATTCCAGCTGTTTACAGTTTGAATCTACAGATGGTATTATTTCTTTTCAACAGAGATATGTGAATATCAGCTTATAAATGACCCTTTCCTTTCTTATAACTTTGCTCTTTGAGCCAAGTTTTTAAAGAAGGCAGCTTGAAGTCTTCATGCAAAAATATACATGCAACTACAGGCCTATATATGTAGGGCATAAGCTACCACCTTATCGACTTGTATATGCAATCACTCCTTTTGCATATATTGTACGTGCAATTGCATGACTCCCAAGGTTCTGAAAACATACATATGATTTTGATCTTTTACCCATATAAATGTAACTCCACTGAAGACAATAGAATTACACGTGAAATGTGCAACTAGAAAATGTTATGTCAGTGTATTCTGACTGGGTTTTACGACAGTACTAATATCAGCTGGTGTAGATGGGCATAGCTTATTGCAATAAATGGATTTATTTACAGCAGCTGAGAATCTGGCCCTATTTTATAGTTAATCTCACAAAAGGAAAAGGGAGATTTAAAGAAAATTAAATTGACCAACAATTGATTAACTAATTGTAACAAATTTTATGTATCAACACTTTATGAATTGCATCTCTTTTTAATACAGCTGTAAACTGTTAGTACAGGAAATGCTTCTCATGAAGTTATGTACATGTGCACGGAAGAATAAATTCCAAAAGTCACTGTTAAAAGTTGTTTTAAGATACTTCCTAGTGTTATCTCGAGAGACCTCTAGCGGAGAAAGAACAGTAAAACTGCACTATGTTAACCATGACATTGGATATGTCTACTGTTTGACACATAGATTAAACCAGGATAATTAGGGAACCTCTGAACAGGATAATCAATTGTATTCATGATGTGGTGAAGGAGTGGGAAGCAGTAACTATGTATAGTGGAATGGAAATAGATAATTTGCACTGAGGAATTAAAAATAAGCTATGCAGTTGAGCAGAGTTGAGCAGAGAAATTCTATTTCACAGATGATTTCAAAATATGTTTTAATTCCAAATAGGACAAAACTTGAACATTTTTAAATTCTCTGTGAAAGAAAATTCTGAAAAAAGATTTGGTTTGGGTCATTCAAAATGTTTAAATTTTGAATGTTTTTATTATATATAATATAATGCAAAATAAAAATCTGACATGAAGTCACTTTTAAAGGAAAAATCAAAATGGTTCATTCTGATAATGTCAAAATGGGACACTTCATTAACATCAGAATTTCACCCCACCCCCAGTGAAAGTCTGGTGAAATTGACATGATTTTGTGATGTGAAGTGTTTTGATTTTGACAGAACTGGCTATCCTGATGGAATATGGTTCTATCAACATTTTTCCAACCACCTCTGATTCAAAGGCTTATCATTATTATCTCTGATTCCCCTTATTCTGGCAATTTACAATTAAAATCACGTTCTCTATCTCTCTATCCTGAAGGATGTGGAATTCTGTGGTGAGTGGGTGGTAATGCCTAATGGTTAGTCAGGAGTTTGCAACATGAGTCAAAGATCAGAGACAGAAGCAGGCATCAACCCAGGGGTCAAAGCATCAGGGGTAGGGCATAGAAGCAGGGTCCTGGAATGAGGCAGAAGAGCACAAACCGGGAACAGATGACAGGACAGGAACAGGGTAAGGGGCAGGCAGTAGGAACAGGCTGAGAAGCAGAGCTCAGGAGGCAGGCAGGCAGGCAGGGTCCATAGTAGCAACCAGCCAGTGATTCACCTAGTTAATCAGGCAATTTCCTGTTCCTGTTTCTGGTTTAAGTAGTGGGTCCTAGGCAGTAGGGCTAGACATCTGCCCCAGTCAAGAGCTTTGTGGGTGGAGCCCTGTGAGCTCGCGTTACATAGCCCCATTCTCCAGGGGTTCCAGTGTGATGGTGGCCAATGTCTGAAAACTGCTTGAGGACCCATGGCCCAGGTTTGAGGCCCGTGATTCCTCACAAATGCATGGTCTCTGAGACAGGTGTCAGTTCCTCACCTTGGACACCAAAAATGCCACCTCCCTACCTTCCCAGTATGGCATGAATTCTGAGGTTCACCCTAGTGTCACTGTGTCATCAGAGGCATGAATACAGTCTATTTTATATTAACTTTTGCTCCTTTTGATTTTGCAGTAACGAAGAGAAAACATGGTAGGCTGTAGCTCAGCAGTGGCTCTCTTATGTCACAAAGGGAGCTGGCAACATCAAAAATAATTTAAAATCTCTTTAGAATCTAAAGGATATTCCTGTAAAACAACAATATTTTAAACTAGCTCAGACATTAGGTTTTAACTACAGTTCTTGACAAGTGTCTCTTTTAAACCATTGAAAGTATATTGTGTGCCAGTATAAAGAAGCAACCTCCAAGGTGGCTTCAATGAAGTTGCCTTTACCTCAGGACCTAATGCAGCAGAGCTAATGCTTTATAATGGAGACTGCAATCCCTTGAGCTTTATGGAGTTTTCTTTTTCATGAAGCCGAGAAACATTCTTCTCCCATATTTATTGAGGGAAGGTCTTGCAATGTGTCCTGAAGAATGTCCAACTCAGACTCTTCATGATTTCCAGTGATGAGTGCCATAGCTAAGGACTCTCCATGGGGACCGCCCAGACTATGGTTGTCAATCGTAAGGGATTAACCCTGGATTCCATCAGCCAAAGCATCCACATTGATGTTGTGATGGGTCAGAGAAAAAGAGCCTCTTATAATGGGATAACAGACAATTAAAGGCTGTGGATGTCAGGGCCCGACAGTACAGTGCTGAAGTACCATTATTACACAAGTTAAGGTCAGTAGGTTTCTTTCCTTTCTGTACACTCAGTTTCCAGCTCCTGTGTCATTAGTGATTATTCAAAACTGTGAATTGAAAGAACATACAAGGTTATTGTGCATTCTCTAAAGCAAAATCTGCTTCCCAATGAGAGTTTATAGAGTACATAGGGCTGTCTATGTAGACATAGGCATATTTTTTCAAACAGTCATGTCAGGCATTATTAATATAAAATTAACTCAAGATTTTAAAGGTCATATTTGGATGGGTTCACAGCTTATATTTCTCCCATTCGGAAGTAGAAGCGCACTTGCAGAACACCTTGCATTATTACAAAGAGCGAGATCAAAAGATGACATTAGCAGGCTTTTACTCAGGGAAAGATGACAATTTTACTAAGAGCAGTGGTTATAATCATCACGTAGCTGGAACAAAGAAAGGTGTCCTTTAGCCTCCAGAAAATGCATCTTACCCTTGCTGAGACAAGAGGGGCACTGTCTTTTTCTTTCTCTTTGGAGATTTTCAAAATACAAGAGAAAAAAAAAGCATTATTACTGTGTAAAGTTGCCTGTAATGGCCTTTCTTCAGTGGAGCTACATGACTAAATGAGGTGAAAACTTGACCCTCAGTGCTTTGCTGATGAACTAATCCTCCATAACTGGGAAGAATTAGTAGAGGAAGCAAAAGTGGATGGGAACCTGGGAGGCAGTGACCATGAGATGGTCGAGTTCAGGATCCTGACACAGGGAAGAAAGGAGAGCAGCAGAATACAGACCCTGGACTTCAGAAAAGCAGACTTTGACAACCTCAGGGAACTGCTGGGCAGGATCCCTTGGGAGAATAACAAGAGGGGGAAAGGAGACCAGGAGAGCTGGCTGTATTTTAAAGAATCTTTATTGAGGTTACAGGGACAAACCATCCCGATGTGTAGAAAGAATAGTAAATATGGCAGGCGACCAGCTTGGCTTCACAGTGAAATCCTTGCTGATCTTAAACACAAAAAAGAAGCTTACAAGAAGTGGAAGATTGGACAAATGACATGGGAAGAGTATAAAAATATTGCTCGGGCATGCAGGAGTGAAATCAGGAAGGCCAAATCACACTTGGAGTTGCAGCTAGCAAGAGATGTTAAGAGTAATAAGAAGGGTTTCTTCAGGTATGTTAGCAACAAGAAGAAAGTCAAGGAATGTGTGGGCCCCTTACTGAATGAGGGAGGCAACCTAGTGACAGAGGATGTGGCAAAAGCTAATGTACTCAATGCTTTTTTTGCCTCTGTCTTCACGAAAAAGGTCAGCTCCCAGACTGCTGCACTGGGCAGCACAGCAAGGGGAGGAGATGACCAGCCCTCTGTGAAGAAAGAAGTGGTTTGGGACTATTTAGAAAAGCTGGATGAGCACAAGTCCATGGAGCCGGATGCGCTGCATCTGAGAGTGCTAAAGGAGTTGGCGGATGTGATTGCAGAGCCATTGGCCATTATCTTTGAAAACTCATGGCGATCGGGGGAGGTCCCTGACGACTGGAAAAAGGCTAATGTAGTGCCCATCTTTAGAAAAGGGAAGAAGGAGGATCCTGGAAACTACAGGCCAGTCAGCCTCACCTCAGTCCCTGGAAAAATCATGGAGCAGGTCCTCAAGGAATCAATTCTGAAGCACTTACAGGAGAGGAAAGTGATCAGGAACAGTCAGCATGGATTCACCATGGGCAAGTCATGCCTGACTAATCTAACTGCCTTCTATGATGAGATAACTGGCTCTGTGGATGAGGGGAAAGCAGTGGACATGTTGTTCCTTGATTTTAGCAAAGCTTTTGACACTGTCTCCCACAGTATTCTTGCCAGCAAGTTAAAGAAGTATGGGCTGGATGAATGGACTATAAGGTGGATAGAAAGCTGGCTAGATTGTTGGGCTCAATGGGTAGTGATCAATGGCTCCATGTCTAGTTGTCAGCTGGTATCAAGTGGAGCGCCCCAAGGGTCAGTCCTCGGGCCGGTTTTGTTCAATATCTTCATAAATGATCTGGAGGATGGTGTGGATTGCACCCTCAGCAAGTTTGCAGATGACATGAAACTGGGAGGAGAGGTAGATACGTTGGAGGGTAGGGATAGGATACAGAGGGCCCTAGACAAATTAGAGGATTGGGCCAAAAGAAATCTGATGAGGTTCAACAAGGACAAGTGCAGAGTCCTGCACTTAGGATGGAAGAATCCCATGCACCGCTACAGACGAGGGACCGAATGGCTAGGCAGCAGTTCTGCAGAAAAGGACCTGGGGTTACAGTGGACGAGAAGCTGGATATGAGTCAACAGCGTGCCCTTGTTGCCAAGAAGGCCAATGGCATTTTGGGATGTTTAAGTAGGGGCATTGCCAGCAGATCGAGGGACATGATCGTTCCCCTCTATTCGACATTGGGGAGGCCTCATCTGGAGTACTGTGTCCAGTTTTGGGCCCCACACTACAAGAAGGATGTGGAAAAATTGGAAAACATCCAGCGAAGGGCAACAAAAATGATTAGGGGACTGGAACACATGAGTTATGAGGAGAGGCTGAGGGAACTGGAAACTGCAGAAGAGAAGAATGAGGGGGGATTTGATAGCTGCTTTCAACTACCTGAAAGGGGGTTCCAAAGAGGATGGCTCTAGACTGTTCTCAGTGGTAGCAGATGACAGAACGAGGAGTAATGGTCTTAAGTTGCAGTGGGGGGGGGGGGTTTCCGTTGGATATTAGGAAAAACTTTTTCACTAGGAGGGTGGTGAACAGCTGGAATGCGTTACCTAGGGAGGTGGTGGAATCTCCTTCCTTAGAAGTTTTTAAGGTCAGGCTTGACAGAGCCCTGGCTGGGATGATTTAGTTGGGGATTGGTCCTGTTTTGAGAAGGGGGTTGGAATAGATGACCTCCTGAAGTCCCTTCCAACCCTGATATTCTATGGTTCTATGATTAGACAGTGGTGAGACATGTCAACTGTGGCAGCAGCAAAGATGGGGTGGTAATGGCAGCATATTAACTATTAATAACATCATTAATTTATGCCACCTCCATATCCAAGCAACAGTGCCCTCTGAACCCTCTAGTACAAACCTTTTACCTTGCAAACTTCATTGGTGTAACTGGTATTCCCACAGAAATAGACAATATGCAGCAACCGCTAGTGGACCTTCCAGGCACTGCAACACACCCAGAGATTTCCGCATGGGGGAAGAAGTATCTGTCTCTGGTGTCCTCAGAGTCAGGCTCCAGACCACCAGCTATTTGCTCCTTCAGTCCTATCCCCCTTTGTGGGGGCTGGAGGGGTTTAGCCCCCAAATTTTCAAATACAGAAAGCAAACCCAACTCAATATTGAGCTATACATCAGCCTTTCTGTGAGGTGTCCCTGCCCTTTCCTCAGGTTTGATTTCCAAATAGTCCCTTACTCATGGGTCACTCACTTCTTTGTGTCTAACTGCTCCTCCCCAGCTAGAAGGCCCATATCTCTACAGGCAAGACTCCATCCTCCTTCCTGGCCAGTCAGCCCTGAAATGAGCTAGGCCCTCTCCTTTTATTCCCATCAGGCTTGGCATTGGCTGCAGCAATAGTGGAATAGGACTGGCTCGGCCCATAGTCTCTCCTTAACCTCTATTCTGACGGTGTAGAACCTCCCTGTCCCATCATGCTGCAACTTGCATAACGTGGCGTCCATTTACTTAGCATGAGAGGCCAAATAGCATTTGGCATTTCACAATACCTAAGGTAACTATAAGTATATGGTGGTTCCACTGACAATAATCATTTTTTAGTGTACAGTTGATGAAACAAGGATCTATTTTTCTCTTTTTCCAGCTCTTCAGTGTAAAACTTTGCTGGGCTTCCATCATTAAAATGTACCAAATACTATAAATACGGATTCAGGAACCTTAACCAAAGCTCCTATTGATTAGTGTACCAGAAAGACAAGGAAAAATCAGACAATTGATTAATTGGGGATTTTCATAGAAATCTCTTTGCTCTCTTTCCAGCAGTCAAAGGACAATTCTGGGATATCACAGGAGCACTTACTGAACTGCCTCACCTATTACTTTCAGGTTTCATCTCTAATTTTTACTATTGCCATGCAGTTGAGATACTTTTCTTAGGGTTGGCATCAGAATAGGGAATTTCACCCATGGAATGTGTATTTGGATCAGGTCTGCATACTTTTGGTATATGTAGCAGGATTGCCATTTATATACCTCCGCATAGAATTGCGGGCCATTTCTGATCAATCACTCAGATGCTCAGGGTTATTTCTGCGGACTCACAAAGTGGTGCTATTAGCTGCAAACCAGGTGTATAAAATTGTCTCTCTGAGGCAGTGGTAACTATGGGCAAAGGCAGAGGGTTCTTATAGACAAAAAGCACAATGCAGGAGAAATAACATTTAAGTTTTGATGTTAACAATAAAGACAAACCAGTGTTACACTACTTGCAGGATATGCATTTGGCAGCTACTGCCAGCAACGGAGTTGAGATCTCCTACTTCTTTCTGTGCTGCCAGGAGACAACTGCAGTTTCTTCCTCTAGCCACTGGGTTGCTATGGTGCCAGCTTTCAAGCACTCAGGTGACCTGTCTGCCTCTCCCTACTGACATCTGGCTTGAAAAGAGCCCTGGAGGTAGAAAGAGTTCCTAGCAGATAGTGCAAGGATTGAAGCAGAGAGAGTGGGGGAAGTAAAGGGGGGCAGATGGGAAGCGTTTCTCCACACCCAGAGCAGCCCCCAATACTCCCATTGCCCTAACAACTTTTCCCAGATTGCACCAAGCTCTCCTACCAACTCAGCAGCCCCTTCTCCCCCTTAACTATCCCTCTTCCAGGCTTTCACCCTGCAGCCATGCAATCCCCATTCCCTCCCTGCAGCCCAGTGACTTCCTCATCGTCCTTGGCTGCCCTGATTCTCCCCGACTCATGGCTTCTGAGGTGTGTGAGGAATAGTCTCCCGCCTCAAAACCCCTGCTCGGAAAGACCCTGCTGGGGAAATCAGTGACGTTTCCTTACTGTCAGAACACGTTACATATGTGACTGCATGAAACTTAGAAGCAATACCTTGTGGTAGGGGTTATTAAGTTTGTACCATAGTTCATGAGTGTAGGTACTGCATTAGGAGTGGGATGAGCATTCTGATGATTTACAGTATGGTTTAGAGGAAGATAGTAAATGTTGCACATTTAAAAGCTTGGACAGAAGCTTTGCAATCGGCCAACCATTTTGAATGCATATGAGAGAACATAGTATTTAAACTCTGAACCTGGCAAATAAACTGTGCCGGAGCCCAGTAATTTTTTAGAAATGATGTATTGAGCAGATGTGTGGCTTGGGAAGGAGAAGATTAAAATGTCCAAATTATCTTTATTTGCTATCTCCCTTATATGCTCTCTCCCTGTGAGAGATTCTTTGCTAAAGAAGTTCTTTCCACTTGCCTCCTGGTTATAAATTATGCTCATCTAATCTGAGAGCCAATATAATATTTTGTGAACAATTGTAATGAACCAACACTCCTCAGATTTTGCATATTGGGTACTGAATGTACAGTGAACTGTTTTGTTCACAATCAATCCACAGAGTAAATAAAAAATGAAGAAAAAACCTGGGAAATTAGGGTAAATAAGAAAAATTGGAGGAAATCATTCTCTGTTTGCAGCCATTCCACAAGCAGGGGGAAAAAACCAACATGAAATACAAAAAGCACTCAGTGCAAAATGCATTGTTACACAAAAACAGTAACTGTAAATATTTTAACTCTTACAGCTGCTTTTTGTCGCTCTAAGAGGGTTAACACTTAATATAATAATACCCACCTCTTATAGCGCACTTTAGATCATTAAATCTCAAAGCACTTTTGTCACAAAGGAGAGCAGTATCATTATCCTTATATTACAGATGGAGAATCTGAGACAGAGGAATGACTTGCCCAAAGCCACCTAGCAGACCTGTAATCCTGCTGGGAATAGAACCAAGGTCTCCTAAGTCACAGTTCAGTGCTCCATTAACTAGGCCACATTGCCTCTCTCATAGCTTTCCGAGGGGAGGTGATATGTGTTTACATCTGCAGTCCTCAGGAGACTGACTATTAATAATACATTTTCATCATCTTGTTGAATGCAACAAGAAATACATTCCAATCACTTTTTTATTCTGTGAGCGAGGGAAAAAGTGCAAGCCTGAAGTACAGAATGCTAAAGGAACTATAAGGAAATGAATGAGCGCTGTCAATCTTCAAGTCAGCTACCACATCAGAATCTCTACATAAGCAGATCTAAACATCTGACCCTGTTTTGTCTGTACTGAGCAAAGTCATCTCATAAGTTTAAAGTACATCTGTCTTACGGTCACCTCCCAGGAGATGGCAGTAGTCCCACAGTATTGCATAGATTAAGAAAGGCTGCTTCCTGCTAAAAGAATCACATTTATTGCATTGACAGGTTTCAGAGTAACAGCCGTGTTAGTCTGTATTCGCAAAAAGAAAAGAAGTACTTGTGGCACCTTAGAGACTAACCAATTTATCTGAGCATAAGCTTCCGTGAGCTACAGCTCACTTCATCGGATGCATACTGTGGAAAGTGTAGAAGATCTTTTTATACACACAAAGCATGAAAAAATACCTCCTCCCACCCCACTCTCCTGCTGGTAATAGCTTATCTAAAGTGATCACTCTCCTTACAATGTGTATGATAACCAAGTTGGGCCATTTCCAGCACAAATCCAGGCTTAAGCTATTACCAGCAGGAGAGTGGGTTTGTGTGTGGGGTGGGGGGTGAGAAAAGCTGGATTTGTGCTGGAAATGGCCCAACTTGATTATCATACACATTGTAAGGAGAGTGATCACTTTAGATAAGCTATTATCAGCAGGAGAGTGGGGTGGGAGGAGGTATTTTTTCATGCTTTGTGTGTATAAAAAGATCTTCTACATTTTCCACAGTATGCATCCGATGAAGTGAGCTGTAGCTCACGGAAGCTTATGCTCAGATAAATTGGTTAGTCTCTAAGGTGACACAAGTACTCCTTTTCTTTTATTTATTGCATTGAAAACTTTTGATATTTTTATGATATAATGAAGTAAATATTAATATTACTTTGCAGTTCACATACTGTGTATAGTTGGCAGCCAAATTATATATGTATTTGGTTTATTTCTTTAATATTGGGAAGAAAATGTAAATGAAGATATGTCATAAAATCTACTATTAGTATATTTTTGAAGGACATGGAATGTAGTAGATTTACTTCTGGGCTTGATACAATAACATACATAAGATTGGGTGTATTGACCTGTCAGCCATCTTTGACACACCTACCATGTCTTCATGAATCTTGTCCTTCCTTGGCTTCCATGACTGTCCTCTCCTCATTCTCCTCCTACCTTTTTATTTGCTCCTATGGAAAACCCCTCTAATCCCTCTCCAACTTTCTGTCAGGGTTCTACAGAGCTCTGTCCTTGGTCCCCTTCTCTTCTCTCTCTACCCCTTATTGATGGGTAATCTCATCCACAGGCACACATTCAACTACCATCTGTAGGCTAATGATTCACAGATCTACCTCTCTACTCCAGACCCATCTCCTGTCCAAATTAAAATCTTGGCCTCTCTCTCTGACATCACCTTTTAGATGTCTAGCCATCAGTTCAAAATCAACATGGCTGAAACAAAGCTCTTAATCTCCCTGCCCCCAATCACTTGCTGTTATCTTCTTTCTCAATCACCGTGGACAACACGATCCTGACTGTCATTCAGGTCCATAATCTGGGCATCAGCTTCAACTTGGACTTCTCTCTAGGTCCTCACATCCAGGCTCTGTGTAAATCTTGCAGATTTTTTTCTGCATAACATCTGTAAGATATGGCCTTTCCATCCACACTACTAAAACTCCTATCCAAGCTTTCATCATCTTATGCCTCAATTACTGTACCATCTATCTTTCTGGCCTTGACAAATACAATCTAGCCCCACTCATGCCCATTCAGAATGATGCTGCAAAATTTTCCTAATTCATCACTTTGACCACATGACCCTTCTCTTTGCATCCTTCCACTGGCTCCCTCTTCTCCATCACATAAAACATAAGCTGCTCGTCTTCACTTTCATTGCCCTTCACAACCTAGTCCCGCCTACCATTAAACTTTATTCACTACTAAGATAACAACTCCTATCTCCAATCGGCCTAAGATTGTTGCCTCCATTGTCCACTTGTTACATTTTCAGGCATCTTCATGTTTTCTCCTGTGCTGCCCCTCACACTTTGGAAGAGCTCCCCTTAAACAACCTCCTTCAAAAGCCTCCTCAAAATACTTTTTTCAAGATGCCAACAAAAAGCTGGACAACAGTTAGGTTGCCTCTCATGCTAAAAAACATTGTCTCATTTCCTTGTACTCCCCATCTATTGTCTTAGAAAATTGTGAGCTTCTCGGGGCAGGGACCATCTTTTTGATCTGTGTTTGTACAGCACAATGGGGTTGGTCCAAGACTGGGGGACATAGTGCTATGGTAATAATAAAATAAAAAATAAATAAATAATAATATAAAACTATTTTGTCTCAGGAAAGGATGCAGAAGATTTTTGTTATTCAACTCAAGTTTGCTTTGAGCTAACAAACATTTAAGAGCTCTGTAAGTCATGGTGATGGACTGGTATTGAACCTTTTGGCTAAGAGCCTCAGAGAGTCTCACCTTCATGAACAGAGACATTTACGTCCACAGCTTCCTGTGATGAGACGGACCTAAAGAAAAGCTTTCTGTTCCAGTGTTGCAACTCTCACTGCAGTTGATGCTTCTCTTACAGCCCCAGCTGCTGGAGTCATGTGATGATGTGAGACCCTCAGCTTCTATTTTTCTCCTTCTTTAAGAAAAATAAGTTTCTAGCCCTCATGGTTTCAGAGAAAGGCTTGAAAACATGAACCCTAAATGCCCAAAAAACAGAAGGCAAAGAAAAAGACCAATATTTTAAAAATCTCATTATTTTTGCAGGGGCAAAGGACTGATTCATGATGTTTGAAATGTTGGGATTGGCAATGGTGTTATTTCGTTGTGAAAGAAGAAGAGGAAAAGCATGAAAAAATTCCTCCTGACTGTTGCTGCTCGAATTGCTGAGCTTGTCAGCTCACTTTGGAAGCCTTGCCTTTGTTTTCTTTTGCATTTGGCTCTTTTTATCAGCTATTGATAACTTGGGGAAATATTTTATCTGGATGTTTGTGGGCCTATGTGTGTCTGTACATGTGTTGTATGCTGGAACATGCCCCCTTTTTAATGTATTTTTACAGTACCTTACACGACAGGCCTTGATTATGACTGGGACTTTGGGGCACTTCTGGAATAATAATAAAATAATAATGTCTTGTTTCTACTTTTGCTGTTTTTGAAGGTCAGTTTCTTCCAGACAGACTTTTCAGAGTCACTGGTTTCTATCTCTTTTATCTACAAGCCAATAATTCATCTCATTATGATTAAATACCTTTTTTTCCTATACTTGTAATGTGAATTGTGTAGTACATTAGAGCTATTTTGAGGACAATAGGGGAATTGTAAAGCAGTATTTGTGAGTTAGACCCAGAAATTACTGGGTCTAACTTTGATTACTTCTCTTCTTCCTCCTATATTCTCTGAGGTAAGTTGATTTCCCAACATAATGACTTGGGTATGCTTCTAGGATGGTTAAAGAACAATTTTTAAAAAACCAATAATCTCTCTCTTAACCTTATTTCTAAAGGAAAAAGAAAAATGAGTTCAAATCACTCTCCTGTACTTCAGTTCCCAGGTGTTGAATGCATCTTCATCAGTACTGGAAGAACTATTGAAAAGGCCTAATTTTCATCCAAAAATCCCTTGAAATGTCTATAGTGCTAAAATAAGATGTAGAGGATGCTGTCACAGCCTGAGGAGACTGCCTCTTCTGAGACCCCTTTTCCAATCCCACGAGTACATCCCTTTCAAGTGACAGGCCCATACCTCCATGTTTCTTTGGGAAGGGGCCCCATGGCCCAACCACTCCCCACCTGGGTCTACGGATTAGACCCCTCAGTAGTCAACTGTGATCCTAGCAGGCCCAATGGAGCTGGCACCTGTGAGAGTTCTTCTTCGCAAGCCTGCAGACAGTGATAGTATGTCATGACACAGACACAGCTTTTCCAGAACAAATTATGATTTATTATGCCCCAAAGGTACACAGTGCTTAAAGTGGGATTTAAAGTAACATATGTATTTTTTACCTATGCTTGCCTCCTGCTCTGTTGGGGACCAGGTTGTAACCTGCTTCCTGCAGACCCTGGTTCTCGGTCCATTTCTGGGTTAGCCTGCAGCATGTTCTCTCTGAATTAGCCTGATGGCATGCTGATATGGAATTCCTCCTTCCCTTTCTGCAGGGGCACCTCAACATATCAGTGTATTTTGATCTCCATATTTTCAGCCTTGGCAAACAGCTGTGTCTCCAGAGTCCAGGCTGAGGAGCTTCATGGCTATAAACCTGGCTATTGTTTGAGGAGATGCCCTTATCTAGATCATTGTTTTGCCTTTCTTGCATGGTTCCTATAACTACCCCATTATAGACTTGGGCAAAAATCATTAGGCATCCTGTCCAATGGCCCTTAGGAAATCCAGACTCAAGAGTTAAGGGCTTCAGTCTCTTGGCTATTAGAGATGGACTATGTTGTTATGATAGTGGCTCAGTTTGGCCCTGGTTCAAGCAAGATACTTCAAAGTATCCTCTACCTGTAAAGAGCCACACTTCCCAGATATTTTAAATTAGACATGTGCTTAAGTACTTTGCTGAATTAGGGCTTTGGCGATGGTGGTGGTTGACTAACATGGGTGTTGCACCCAATTACAACAGACGTGAAATTGGCCTATATCCTGGCATGGGGGAGGCTACTGGTGGACATGAGATAATGATGAAGATCACCACCCCCACGAAGTGATTGTTTATTATTCAACTACAGAATTAACTGGAGGATGAGTACCACACAGTAGCAGCAAAGAGAGAGAGAAAGAAGATTAAGGGTTTACCAGTACACTGGGGGAATTGGGATTGGGGGATGGGAGGAATTCACCCATCTGGATTCAGAATCCCGATGCTAACTCTAACCATGCTCTCATAGCTGAAGTGGAAATTCAGGACAACTGGAATTTTTAAAATGCAGATCCTAACCAAGACTAATGAGCGATCTAATGAAGGAACTGCAAAGGTATGTAGCAGCATACCACCAAGGGCCTGATTCACTTTTCAGTTGTTTTGGTGTAAAATTGGGGTCATTCCATAGAAGTCAGTGGATTTACAGTGAGAGAAGCCTGATATAAGTAAGAGAAAAATCAGTCCCCTAATAAACAAGTGCTGACAAATATACAATGCAAACAATCAGGCCCCAAATCAACAAGGCAACAAATATAATAAATATTGTTCTGATTTTTGCACAGATAGGTACAGGTGGTGAACCCCTAACTCCAATGGTGAGCACTTACACAAGTAGTACCATTGACAGCAGTTCATTCAAAATATGGACAAAAAACTTGGCAAATGCTAATACCTGTATATAAAATATAGGAGCTCAATTCTCCTTACATTCTTTGTTTTCCCCTACCAGCATAATTCCTCTGACAGCAGTGACTTATGCCCATGTAAGGGAGAGCAGAGTTATTATTTATTATTTATTTGCATCTTAGTAGTGCTTAGAGACCCCAATCATAGAGCAGGACCCCATTGTGATTGGCACTGTGCAAACACTTAACAAAAAGACAGTCCCTGCCATTGACATCAGTGAAGCCAGGATTAATTATCTTCAGTGTCTTTCCATTACCTCGACACTGATCATTTTCTGCTCCACATGGTGGATCCAGGAGTAGAAGTATGAGCCATTCATTCTCTGTTACTGTAGAGAAGAGACTGAAATATCATAACTGTTGCAGAGCACCTCTGCTGCTATTCTTTAGCCTGGAGGAAAGAATTTATTTTCCTTTCCTTCAGATCTTACATCAAGCCCCAGTGCATACACCAGCTACTCGGCTTCATGGTGGGAACCAGGATTAGCCAGTAGAAACTGATGTAGACTCTCATCTTGCATTCATACCGACTGCAAGATTAGTCCATTAAACTTGAAAATTCAAAATAATAATATTTGTGATTTACCTAATTCCTTTATGGAAGAATCTTATAAAATGTAAAATCAGTTAAACCAATAGGGTCCTGTAGAAGTATAATAGGGTACTACGCAAATCACCCTGACACCCTATAGAATTTAATAGAAAATTATCTCCTTTCATATAGAATTCTATTGCAAAGATATAATTCTCTTTGAAGTGTTAGAGGATGATTAAAAATATGTATAGAAAGCTTAATATTCTCTATTAAATTCTATAGTTTATTTCCATTGGGACTTAGAGTTTTTAATCAAAAATAAACCTCCCTAGGCATTTTGGAAAGATGAGTTTTTTCCTTTCTTTTCCAAAAAGAGGTGATGTATTCTGGATTAACTGTTTAAAGGCTAATCTAATATTACTTCTAAAAAGCATGGTGAAATCTAAAAGCTGAGTAGACATAGGTATACATACATATGAGGGATGGATACTAGTAATATTGTAGAGAAGCAGTCAAGCTGAATCCCTTGTGCCTGCAGGGGTGCTGGAACAATTTGTATAGTGGAGGTGCTGAGAGCCACTGAACAACACTGTAAACCACTTCAAACCAGGGGGGTATGGCAGCACCCGTAGTTCCAGCACATACGTATGGTATTGTGCTGGTCATCAGGAGTTGGTCATCAGCAGTTTTGTTAAATAATTTTGCTTGTAAAGCCTTAGCACAGGAAGCTGATGAAGTCTTCCAAATCTTCTGAAACTCCTGTGGGCAAAGTAATCTTGTCAGCAACACAAGTTAATGTTTTTTGTGCAATTTGTTCATCCTAAGGAGTATGGATTCCATTTCCCAAACTCGCCCCTGGAGGTTTAACAAGAGCCAAAGAGGCCCATGAATAAACAATCAACAAAAGCTTTCTTTAGCTTTGTAGTGAAACATAATGTATTTACTCTTTTACACAAAAATATTGCTTTTTAAAAGAAGAGTACATGAACTGTTCAGATAGAAAATCACAGAATACCTATTAAAACAAATTATACTACTAGAGTAAGAATAAAAATATAACATATATGACTATGAAATCATTTGTTAATATTTATCAATAATAATAAATTATTATTATTGATAAATATTACTAGTTACTAGTTATTAATAGTACTGTTATGCCCATTAGTCCTGATCAGGGTTGAGAACTCACTGGTGCTGTACAAGCACTTAGGAAGGCACAGTCCCTGTCCAGAAGAGGTAGCATCAACAATAGCATGCCTAGTAAATATAACACTTTTGCACTCACATAGCAATTTTCATCTTCAGAGTGGTTTAGACATATTAACTAATGAAGGTGAAGGCCACATGGGAGTTGGTGCCAAAGGTGGGACTCGAACTCATGATTTTGTGGCTCTTACTCCTACCACACCATTCTCTTTTATAGAACCTGCTCCCAGATTCCAAAAGGAAAACTGGATAAATCACTGGATGCTGGATCTAGAAAACACCAAATAAACCTTGATAATAATATTTAAGGAAGGAGTGAGACTAAGCAAGGAGAAAAAGAAGAATAAACATTGGAACAGAGACTGTGGCTACCTCACAATTCAATTCTGACTGAATTATGGAGCACTAATATAGCCAACAAATGACTCACTCTGATTCATCTTGTTACAGATATTCTATAGACAGTGTTGGAGTGGCGGGGGTGAGGAAGAACATAAGAATGGCCATACTGGGTCAGACCAAAGGTCCATCCCAGTATCCCGTCTACCGACAGTGGCCAATGCCAGGGGCCCCAGAGGGAGTGAACCTAACAGGTAATGATCAAGTGATCTCTCTCCTGCCATCCGTCTCCACCCTCTGACAAACAGAGGCTAGGGACACCATTCCTTACCCATCCTGGCTAATAGCCATTAATGGATTTAACCTCCACAAGGAAGAGACAGAGGGGGAAAAAAGAAAGATTCAGGCCCTTAGTGTTGCAAAGAAAAGCTTGAAAATGTGCCCCAAGTCCACCATATATATTTAAAAACCACAAGGAAAATAAAAAGAACTTAATCCTTATTTAAAAACAAAAAAAACCCCATGATTTTTAAGCAACTCATGATTTTGAGAGCCTGATTCATGATTTTTTCAATGCTTGGAGTTGAAAGTGTTGGACAAAGCATCTGTTTTAGACATGTGTATCCGTGATTTAGCAATGTCCAGAGCTGGACTCAAATCAGAACCACAGATCTGAAACCCCTAAGACTTGTTTTAGTCTTCATCGAACCAGCTACAATTAGAGATGTTAAAAGAGTGAATGGGAAACAGTTAACAAATTTTAGTGTGAAATGGAAGAAACAGCTGAGAAGAAATAAATCTTTCCATTATTCTCTGATTGGCAAAGCATAAATGAGATGACCACTTTCATGGGAATGTTCCAAAGAGGGGAGATTAGCCTTAGCAACTGTACCTGTTAACCAGGACAATATTCCAAAAAATCATTCATTCAGTGTCAAGGTATCAAAGGTAACCAGGTTTAAAAGGGATCTTACAAGTCTAAGATCTATTTTTCCAAAGTGGTAGAAAGGCCCTAAAATCTGGATCTACTGTATTCCAGCAGCATATGTAGCCTATGCTATCAGGCAGTCTCTTTCCTGCTTTGCCCTGGGCAAGAAGGTGGCCCTGTAACCAATTACCTGTTCCCACTAGGACAAATCTGAGCTTTTCCTCTGGAATAGCATGCTCATCCTCCAATGGGCTTAGACCTGGCATCAGGGAATGAGCGGTGGAATTTTCTGCCACCTCTCTAAACACCAGGAATCTGGAAGGTGGACAGGCAAGCCTCTCCTCTCTGCCTGCCCCCACCATGAGACAGAGTCAACCCCTTCACAGAACTGCGGCTGATGTGCTAAACTGCTCCAGTAATGGGAAACTGTTCTGATTTAAGATCTAGGCAGGAATTTTCAAAGGAGCTTATAGCAGTTTGGTCTTCCAAATCCCATTGTATTTCAGGATGATTTGGGGGCATTTTCCTCCCTTAGGCTCTTTTGAAAACCCTACCCTTTGTAATTTATACTAGCAGTATGTTCTTGTGTACATTTAGAACATTCTTTGTGTTCTAAACGTAATCTGGCTGTGCACAGTATAATAGCAACCAATGGTATTTCTCCCATAACAGTCTGTTCTTTCCTTAAATGACAATGCCTCAGCTCGGCAAAATGAATAAGTACATAAAAATAATAAAGGTTAATAATGTATTGCTCTCAAAACACATTTACAATAATACCATAGAAAATTAGGAAAACCTAATCGGTTTTTTCTTTTGCTGCTACAAATGTGTGTTTAGAGAAAAAAAGAGACCATTATAACAGGCTTCAAAAAAGAACTACATAAGTTTATGGAGGATAGGTCCATTGGTTGCTATTAGCCAGGATGGACAGGGATGCAAAACCATGGTGTCTGAAGTGTCTGACATGTCCCTAGCCTCTGTTTGCCAGAAGCTGGGAATGGGCAATCAGGGATGGATCACTTGATGATTATCTGTTCTGTTCATTCCCTCTGAAGCATCTGGCATTAACCGCTGTTGGAAGACAGGATACTGGGCTAGATGGTCCTTTGGTCTGACCCAGTATGGCCGTTCTTATGGTGTCATTTTCCCCATATTAGCCTTGAATGCTTTTTTGCCCCTCGCATAATAACTTTCAGAAAGTGATTAATTGATACAATGAACAGCTCACAGGAGTTGAAATTATATTTATTGTCAGGAATGACCATATGTAGTCTTGTTACTGTTTTTATACATGCATTAAAATAGAGTTAACTAGAATATTCTGTATTCCATAAACAAGAATCTGCCAAAGGAATGCTTTCCTTCCCTGCCCACCTACACCCCACCCCCACATTAAATACATATTGTTAGTAGAGAAAGGAAAATTTCCAAGTCAAGCTGTGTCAGGTGTAGAAATCACTGGATGAAATTGAATGAGCTACAAAGCTAAATTGGCTTAAGGTCAATTTGCACATCTAATGCTTGCGTTTCTGTAACATGTGAAGATATTTATGAGAGGAAAGGAAATCAAAGTGAGGTTTGTGAGGCTTAGACATGCATCTTTGAAAAATATTTCTAATTTTCCCTTTCAGAGAGCCAAGTTTCCTGATGTGTTAAATTGGCACTGAAATATTCTCTCTCTCTCTCTCTAGCCGCTTAATTTTTATCCCTGTTTTCATTCTTGTTCAAGATGCAGTAAAGCTGATACAAAGCATCTATACTCTCCCACACTAAAGGATTTATATTCTGCCTGGTTTCAGTTACCCACTTAAGGCAGGAGAGTTAGCAGTGAACAGGGCCTAGCCCAGTAAAGCTTTGTAAGTGTTCTTTCTGGAACCCACATCACAGCTAATTGATATCCTCAGAAACTCATGAGGACAAACAGAAAAGGAGTACTTGTGGCACCTTAGAGACTAACAAATTTATTTGAGCATAAGCTTTCGTGAGCTACAGCTCACTTCATCGGATTACTTTGTGTAATGACCCATCCACTCCCATTCTTCAACAAAAAAACTTCAAAAGCAGACTCCAAGGAGAGACTGCTAAATTGGAATTAATTTGCAAACTGGATACAATTAACTTAGGCTTGAATAAAGACTGGGAGTGGATGGGTCATTACACAAAGTAAAACTGTTTCCCCATGTTTATGATCACTAAAATAATAATAAGGAAACTAGAGGTGGAACAAAAAAATATTCTCGAAGGCGACCTTTCAATAGTGTAGGTAGAAAATCATGTTGGCACTTCCATACTCTGTTCCCTAAAGAACCCCAATAATTTATACATGAGAAGTTTTTTCTGCATTTTCCAACATTGCAATCTTGTCTTTTAAGACATTATTCTCCACCATGAAGGATGTGGGTATTTTATATTGTCCAGGAGCAATGGTGTCAGTTTCTGCAATAAGAATTGCCACTCCTTATCATTTAGAACCTAATTTTCATAATGTTGAGAAATACTTTCAAACCATGTAGTTTTTTATGAAGTAGAGGACAACCAATACAAATTAGAAGTAATGAAGTAAATAACATTGATAAGGACTTGCAGACATCAAGGGGAAATGGCTAGCAGGGTCAAGGACATTAAGAAGAAAGTTAAGTACATAAGGAACATATAAAATAAAAAGAGTGCTAAGGTTTTTCCAATATTCAAAAAGAGTAAGCAAGATGAAAGTATAGGCCAGTTAGCCTGATATCAATCCCAGGCAAAATGAAGGAAAAGCTGAGGAGGGATTCAATCAATGAATGTAAAGGTAGGAAAATAATTAATGCCAGTCAACATAGTTTTATGGAAAATATATCTTGTCAAACCTATCTGATTTCATTTTTCTAATTAGATTACAAGTTTGGTTGTAAAAAAGTAAATATATAGATGTAATATACTTAGATTTTTGTGACTTTTTGACTTAATCCCACACAACATTCTGATTCAGATACTGGCACTGTACAATATCAATAAAGTATATGTTAAATGGATTAAGAACTGACTAGTCTCAAAAAGGAGGTGTCAGTGGAGAATCGTTATCGAATGTGAGTATTTCTTTTGGGGTTCCACAGGGATTTGTTCTAAGCCTGATGCTATTCACTATTTTCATCAATGATCTGGAAGTAAATATAATATCATTGATAAAATTTGTGGATGATACAAAGGTTAGTGGAGTGGTAAATAATGATGAAGACAGGGCAGTCATACAGTGTAATCTGGATCTCTTAGTAAGATGCTGGGCCCATTAAAGCAAAATACAAATAATGTAAGGTCATACATGTAGGTACAAAAATGCGGCCATATGTACAGAACAGGGGACTATATCCTGGAAAGCAGTGACTGAAAAGAATGTAGAGATCACAGTGAACAAACAACTGAACATGAGTTTATGGTAAAAGGACTAGTGCAATCTTTGGATGTGTAAAGAGGGAAGTGATGCCTCTTTGAATGACTATGCCTAGTTCTGGTGTCCACATTTTTGAAAGGATATGCAAAAATTGGAGAGGGTTTAGAGAAGAGTCACAAAAATGATCTGGGGGGGGGGGGGCGGTGAGGGGAAGCCTTACAGTGAAAGATTTAAGGAGATTATGACTGACAGATCATTTGATTACAGTGTATACCTGCTTTCAGGTAGAGAAAACACATGGTATTAAAGCGTTCTTTAATCAAGAGGAAAAAGGCATAACAAGAACAAATGTCTGGAGATTAAAACCAGACAAATTCAAATAAGAATTATGGCACACATGCTTAACAGTAAGGGTGATTACCCATGGGAAAAATCTACTAAGGGAAGTGGTGGATTCTCCAACTCTTGCAGTCTTCATAGCAAGACTGGATGCCTTTCTGGAAACTATGGTTTAACCAAACAGAAATTATTAGGCTCAGTACAGCTGTAACTGGGTAGAATTCATGGACCTGTGTTATGCAGGACAGACAAGATGATCAAATGGTCCCTTCTGGACTTAAAATCTTCGAATCTATGAAAAACTGAGTTAAAGCTTTTATTGATAACAGTTTTTAGAATCTGTAATTATCATCTAGGTTTCAATAGTAGGGTTGTTAGAAGATGCTGTATAATAAGTTTCTCTTTAAAGAGAATATAAGTTTATTTAAAATAATCCCCATGGCCTCTGTGGAAGTGCACACTGGGCAGCTGCATGTGTAATGTGTGGCATAAGCGTATGCTTGAAGTTAAGCATATGTTTAAGTGCTTTCCTGAGTCAGGATCTAAAGCACTTATACTCTTTCTTTCTTTAAAAGAAAGGCATGAGGACAGTGTGAAACTAAAAGAATACATGATGGTTGCCATGAATTGGACACTAAGTTATCCCCATTTTAAAAAATAAATCATATTAGAATAGCTGTTTAAAGGATACATGAAACATACAGTTAATCATACTGTATTGACCACAGTATTAAGACAAGTAATGAGGACACCAAAAATCACAATACACAAGCAAATGTTCCAGTTTAAATAATGTACAAGTATTTCAATCAATATTATAGAAGGCTATTTATCGGATGCATCCAGAAGTTTTCCAAATGTGGACTGTAAAAAACAACAAAATCAATTAAAACAAATAAATATATATATATATTAAGCAGAAATGGCCACCAGCTAACAGTGAGTAATAGAAAACCAATAGTTTCTGATAAGAGAAGAATACCTGTTGAGAATGTTACAACAAAACACTTTGCTGTGAGTTAATTGAAACATTTTTTGTGACTTTCTGAAGGAACATTCACTTTTTTCACTTGAAATCAATAAAGCAGAGCGAGACCTTTTACTGGCAGTCTTGACTTTGCAAGGATAGTACCAGAATGTATTAATAACGCCGTAAATTAGTAATGTCACTCAGGAATTGGGGGACAATGCCACAAGAGATAGCTGTTAAATACAAACCACCAAAATAGGGATATGGACAATTGATTGAAGGCACAGCTATCCTAAACTGACCAAGACCACATGGTTGTACATGAACTAAACTAATAGAATATGTGTTCCGTCTCTGAGCAATTGAGTCGAGAGGTTTTTGAATCTTTACCAAATATTGAAAATTGCAGATTAAAATTAGCAAAACTTTTCTCATCTCAGCGTTATGAGACACATACACTCACCAAACTAGAAAAATCTCAGATGCAGCTTTCACACTATCATTTACTCCAACCTTTTTGTTACCAGGCACTGAACCAGAGCAGAGAGAGCGAGAAAGAGATTAAAATAAAATTGTTCCAGGCTTAGCCCACTAAACCACATTGCCCTTCACACTGTTGTGCCAGCAGCCACATTGGCAGTTTAGCTGTTATAATTAAAAACTCTGAAAAAGAGAGCATTGTCAAGAACTTCTGTAATGCCAACCAAAATAAAGGCTTAAATAATCTTCACTTAGCAAATGTGTCTGTATGGTAATGTTTTTACACTGTTGCCAACTCACAATTTCTTGGCAAGTCATGAGAGTTTGGTGAGAGCTACAGCCAGTCTCATGATAATGCAAGAAGCTTCAACCTTCTTAGGAATGTCAGCTCTGTCTTGGGGAAAAACCCAGACTTGCTGTCTTCCCCACTATCCTGCTTCATGGGAAAGAGCACCCAGGACTGCTGCAGGAGGCAGACAGAGATCTCCTCCCACCCCTAGTAGATCTCAAATCATTTTACAAAGGAGTTCAGGATTATTCTACCCATTTTACAGATGGGGAAACTAAGGCACAGGAGGGGAAGTGACTTTCCGAAGGTCACACTGCAGGCCACCGGCATGGAACTGAACATCCAGGTCCCCTGAGTCCCAGCCCAGTGTCCTAGCTGCTAGGGCACACTGCAAAAATATTCAGTTGTGCGCTTAGTGGTGCTCATTTCATACCTGTTGAACTGGGAGCTTTGGTTATTTTGTGTGTTTTCAGAGAAGTTTCTCTACAAATTTAGTTTTTTACTTGAACGGGAAATAAAAAGTAATTTATGTATTCTTTCTTCAGATAGCAGTAGATGGCAACGTAAGCTACTAGCAGCTAGAGTACGTATTGTAATGTAAGGCTGGAACTCACTGATATTTGGATTTGGCATCAGTGTTCTGATTTCATTGAAGTAAAAGTCTGTTTGAGTTTATTCCTTTTGAAGTAGGGTTCATGGAGGGATTGCTCAGCTTTGCACTGTCAAACATATACCTATAGATATCAAAGGCTAGATTCTGCACTGGACAGCCAGAGCTGTGCTAAAGGGGTGTTAAGTGCTTTGAACTCTACTGATGAAAAGTGCTAGGTATGAGCTATGTATTATTAATTATTATTATTAAAGGAATGTGCCAGTCTTGAGAGTGGTCTCAATGAGATAATTCCTGCTACCTTCTCCTCTGCAACCAAGGGCTCCTGTAAAGATAAGTCAGTGTAGACCCACCGTGCAGGGCTGATGAGCACGATGGGGGAGCCTGGGCAGGTAGTACAGACCCTCTGCATGCTGTTGAGTTCAATCCACAGAGGCTTCTGCGGGCACACACAGGAGAGATTTGGACACAGAGTCCAAGAGGCTGTAGCCCTGCCGCCTGTGTGGGAGAAAGCTATTTACAATGTGGCTTCTTAATTATAGTAATTGAAAAGCTGACTATGTTATTAGTATCCTCCAGTTAATACCTGTGCCTTAAAGAATCACAGGGAGGAGGAAATATCATTGAACTGACACTAGCACCATTCTTGCTTTTTGTTGTACTTTTTCAAATCTCACCCCCATGACTAGAGTCTAAATTACACCTTTCATTAATTACTAGTGAAGTAATAGGAATAGGATGTGTGGACAGAGAAATAAGGTGATTACAGAAGTGTCAATAGGGACAGCAGTGGTATCTCATTGACTCTGATTTAATGGTTTGATTAATCATTCACTGTTGGCATTATTCTCGCTTAAGACCCAACAGGTTATTAAAGCTCACAACAGGACATGAGATTCTATAGCCATATTCATCTCTTATTGAAGTCACAGAAGCATTGCAGACTGAGATTAATTTTACTGTTTCTTACAAAGGAATTGTCAAAGCAAAACTTGTGTTCAATTTTTCAGTGCTTGCAGTCCACACACTATGCACAGTTAAAAGTTTGAATACCTCACATGAGCTACTCTTACTTTTTTCTAAAGATTATCTAACTCCTGCAGTTTCTTTGATAGATAAAACTATAGGTTGTTGTTGTTGTTTTTCCCCTTTTCATCTGTGGTTTTGCTTCTTTCCAAAGGCATGTCTCTGAATTTTCCTGGAATCATTCTCTTAATAATTCTGTTTGTCTAAAAATGTAGATGTCACACTGAGGGGCTGAAATTCTGTTTTCAGTAACACCAATGTAACCGAAAGCAGAATTTGGGCTGTTTCCTGGTGCAACTCTAAAGAATTCCTCTCATTCTTTGGTTTCAGAGTAACAGCCGTGTTAGTCTGTATTCGTAAAAAGAAAAGGAGTACTTGTGGCACCTTAGAGACTAACCAGTTTATTTGAGCATGAGCTTTCGTGCATCCGATGAAGTGAGCTGTAGCTCACGAAAGCTCATGCTCAAATAAACTGGTTAGTCTCATTCTTTGGTGTTTGTTTACATTTTTCTGATGTTCGCCGATAGTTTATTGTCATGTTTCCTGATTCTATAATAAAAGAGGATACGGTGGGGACACAAGAAGGAAATAGATTGCTAAGTCTGGGCTGATACTATTTGTGGCTCTGGCTTGGCTCCTGCCATCTGCCTCATCCTCATAAAACCCAACTAAGACTTCATCTGGTGCCAGGCTTAGGTACAACTACTGCCCAAATAACAGAAAAAGTGTGGATGGCTGCCATTTACTACAGCCACAGATGTTCCTTTTCTAATCCAATAGAAATGTCCAGGGGAAAGTCTATTCTAATGTTGTTTTGGCAGTACCGCATATTGACCTGCCTCCTTCACTTCCAGTAAATGTAACCATCCATGTTTCTTCCTGTGTTCTTCTACATCTTCAGAAAGTGGAGATGCCTCTGGGAGGCAAATGTCCTCTGCCCCACTCTATCTTCCACCATCAGTCACAAAAAAAGGGAGTGTGTCTGATGCTGTTTTTCTACAGGTATAAAAGACAGAGCACTTCAATCTCAACTGTGTCTCATTGCCCCTTGCCTGTTTAAATTCCTGTCTTTGGCTCTTGATGCCAAATGTTTATGTACCTGGCATTTTCTTGCCCATTTGTACTTACCCTTTCTGGATCAGATTCAGCATTCATTACTCATCCAGTTTGACTGTCACCTTCTCCACAGAAAGATTGTAGAATTCTGACTCCTCACTGTATCCAGCTCTTTCATTTAATGTGAATTCTACTGATTTAAGGCACAGAAATCTTATCTCCCTTGGCAACTGTTTTCATTACCTGCCCTTGGTTTCACTACCCATAGCTTTTCTGAGGCAGGGATAGACATGACTACTTTGGATGCTTCTACAACCCTCAGAATTATTATTATCTGTATTACAGTAGTTGCCAGAATCGCCAACCAAAATCAGGGCTCCACTATGCTAGATGCCATACAAATTTTAAGAGAAATCCCCTGCCTCAAAGAGCTTATAATCTAAATAGACGAGCTAGACAAACTGTGGGAAGGGAAATAGAGGCACAAAGAGATGAAGTGACTTGCCTAACAGCACACAGAAGGTCACCAGCCAAGTCAGGAAAAGAACGTAGGTCTCCTGTGTTCCAATCCAGTGTCCTGTCCAGTAGGCCACACCACTGCTCAGACCATGCTGCCTCTTGGTTATTATCGCTCTGGTTTATATCTCACCATCACCACCCCTCATGAAGCTGCCTTCTTTGGGAGTACTGTCAGTTGATATTCTCCTCAGAATTCTGCATCATCTCACTGCTGTCAGCCACAGGAGAGAATGCACCACTATGTAAGATACTCCCTCCTTGTCCCCCAAAGGCTGAGTGCATTTTCTCTACAATACAATTTTCTCTCCAGTGTGTGCTGTCCTGGAATCCGAAGTCCAGTCACAGGAATTGACCCCAGCACAGACATTTGTGGGAGACATGGACCAACAACTTATTGACATACAATATGTTAGTGGGAACTGCCTTAGGCTAAATATGATATATTTAAAATACAGCAGAACCTTAGAGTTATGGACACCTCGGGAATGGAGGTTGTCCATAACTCTGAAATGTTCGTAACTCTCAACAAAATGCAGCTCCGGCTCCAGCAGTTCACACTTCAGGCCAGGTTTCAGAGGCAACTTCCTTGCAGGCAACTTCTTTCCCGGCAAGTTGTTCCATCTTCCGACTAGTGGGGGAGAAGAAATAGCATGTCCCCCTCCCAGCAGGGTATGTGTGTGTGAAAACAGTGCCCCCCCCGGCCAGAGGGGGTGGTGAAAACAGCACCCACAGCTTACAGGAAAGCAGCACAGACTCCAATGCTGCTCGTGCTCCCGCTGCCTTGGGCTGGCAGCAGGGGCTCTCAGCTTTGCCTGAGAAGCTCAGCGTCTTCAACTCCAAGCTGTAAGTGCGTGCCCGACACGTGGGCGTGGTGTTGGTGGCAGGGGTGGGGACAGGCAGCCTATATGTGTCTACCTTTAACATGCAATACAGGCACAGTGCAGTATTTTTGTTTTCCCCCCGCTCAGTGGGTGACTCTGGTGTTCATATCTTTGAGGTTCTACTGTAAGTTGAAGAGAAACAGAAAAGACGCTAATGGAACACAGTTTCCATGACTACTGGTCAACAGCTGGTACCTCTGGACACAGCTGCAGACTTATTCTTATGATTTCAGGAAAGAGCCTGTTAAATAAATGCTACTGCTAGACATTGTGGTCTTATGATTCCTGGGGGAGGAATGCAAAGAGTATATACAGTTTAGGTAAAAAAGCAAAAACACACAGTCCACAATCTACTTCATTGTTTAATAAAACATAATGAAGAAGTGGGAAAATTTAGCTTTCACAGATTATTATTTAAAAATCTACTGATAACTAAAAATAACTCCACTGCGTAGCAAATTCTATAAACAGATCATGCTGCATACATCGTGGTGGAAGTTTTTAATACCAATTCTATAAATCTTTCAGATACTTTTCTGCATCATGTATTTTTACTACACATAGGGTTCTGTTCTTCCATCGTTTTTGTGTGTAGCTTTCACAGAAAATAGTGGGAGTTACATGCATTCTAGTGATTAGAGCCGGGAACTAGGAGCCAGGAAATGTAGGCTCTATTCCTTGATGTGTCACTGACTGACCCAGCACAAATCCTATGCACTACTTAACTTCTATGTAAGCCTTCAAAATGAGATTTAATGTCAGTCTAGAGTGCTGAAGTCAAGAAGCCCATGAGAAGGGTCTCCCCTCCTGTGCATAATATTGTGTATGGGAGGTGGTGGGAGGCAGAGTGTGTTATGAAAAATGCATGGGAGCTGTGTAGCTGACAAAGCTCTCTGGCAAACTTTCAACAGCTCAGTTCCCATTCATAGCTTTTTACCACTATTTTCCAGATAAGTTTCTGAATTGTCTCAGACAGAGCAATATTGTAGCTAAGATGAGGGGTGAAGAGGGGGACCATAAGAATATCAAACTGTAATTAATATCTATTTTATTCTGTGTCTCATATGTTTAAAAAAGAGCATGTCTGAATAACTTCAGGCCAAAATGCTGTCTGCTGGCCACAGACGACACATGAAATCTTAAGCAGAAAGGCCTTTCACTAGGGCTTTTTGCGAAGATGTCCCTATCAGGCTGATAAGACAAAACAAGGTTCATCCTGAAAGAGACACCATCAACTTAACTTTGGCCCTACATTTTGTAAAAGCGTTTATAAAACCTGAGACCAGTACAAATATTTCCATGCTGGGGTTTTTTTTTGTTTTTGTTTTAATTACAACAAAAATAGGTTTTCTTGAAAGGTAAATGGTCCCATTTGAAATTCAACTATGGCACCAATGAAAATTGAAAGCAAAATTGACAGTGAACAAAATTAAATTGAATTCCTGGATTTTCATTGTCCCATGGGACAAGTCTATTGTGAGCAGCACAAAGCAAAATGAAAGTAGACAAAATGCACTCCACAGCTGACATGCAACTTTCAGTTCCAGGCTACACTGTCCTGGCTCATCACCATCACAAGCATTATGGGATGGCATCTGACATTATAGAAGGGCTGTCTGCTGTCACTGTATTGACCCGTGGTCTAAATTACATAGTAGAATGGCAGGCAATAAAGGTGAATGAGCTTATGCTGATTAATGCCTATAAGCCTTGATCAGTGAACTGGCCACCTCCACTCTGCCCGCCTTTCCAGGTCCTTCCATCTACTGTGGCAATTTCAGTTCTCACCATGTCAATTCAGTATGCCCTGAGAACAATGTAGTTGGAGACATTCTAGTGGAGTGGGCATCAGCCACTGATTTACAACTCATCTGTGACCCAAAGCAAACACCAAGCTTTCATGGTAACAGATGGGCAAGAGACTCTAGCTGACATCACCTTTTCATCTTCCGGGCAATTCCCATCAGTGCTCCTAGAGTGGAAGTTTCTTGACATCTCAGCACTGGCGTCTTTGATCAAGATGGGCCTACAGATAACAAATAGCTTACAGAAGGCCCAGTAGAAGGTGTTTCAAACAGAACTAGAGATATCTGTAAGCAAACTGGCAGTGTTGGACTGGACATGTCTAGCCAATATAAATTAGTTCAGGCAGCTGCTAAGAAATTGATTTCCAGAGGCTGTCATTGACAGTACAGCCCTGAGTGGTCATCAGAGGCAATTAAACTCGACCAGGAATTCAGATCTGCTGAACAAACAGGAGGCCATTAATAAGAGCAGAGAACTCATTCAACTGCTGGATCAAACCAGGTGCAATTGATGGAGAGAGACAGTCACAAAGATAGGCTCGGCTCATTCTAGCCAGAAAGCATCGCGGACCATCAAAAGACTTTCTGGAGATTCCAGCCTCAGCAAAAGGAAGTTTCCAGTCACCACAAATACTGTTGCATTCCCTCTAATGGTTAATGGACATATATAGAACTTGGATAAGTCTCTCATCCATGGAGACAAAAATGAGGTTACAAAGAGGTAGCAGATCCTTAGTGTGGATTCAAACTTTATGCTCTTTTTTCAGACAGAGATTTGGACCAATCCATAAAGCTTATTAAAAAAGGAAAGGCTCCAGGCCTAGATTATGTCCATAGGAAGTTCTTACTTCATCTAGGCCCAAAAGCTGGCTTTTTTCAGTTCCTCAACTAATGTTTCCAGGGGCAGCTTCATCCCAAAAAACTAGCAGCGGGCAAAGATCATAGCCATTCCAAAACCAGAAAAAATACTTGAAGATCCCAAGAGCTCTCTCTTTTGCGTAATGCATAAGCTTATGGAAAGACTGATTCTGATGTACATCAATGAGGTTATTGAACTACAACTGCCCTTTGTTCAGCATGGCTTCAGACATTGACAGTGTGCCAAAGATCAAGTCATTTGCCTAACACAAGTCATTGAAGATGCCTTAGAAAAGGTCAAGAAAGTTGGTGCAATTCAGGTGGATCTGTCAGCTGCATATGACACTGTCTGCCAAGTTGTTTCAGACTATTCCCGGGAAACCCATCATGTGGTTCATCATGGAAGTGATAATGAATGGGAGCTTCATCTTGCAAGATGGAGACAAAGTCAGCAGTGTTACGCATCTCTGTAACAGACTCCCTCAAGAATCTGTTCTAGCTCTTCTCCTTTTCAACATCTATACTAAAGATCTACAACAACCAAGACCAGTAAGTACATACATGCAGATGACATCTGTGTCACTGATGCTAGTAATGATCTACACAATAGTGACAGGTCACTTGGCTAGGACACGAAAGCTCTGGCCACTTACCTTTGTCAGTGGAGACTTGCATTACATGAGTTTAAGATGATGACCACAACCTTCCATTTGAATAACTGCCTGGCCAGTCTGTGTTGGGGAACATTCACTCCCTTTACAGTCATCATCATCATCATGTTCCCATTATGCCTCTGGTGTTTAGGGCAGCGACGAAGCTCCTCCATTCCTGTCTGTTTCTGGCAAGTCTTTCAATGGTTCCCCAGCTGTGCCCCAGGTTTTTCAGTTCAGCTTCCACAGCTCTTTGCCATGTTGTTTTCAGGCAGCCTCATTTTCACTTGCCTTCATGTGTCCATCTTATTGCTATTCTGGTAATGGAATCAGTTTCCATCTGAAGTACATGGCCAATCCATCTCCAATGCCTCCTGGCAATTATGGTGCTCATATCTTCTTGGTGCCCTCTGGTGTCCATGCCTTGTCATGCTGGGACACCTTGCGGGCTCTAACGATCCCCAGAGTCTGTGTCGGCAGGGGCTTTTTGCTCCTGGCAGTTCAACCATGACAGGTTAGTTTGTGGGAGAGGGGCCAGACAAAACAGACACCCTGGTCCTCCAGGTTGGGGATTAGGCACAGGCTTAACAACCCTGTCCCATAAAAAACAAAATATGTTATGGAAACAGCGATGGAGAAATCGACCATTACTGTGTGTGATGGCCTTCAGGAGTCAATGACTCTTTACAATCAGTTGTTGCTTATTTAGGAGTCAAACTGGACTACAGTCTAACATACTGGTCCCATCTAGAACACTTAAAGAAAAAGACCGCTTTTGATTCAGAAGCTATCAGGGTGCCTGGAACCTCCTGGGGAGCAGAGGCAAATGTTTTACAAACTTCAATTCTGGCACTGGTATTCGTTCCAATGGAATATTGTGCAGCTGTTTGGGGCAGAAGTCAGCATAAGCATCTCATTGATGCAGAGCTAAATACAGCCACCTGTATCTTTAGTGGTTGTCTTAGTCACACATTAACATATAATTTATATGTGTTGGCTCATATAGCTTACCCAAAACTTAGCTGAGATGCCATCACCCTTAAAGCTGCATGGGAGGCTATGACGAATGAAAACAGCCCGCTGCACACACGGCTGACAATGGTTCCAAAAGGTGAAAATAAGCAACACGCACTTCCTACAGGAAAATCTACCCCCTCCAGAAGAAAACACCTACAGCGGCAGTTCCTGCTGACTTGCCACAACTGGCTTTGCAACATTCTTGTGCAGTGGCCATTCATGCATTCATCTCCAGTGCTGCCAGCCCAATGCCAATCTCAGATGAACAACAGCGTATCAGGGCTGACAACTATGTCTCTACACAGTGGCAACTCTGGGATAGACAGACAGGCATGCTGCTGAACTTCAGGAGCCCTAACTAACTATTTGCCACCTGGGATGCAGATTCTGGACTAGGCTTAGTAGGCTGCTGACTGGAACTGCCACAGTGGCTGCCACAATGCAGAAATTTGGCTTAGCCTAATTTTCACAGTATGACTGTGGGGCAGTGATGCAGATGGTCAGATATGTGGGGGAGGAGGGCACAGTTACCTTCAATGACGCAGCTCATGAATCACCACCAGTAAGTAATCAGACACAGCCTGTTGAACTTATCTACTGATGCTACAAGCATCAGAGCGGAATCCAATTCCATTTCCCAGTGCTTTGTGGTCTTTGCAGTAGTAAAAGGAGTAAAAAGCAGTAGAAGCTTGTTTTTATCATGAAAGCAAGCAAATGTGATACATACAGAAGGTGAAATCCTGGTCCCACTAAAGTCAGTGGAAGTTTTGTCATTAACTTCATTCAGGCTCGGATTTGACTCAGAGTAGATCTGATCAGAATGAAGGTGTCAGCAACTTACATGCCTACAGTTAATCACCAGAATGAAAGTGTAGGCAACTTACATGCCTACAGTTAATCACCAAAAAAAGGACGATGAAATTCTGACTACTGATGATCTTGAATGGAAAAACACATTCTCACAGGATTTTTCTGCTACTGCAATTAATATGACTTATGACCCATCTTTTCCCTTTCTCTTCAGTGAACATTTTGAGCCCCTAGAGAGGTAGGTGATTATATCTCAGCAATATTTTATGTCCTGCTTTAAGTTTGGAGTTATACTTCCTTGAAGATTTTTTTTATAGAGAAGGAAGCTCTGGTTTATATCTCATTACACAAGTTTAGAGCTATAGGCTACTGCATTATATTGAAAAAGCAGACAAGCAATGTTTGACCTTAGTTGTTTTTACATGCGCTTTGTTATCTGGCCCAACAGAGGTCTACAGTGCAAATAAGTCCTTTTTGGCATGGTTCTCCAAGTCAGGGGTTCTCAATCTTTTTTTGTTTCTGAGGCCACCCCAGCATGCCATAAAAATTCCATGGCCTTCCTGTGCCACAACAACTGTTTTTCTGCATATAAAAGCCAGGGCCGGTGTTAGAGAGTAGCAAGCAGGGCAGTTGCCTGGGGTACCATGCCACAGGGGCCCCCCACAAAGCTAAGTTGCTCAGGCTTCGGCTTCAGCCCTGAGTGGCAGGGCTCGGGGCCCCAGGCTTTAGCCCTGTATGGCGGGGCTTCGGCTTTCTGCCCTGGGCCCCAGTGAGTCTAATGTCAGCCCTGCTTTGTGGATCCCCTGAAACCTGCTCATGGCTCCGCAGGGGACCCCAGACCTCTGATTGAGAAATGCTGCGCTAAGTGACAAACAAATTGGATAATAGGCATCTTAAAATCTCTGCAGCATGCAGTTAGATTTAACAACCTGATATGCCAACACCTCTTTCAATTATGCTGGATTCTATTAAAATGTTTCATGTAACAGAAAATGACATTTTAACTCACGCACGTTCAGGTGAATAAATATGCTGAATTTTTTAATTGAGGGCAACAACATTTGATTTACACAGACTGTAGTTCAATTAAAGATATAAACTGAAGAACTTTCATAACAAATATATGTCCTCTCTAGAAAATAGGTAAAGTTAAGTCCACTATGTAGTTACCACAATATGATATGCTTTCCAAATGCAGAACAATACATTTTATTTGATGCCAAACATTTCAAATATAAAATGTATGCCAAAAATTAAGAGAACAGTTAAGCCTTATAAAGACACGACATTGTAGCTTTGAACTCAGCCACCCTGGAAAAAGTTTGTAAATTATTAAAGTAAATAAGACACAATTCTAACTGGCTTTAATCACCTATTGGTTCATAAAAGCAAACATAGGTGGAATGAAATGGGAAAGAAGGGTTGGCAGGGACAAGTTTGGCTTAAGTACATGTTGATTAACTGGAGCATTTAAAATGCCAACCCTTTTCTAACACTGCTGTTTCATAGCTATCCTGGCTTCCACAATTCAGGAAAGCATTTGATTGACTTCAGTGGACCTTAAGCCAGCACTTGCCATTCCTGAATAGCAATTAGTTCTGTTTAGTTCCAATTTATAGCATATTTTGTTATTGTATATTGCAAATCATTTAAAAATTATTGCATAATACAATTAGCTCTTTTAAAAATGTTTTAATATTGATTTCAGGTACCTTAGTGCTTTTATTTAACTTGATTAGAAACACTGGCCTTCATGTAATAGAATTCAGGCAGTACATTACAGATGAATTCGGCATGAGTGAGAACTCCAAGAAGTTGTATCCATATAAAAAGAGGCATTAGCACAGCATGAAAAGTTAAGCAGATAAATTCCTTACTGGACAGAGTGTGCTGTGATTTTGTAATGAAAGTTAGCAATACATTGGAATGAATTCTACAGTGTTTCTACATGACATACTTTTCCTTTGCTATGATGTGTTGATTGTGTTCATTATATATTCTCATTACTTGTTTTATCATGCTGTGTATAAATCTGTTCTTAGGAGAGCTAAAGATGAATTGATTCAAGAGTTATATGAATCTAGTAAATTTCACATCACAAATAAACTCTTATGAAATCATTGAAAATAGCAAAAACGAAGGTTATGCTGGCAAAACGAATGAAATCCTGACCCTAGTGAAGTCAGTGGCAACATTCCCTTTGTGCCAGAATTTCACTCCCTTGTGTTTCAAAGCCAGTAGATTGAAATTCTGCTAAAGTGTGAAGGAACTTTATGGATTTTGGTGGAATTATATTGTCATTAATCAGAGGAGAATTTGGCCCAACATCTTCATGCTTTGCCCCAAAGCGAAGAAAAGGGTGAATTTGCCTTTTTAATATTTTCTTTGTGGGAATGGCAATGTATCACAAAGATGAGCTGGAAATCTCTCTTAGTGTTCTGAAGCCCAAGAAAACTGGTGTGCACTGTAAAATGGTTAACATTTGCTTAGGACATGAAAACATCAAGTTGAAGAAAGCAACCAGTTGAAATGAAGAAAATGTCTCTGTAATTCTCTTTGTAGCAGTACCTTATAGGTGCTCTAGTTCCACATAAGGATGCAGAATGGATTCTCATTTATTGCTGAAATATCGGGGAGTATATTGCAAAAAATAAGGTAATTGTTATAATCCCCAATTGTGCAAAAAGCAGCAGCTATCAACACAAAGGGCAGATGCTATAATAAACGCAACAACTTCTATAGCAGATGGTGTTCCATCAACACCTCCTGCCCCCACTAAGGGCCACTTGCATCATTCCTGGGTCAGGGAGGGAGCAGAGTATTAGTCCACTTGCCTCAGCCTTGTCATTTTCTTCTACTACTTTTCAGCATATGAATGTTCATTCCAAGAGGCTTCTGAAGCGCCTGCTTCAGATGAAAGAAAAGGAGGACTTGTGGAACCTTAGAGACTAGCATTAGTAGCTTCTGTTCATTCCAGGAGATGGTTCAATTTATACCTTCTAGCTTTTATGGGTAGTCTCTGCCTCTGCACTGACTTAGTGCTAGTATTAGCAGACACAGTGTGAAGGACTGAGTAGCTGCGGGCACACAAGACTAGCCAAACTATGGAACAGCCAAAGAGGAAGTGGAGAAAGGAATTAGATGGTGGCAATGACCCTCTGATGGCTTCATGGGCTGACTCAGGAATTCCTTGTCACCCAGAATTACAATGCTTGCACTGCCCATTACAGCTACATTTTTGTGTAGATTGTGTTGCTTCTCCTTTAAACCAGTGCATGTTGTGTTTGTAATAATTAAAATGGGAAAGACCGCAACATGTATTTTACTGTACTATACATTCAGTTCTAAGGAATAATGCTTTTTCCGTGGAACAGGAACCATTAGTTTTATTCTTTATATTGTAGTGGTGCCCCAAATTTGCTAGGTGCTATATAGGTGAGTAAGACAGAGGGTGTAATCTAAAAAGGTACTAAGGTGGATAAATCCCATTTTTAGGCATAACTGTGATCCACAAAACTCCTGCTCAGCTGCCATGTAAACTCACTTGGAGCCTAAGTTTTTTCCTCTCAGCATGTGCATTGCAGCTATAACCCACACACCTCCTGGGTGTGGTGCTCTGTCCCATCTAGTGGCAGGGAGACCACTTAGAGAGAGACTAATGAGTCTGCTCTACAGCCTTAGCTAAGAACAAGATGGCTTTTAGCTTATGCAGTAGAAGCTCATGCTCTAAGCTTCAGAGGTCCCAGGTTCGATCCCGATGACCGGGCTCTGTCAGTGTTACAAGTGGGGGCTCATCCGGGATTTCAACTGGGAGGTCTCAGAAGCTCAGGACATGCTTCCTCAGGTAGGGGAAGTATGTAGCCCACATACCTCCTGGGTGTGATGCTCTGTCCCATCTAGTGGCACTGAGACCACTTAGAGAGTACTGAGTCTGCTCTATAGCCTTAGCTAAGAGCTATATGGCTTGAGGCTCATGCACTAAGCTTCAGAGGTCCCAGGTTCAATGCCGACAACCAAGGGTCTGGCAGTGTTACACAGCCTCACTCTAGGCATCAATCTCCTGCCCAAGCATGTGTCTTGATGTTTCCTTAGAAGCATCCAGATGCCTATCCCCTGCTTTAGCCCCAGAGTGATTAACAAACCAGACAAGATATGCAGCTGAATTTTTGTCACACGCAGGGGCTCAAACTGTTAGGCAGCCTCTGAGGACTTTATAATCTTTAGCTTACTGGCTATGATTCTCATTCAGGATGTGGGAGACCCCCAGTCCAAGTCCCCTCTCCTCTTAAGTGGGAGAAAGAATCTGAACAGGGATTAGCTACCTCTCAGGTGAATGCCCTAACTACTCAACTATGGAATATTCTGATGTGGGTCTCCTTCAGTGTCTGCTGTTGAAATTGTTCCACTTTCATTAAACTATGAAATACTAACATGTTATTTGGGCCAGTAAAAGAGTTAGAATGATGGTTCGAGCACTCCCCTGAGCAGTGGCTGATTCCTGTTCAAGTCCCTTCGTCCCCCTCAGAAGGAGCAGGGACTTGAGCTGGGGGTCTCCCACATTCTGGGTTAATACCCTACACACCAGGCTAAAGGTTATAATGGAGCTCCTCCCCCAACTGTTTTGTTTCAGGGGCCCCCCCTGAAACTAGGCAGTCAAGTACCTATCTTCTCCCAGTTCATGGATTATTAGCAGTCCAGACTTAGGTGCCTATTTCTGTGAGAGGGACGAGGCTTAGCACACTCCACTCTGATCAGCATCTCCCATTGGCTAGCTTAGGTAGCTCGCTACCTCGTGCTGGCTTTGTGGGTAGCAGTCTAAGGCACGTACTTCTCTCCACTCATTGTATGGGGAGCCTAGCCACCTACCTCAGGCTTTGTGGATCTCATTGTTAATCCAGAGATTTTCCAGGTACCTAAAAGTAAGGCACCGTGACTTTCAGCAGTGCAACTTGTAAATCCCTTCATGGATCCCAGCCCAAGGGAGCTTGAAATCTATAAAGATAAAGCAAAGGTTGGAGGAAAGGGATACTGCATACAGGCGGAGTAGCGATGGTGACAATGAGCAGGTGTCTTGTTTGTTCTGTGATTTGGAGTTTTCTTGTGGGTTCCATGTCTTTAAAATGGCTAGAATTGATTGGCATTATACTAGTCATCACAGAAATTCTACATTAGATACATACAGTGCTGGACATCAGCCTGAAAAGAAGGGTGACCAATTTTAATAAATTGCTGATTTGGTTTGATCTTGTTACACACTAGATTATTTCCATTACATAGTTCTGAAGTATTGCCAATGAAGGGGGAGGGGTTGTGGTGTTGTGTTTGTTTTTAAATAGTACACTTGAAAGGAAAATAATTCTGAAACGAGAGCTAAAGTTCTGAGAGCTTTTTTCAGTTAAATTATGTCTGTCTGGAAAATTTTCTAATATATTTTCCCTACATCTCAAGAGTCAAGTCATTTCTTAGTATGGTTGAGTTATTTGAAAGAGCAGCTAGCAAGGACTCAGAGAGACTTTCTTCGGGAAATTTATACACCAGAGATTGATATCCTCACCCAACTACTCCCTATGGGATTTGTATATACAAACAGTTACTAACTGCGTGGCTGTTGCAGAAGGAAAATTTGGAGCTGGAAAAACAGTAGGGGGCAGTGCTAACTAACTATTAAAACTTTATAGTGACATGGAACTTCAGTAACTATAGAAGTCTAAAGTATATTTTATTTGTAAGCTTGCTGTGCGTTTTTGGTAGAAAAATTGAGTGTGAATTACTAGAATGACTACTAGTGAACTTTCCTACAAATGTATTTAGGCATAAGATTTAATATTGAATACAATGGGCTGCTGGTTCATGACTAGGGCTTCTAGCACTAGAGTTACACAAATAAATAACAATAATAGAAAGATTTATATAGAGGGATAGCATAGAGTATTTTCTGTAACATAGATTTCTATTGCTTTTATCACATAATGAATGGTTTGTCACATGGAAATAACATCTAGTGTAACATAAAGTGACAGATTTATTTTTAATCTCTCATAACAAACCCTAATATAAAAAGAATGAATGGAAAACATGAACTCAAGAGAAACAAAAATGAAAATGAATATTTGAGATAAGTAGAAGTAGACCATGCTACTGATACCTGTTTACATATGCATATTCCAGACCAGATTGTTTCAAGCACTGTTGAAGGTCTCCTGATTGGGAGGGAAAACCTGCGCAAAGGTCAGAGGTCTGTTCCCCCTACAGCTCAGCAGAGTGCAAGACAGCTAAATTGGTGGGAACAATGGACCTGTCCCCTCTGCACTAGTCCATTGAGCTGGCTACATATGCATGGAGGAAAAGACCGCATCTTCCCAAGGGACAGTTCAGTCTGTGCTTTCCCATTGCATGCCAGACAGATCCAGCATTTATCATGCAACCTACGACATACCTCTCCCAGAACTCACAAAGGGGCATTGCTGCACCTCAACACAAAAGTATCTCAGGTTTCAGAGTAGCAGCCGCGTTAGTCTGTATTCGCAAAAAGAAAAGGAGTACTAGTGGCACCTTAGAGACTAACCAATTTATTTGAGCGTAAGCTTTCGTGAGCTACAGCTCACTTTATCGGATGCATCTGATGAAGTGAGCTGTAGCTCACGAAAGCTTATGCTCAAATAAATTGGTTAGTCTCGAATGTGCCACTAGTACTCCTTTTCTTTTTACATAAGTATCTGACTCTCAAGGCCAGCATTTTTGAGCAGTCACAGAGGATAGTTTTTTTGCCTCCTCACCACCACCACCCAAATATCACAGCAATATACACAGGGCCAGCTTAAGGATTTTGAGGTCCAAAGGTTCTTTGGAATCTACCCTAAAAATATTTTTTGATGTTACCACTGCGCTGTTACAGTTCTTCTTGACTACCACGGAGGATTTACCATCCATGTAAAGGAGCAATAACATAGACCTTGTTATGTTATTTTTGCTTATGTGTGTGTGGATGCTCATACACATAAAGGACTGAGTAATATAGAAAACATAGATATATCAAAATATATACTTTTACTGTTATCAGCACACTCCCAAATATTAGCTATATGCCCTGAATATTAATTTAAGTTGTCTCTTTTTTATAAGGTGTTCATCTATCACTAATAGGCTTTGGATACCTAAGTACCACATAGGTTGAAGCAGTGTTAGACAACATCCTGCTGGCTATTGTTGAGTCATCATTAAATACTGTATGCTAGCTGGAAAATGAATCATTATAGCAGCAGGTATTTAGCATCAGCCTATGTTTGTGAAGTCCCCTTAATTTTTATAACATAAATCATAAGTCAGAGGAGCAGTTTTAGACCATTATCTCCCACTAATTTGAACCATGAGCTTTCCACCAACAAAACACAGAAGAAATTAGTCTTCCCATTGATTTTTTTTTGTATATACCACAGGAGGATGGTCCAATGACCAGGTGGCCTAGCAGTCAGGTCATGTTCTTACAGTTTCTGCCAGCCTAGTCATCACAGAGGTGGTCCCAGTTTCAGTCTCAATCACTCCTGCATTCTCCAATTGTCCCTCAGAGGTTCTGTCACTGCGATGAGCAGGCGAGGATGGCAATCTCGGGGGACCCAAGCCCACACATTCCACTCGGTCCCAACCAGGAGCCCTAGGGGTTTATCAAAGCATCCAGCCCAGTTATTCAGCAACTCCAAATTATATTTTTCCAGTGGGTCACTTCCTACCAGTCTGGAGCTCCTCAGTTTGGGGCATGGTCATTAGCTTAGAATACTCTCCTCAGTCTCTTTGTGTCAGGTTCAAGGAATCTCTTTTAGGGCTTTCAGAGAGGGAGGGGAATCCAAGTCTCTGCTGCTAGAGCAGCCTTCACAAAGCTGTAGATACTCCTGACACAGCTCTCAGCCTTGCACCCCAGTGCATCATACAGGTCCTTCCTCCCTTTGCTGGGCTACCAATGTCCTTTTTAACTGATCCTCAGCTGGGAACATGCTCTGCACCTGTTGTTGGGCAGGACCTCCCTAGCCTAGTATTGCTCTACTCCCAGCCCTGGTTCAGTGTGGTGCCTGTAGACCCCAGAACAGTACCCAAACTTGAAGTGTGGTGTGGAAGAAGCAGACGAGTTATGGGACACAAGTTTCTAAGAAATACCCTTAAAGGAGGCAGGATTCCATCAGTGCAGAAAGAGAAGTAGCAAAAACTGGAGGGCTTCCTACACATTGATAGTGCTATAAAAGAAAAGCAGCACTTTTTGCTGTAATTTATTTAGTTTACAGTAGCTTGGTTACAACATCTGGTTCTCTACTTTCCAATTTTACAACTTGATAGATTAAGACACACAAAGAAATCAAGTCACTTAGCTGAAATCATAAAAACTGAGTGGAAAATCAGGCCCTTAGCCTCTAAATAGCATCTGGGAAGTTGCTCGTGTGTCATGACTCAGTAGAAATTATGGTTTCCTGTAAGAATTAGCAGTGAAAATCTGAAGCTACAGAGATTAGCAGCAATACAGGTGAATCTCAGATGGAATAGCACATTTTTCTGTTAAAGCCTGAATCTCTCTCACACACAAACCCAGCTAAATTTATTCAGATGGGATTTTGTTTTTAGAAATATATCAAATTCACATGGGCTTGTAATTGAATCTCTGACAGACCCATAACTATTGGAGTATGGCTAGATATAGCTATGATCTATAAATCAGATGTTCACACAAAGGGGAAAAAAATGATGTCCTAATCACATCAAACACATTTACTGCACTTTTTCGTTTGTTCTAAAACTTGCCCTATAAGGTTAAAGACCTAAGTCCATAATTCTTTCCCTTTATAGAACTATTGATGATCAGGCGTCCATTGTAATTGGAGTAAGATATATTTTTAATCAACATTTTTTACAATCACAGAGCTTTTTACCACAGCTGTATTAGCAGCTCACACGAGTATGTGTGATAAGCAGACGACATTGCTGAGAAGCCTGCAGGAATGTTTGAAACTCTTTATACTAATTCACAACCAAAATAAATCATCATTTACTCATTTGGCACATGTGCAGATATAACTGATTATGAAATAAGGCAATTTGTGGGGAAAAAAAATCTAAAATAATCCACTCTTCCCCACAGGGGCTGTTCAAAGCTCATGAACAGAACACCTCTGAAGAGTCTGTATCAAACTCAAATTTTTATAGCCTAATTTTTGAACCCTGCAGCATCTTTCAATTTTAGCTGGGTGGGACCTGCTTTTCAGAAAGCTCTTACTGTACTCTCCGAGCCATTATCTTCCATTATGTACAGAGGTAGGCCTGAGCCTTGCTAAGCTATAACTAATGATGTCTCTGTTTTCTTACTCTTTAACAAGCCAGAAAAGCTTTTCTTACTCTTTAACAAGCCAGCATGGTAGCAGCTTGATCACTCAAGGATTAAAGTAAAAAATACCATTTTAGGAAAGTATTCCGGTGTACTTCAGCCTAGACAGATGTTCAGTGGCACCTGAATGAAAATAGAGGATTAAAAATATATATATGTGGCTCTGGTTGTATTCTCCTCCCTTCCCTTTTCTAACAGTCTCCCTCACTCCATGTGTTTTATTAAGAGGACAGTTCTTGCCCAGCTGTGGAGGGATCACTGAGAAATTTGAATTACAGATATCTATCAGTCTTAGATACTTATACAGCCTCTATTACCATAGTACCCTATGAGCGTAACAGCTCATGAAGTACCAATTCCCACATTTTACAGATATGGAACAGAGAGACTAAGTGACTTGCCCAAAGTCACACAGGAAGTCAGTGGTGGAACAGCCAATGGAACCTGGATCCCCCAAGTCCCAGGTCAATGTCCTAGCTACTGGAGTGTCCTTACTCTCTGGATATCATACTTCCAAACTCTTATCTCATGTCTTTATAACCTCCAACAACTGTCAATAGGTTACATTACATTAAAAGAAATTTTAAAAGATTGATAATCAAGGAATTAAAAGTTTATGCAAGAACTAAAGACCATATCATCCATGGGTCTCCCCAAATGCACCTGCAAAATTTGCCAGTGCATCATTCATTGGCATGCTCAGAAATCTGGCCCATTCATATGTGCATGCAAATTGTGTAATTGTCCACCGATTTGCCTAATTTGAGCCCAGAAATACAAGATTATTCACATGTAGGCAGATGAGTCTGCCTACATTTGGGGAATTTGAAGGAACAGTTGGATCCACAATCTTAAGTGATAAACATACAAAACCTATGTTTTATGTTTTGTTTTTTATAAATATCATAATTAAGTAGCATTAGTAGAATTATTCATTGAGTATAAATTATAGTAGGGAATATAAAATGACTGACAAATTGCTAGTTAAGTGTGGACAGATTTAACAATGTGGCTGTGTTTGCGTTTTTTTGAACTACCGAGACACAGGTGAACAGGCAACTTAGGGTAGTTTGCTGGTAGCAGCTGCCTTTCAGAAAAATCATAACAGCCTACATTCTTTTAAAAAGTTGTATAACCCAAAGACAAATATATTCCCAAAGCTATATTTTTCTCAGGCTTATGCTGTATTTCCCACTGTGTTATTAGATCAGTCACTTCTCATACAGACTATCCCTTCAGACAGATGACACACAGAATTTGAGGCAGCATGACACGTATAACAAGTCGGAGCAGATAACGTATAAAAATAACATCTTTTTTTCCTCCAGAGAGTTCCTAAGTTTCAAAATTTTATCACTGCTTTCTGTGAGCATGTAAGGAAGAGTAAAAACCTCAACTCATTAAAACAGGTATTGCCATTTGATAGTGTTTTCACTACCTCAGGAAATGGCTACCTGCAAAAGTCTTTAACACTGACCTGTGCCTGGGAGGGTGCCTAGAAAACCCAGAAAGGGAAAATGAAATCACTCTGAGTTTTAAGAATGTTTGGCCTTATACATGTAACCGCCGTTGGAGTCTGCAAGCTCCTGAAACACGGAGCTGAACCTCTAAGGGTCTAGGGGAGCCTCTGAACTACAGCAGCAATGGCTCCAAGAACCCTCTGACACCATTTCCTGCCTGTTTAGGGTCCTGGGCAAGGACAGAATAGACTGGAAATTCATCCAAAGCCAATGGGGATATTTGAATGGAGTGATTTACGTAGGCGCAGTTTGCTGGGCAACGAGAAGCCAGGACTGATCAATTCCCTCAGGAGTCTGGGATAAGCTTTCTCAGAGACCAAAGGGTTAATTTTGGTTTGACATTGGGTTGTTTGAGTTTGGAGCTAGAAGAGGAGGTGAAGACTGTGGGGAGTTTCTAATCAACTCCCAGTCCCCACACAAAGGGGGATTTTGAATTATTGTGAAGTTTATGGGAGTGTCAGCCCTGCAGAGACCAGAGATCAGGGATGCAGAGAACCAAAGCAGTGCTAGCTACCTACAGCCAGCCGAGACCGCCACTGGAATCCAACCCCAGGAGCAAGGAGAGCAAACCCCTTTCTTTTTGTTTAATCTGACCAACGTTCACAGTGCTGCAGCACTCATTGCAGGACTTATCCTCAAGTCCCATCTGCCTGGATCAGTACTAAGGAGGCAGCTAGGGGGTTGCGTACAGTCAGTGATGAATGCAAGGAGGTTGGGAATTTGTTATATTGTTGATGTTTTAGTGTTTCGGTTAATTTTAATCCTTTCCTTCCCTAGAGCCTTTAGTTCCTGTCCCCAGCAAAGTTCCCTGTGTTATATTGTTCTTTTTGACGGTGGTATTTCATTTGTTTGAGTTTCTGTTATTGTACTGTGTTGCATTTTGTATTTTATATATATATATATTCATTCACTGGGTTATATTCCTTGTGAATAAAGGAGTAGGAGAAGTTATTTTCTCAAGGGATAGCTTCCTTGTGTCCCAGGCACAGAGATGTGGAGGACCTGAAATAAAGAAACCAGGACCCAACCCATGCAAGAAGAAGGGGTGGGGGGAAAGAAGCCACTCCAACTACAAAGCACTAGGGAGCAGGCTTGAGGCACTCCTCCAGGGAGGGGCTACACACGGAGAGATACAGTATTAGTTGGACTCTCTTCTGAATTCCTCTTGGCCAGTTTCAGGAAATGAACCATGTAACATTGGAAGATATGCTCGAAGAGATGACACAGACTGTTGATATTGTGCAGTATCTGAGTTTGCAAGCTCATCATTCATCCCTCACTGGAGGCTCCACAGATAACTTCTGGCAGCAGCTTAGTGTCATGCTAAGTATTTATGTCTCCATGTCATGTTCTACAGCCTGCTTTTACTTAATCAGCTGAAGCAACAAATACAACACAGCATTTCAGAATATGCTTATCTTCTGTAATGAAGGCAACTAAGATATATCTAAATTACCCTGAGCTACCAGTAGCTGGTTAATTGCTTTCGCCAAGCAGTGGAAATGTCTGCAAGTACATATGACAATCCTAATCTGCTTCTCACTTACATTGTTTATGAGTGACAAAGAAACTGATCTTAAATTGCCCATCTTCTAGCCATGTAATCCTGATTTCAGGCAAATTTCATGTTGATGGATGTATGGACTATGTTAAGAAGGCCCATGCTAAATTAGGGCTGATGCATAGATTCTGGTGGTGGAAGGACCCAGAGGAGGAAGAGGTGACAGAAGTAACTGGTAGCTCCTGTGAGCTGCCATAACAGACAGGCACGTATGGAATTCATGCAGAGGACAGCCCGAATGGACAGAGAGTATGTCTACACTTGGAGTTAAGGTAGTAATTGCCATCTTGAGGAAACATACTGGCACTAGCTGTCTTTGAGCTAGCCTATGAAAAATAGTAGAATAGCCACTATAGCACCGGCGGTGGAGTGTGACAGGAGGGGCTAGCCATCCTGAGTACAAACCCAGCTGGACCACATGGCACATACTCAGGTGGCTAGCCCAAGTTGCTGCCCATGCTATTGTGGCTACACTACTCGTTTTACACACTAGCTCAATAAGAGGTAGCATGAGTATGTCTTCTCAAGCTGTGTATCACACACCCAGCTCCAAGTGTAGAGATACCCACAGAGAGGTTTAGACGCTTCCATTTGGGTGCTCTCAGGAATATCAGTCGCCAGCGATCAGGAAAAAGTAATCTCATTCTCGGTTTGGAACTCCTAATAGTCCATCAGCAGCCCAAAACCAGTGTCCTCCATTGATGAAAAGGGCTCTTGGGACATCATCGTACCCATCAGCTTTGTGGTCTGCTGCGCAGTTCCTTGAGAGTGCCTATACTTAGTCCCATTATGACATCCTTTCATGCAAAGATTAACAGGGAGGAGCAATGCTGCTGTTGTTACTATCAGAATTATAGCCTTATATTGGCAGCTGCAATAGCAGGTAGGGTACCACTCACAGGTGACCAAGCTCTGTTTTTTGCTGGGTGCCACAAGTTTAAGCCTGATGTGTGTGGCAAGTTTACACATTTTTCTTGCATCTATGATTGCACATTGAACCGGTTGTCAAGTGCTGCATAATGACTAACTCACCTAAAAGCATTTCTGGAACTTGCACACAGCTATTATAATGATGATGATGACGATGGGGAATTCAAAGAACACATCTCAAAATGCCTACATCGTTCCTTGTTCTTTTCAGCCCACAGCACACTGTGATAATCCAATGAGACTTGGACTAGGTCTTGTGCCAGCTGCTACATCTTTGTGCTTCTGCCTGGTTGCCCTGCAGCAGTGCTAGTTGCAGCTTTTACATCTAGTATTTGTCTTTCCTGGCCCACTTCTTGTCAAGGATGGCAGCAGAGGTAGTGAACAACTAGTTTTTGTGTTCCATAAAAAGCAAACACAAAAATTATCTCCGAACTGATTATAGTTACAAAAAGAAATGGGGATGAGCTAAGAGCCCTGTTTCCCCCTCTTTATTGATCATTTGAAGCCTTTGAGTCACATGGCAGGAACAAACTCATAGTGACTTTTTACAGTGAGGAGCCAGGCTCTCTTCACAGCTTGCTGAGTGACAGCAATGCTAATACAGCCGCTACTGGGCTAGAATTTCAGTATTCTCATAGTATACTGTGAACTCCAGGCCCTTGTAGGTTTTATTTTACCTCATGTTCTGAAATATTTCCAAAAATGGCTTATAACATTGTGGGGAGGATCTACTTTCAGACACCTGACGTCCACTTTTTCAGAAGTTGTGAACATTCACTTTGCTCATTCAAATCAGTGGCCAGTGGGGGGACGTTTCTTCTGGGAATCAGGCTACTAGCTCAGGTGCCTTAGTTTGGATATAGGTGCCTAACACTGGGCAATCACATTTGAAAATTTCGGGTTAGATATCTAAAGTCCGTTTCCAAAAAAAATGGAGGCAGCCCAAATTTAGAGGCCACTTTTGAAAATATGAATCGATGTCAGATCTCCAGAGTCAAATGCTCCCAAACTGCAAGGAAATTTTGATCTCTATCTTGTTTTAAATTTTGTAGCTAGACCTTAGCCCAATATTGGACAAATCAAAACCCAGGATCCCACAGTGCAGGTTTTTTGTTGTTCATCCTATTGACTGGAATGCTTGTGGAACTTCACAATCTTCATCTAACCCCAAACTCCAGGACTGTGTGCACTGATGTGCTTCAGGTTTTTTTTACGAATTTAGTCTGTCTGGTTCTCTTGCACCTGTTTATAACATTCATTATTGAAAGCAACTTGACATACTTTCCATCAACATTTGTTATATAACATCATATGAACGTTATCAAATAACTTTCATATGCTTTTTTATCATTGAGCTCACAATTAGAGTAAAATATGTTGGCCCAATTTTCACAACATGATATATGTGAAGCCACTTTACCACAGGACTCAAGAGTAGGGTTTGGGGGGGGGGGGTTGTGTGTTCTGTCTTGACAGGACCAATGTCTTTATTACATTCATGTCATTTGTAGAATCCAGAAATTTTCTAAGTCAGTCCTGAGTGCTGTAGCAACCCCCAATTTTTCAGAACTGCCTGAGAACCAAATAGTCAGTTCTAATTATGATGTTGTATAAATTAGAAGCTGGAATGAAAAGAGGAGACTCTGAACATGCTATCTGTGTGTAAAGGGGGAGAAATGATGTAATTCCTTTTAAAAATAAAAATCCTGGATTTCCTACTCCCCATATTTTTGAGATTTATGAAATATTGATAGCTGCAACCCTCCATCCTTCAGCTCTTCTCTCCTTGTCATTGCAAACATATACATGCACATACGCCTTGGACGTCAGCAGTTTAATTACCAATGATGACGCAAAAATATTTAAGGAATGTTTGACACAACAAGGATGCAAGATTTCAGTCTCAAATGCTTCTGGTTTCTGGCAAAAGGAAAGAAACGGGCAGGGGGGATTAAAAGAACACAACAAGATAGACTGATGGAGAGCAAACACATTACTGCTGTTTGAATGAGTGGATTCCCCTCCCAGAACGTTCATGACAGGTACATCACTTATTCTCACAGGTTCTGGCAAGCTGAGAAGGAGACACTCTTCTGAAAAGGAGTTACAGTGTGTTCTCGGTGAATGAGAAGATGAACTACTAGAGGCTTTTTGTATCTATCTTTACTCCTACCCCTTCAGCTCCTCTTGTCTCATTCTCTGGCGGTATTGACTTACATGACATTCAGAAAGAAAGCAGATAAAAGACAACTTTCTTTTAAAGTGTCAAGCTTAGAAAGGATATGCAGCAGCTTGCTGAATACATCTGTTTTGCAATATGTGTACAATGTTAAAGATGCAAGCATTAAAGGAGAGTCAGAGGTTTGGGGTCCTTTAAACACAGATTCTTTTTTCCAGGTCATGTTGTGGGAAAATGAGGAGATGTGGCATTCTAGCAGGAATCCCAACCCAGAGGAATTTTAGCTGACTCAACAGACATTCCACAAACGTGTGAGAAAGCATACACTACAGGTAGAGCTCCAGTACTCTTTGAAAGGGTATATAGTATGCAGTGTATTCATGCCAGTTCACCTCTACTGCTCGGGTGAAGAAAGGTAAGGCCAAGATGCATCTCTTATACTGTACCCATGTTTGGGGTTAATACCACCACCCGTGCTATCAAGAGCGGAGCTTTCATTTCTCTTTCCAGCTACTATTATGGCTGGTCCCTGGCCATGGGCATGAGAGAAAGGTTCCTTGTCCCCCCCTCTCCTTTCCCTTGGCCACTCTCTCAGGGCTAACTGCAATCTTGATTTAAGACGGTTAGAGGTCATGGGCATTTCACTGCCTTGACCTACATTTTGCCTTTGTTTAACTGCTGCCATGTGTTTGGCTTTTTGAATGCATAATTTGCAGAAGCACAACACCTAAAAGTGTATTTCTGACAATGACGTGAAAGCACTGGGGGAAATGATTAGCTCCTGGCAACAGAGGAGCTGTTTTATTGCTACGGGTAATCTGAGAAGAGTTGTTAGCACAAAGGGGGCCAGAGGTGCTGTTTCAGGTTTGTTCTATTCCTTCTGTGGGGCAATTATGTGTTTTGCTTTTGAGTAAAGCTGTAATGATTGCTGAACACTGAATGATTACACAAGTGCTAATGCGGCAAAGTGTCCTGTGGAACCTTATAGACTCACAGACGTATTTGCCGCTTTTGCAGATCCAGACTAACACGGCTACCACTCTGATACTTGACAAGTGCTAATATTATTTCCAGAAATGCCAATTTGCAGGGAAAATGCCACAGTACAACATATACAGTAAGTAAGTGGGTGTTTGGGGCTGGGGAAAAGAGGAAGCACAATATGTATGTTTTACTCCATCACCGGCTAATACCTCTTGACTGATGCTATCTCTTTATGAAATTCTGAATCCTCAGAAAGTGTGCTAAAAGAACATACAATCTATTGAGAAATATAGCTGGCAATATCCACAAACACTGAAGCATCTGGCTCAAAGGCAGCATGGATATTTATACATCTACCTGAAGGGCAATGCTATATCACTAAACCCAGTTGATTATTATTTCTGGAAGCAAAGTATTTAGGAGGCTGCTCTTCTGGAGGTGGTTAAAGTTCCAGAAACAGAGGGTGAAACCTGGCCCCATGGAAGATAATGGCAAAACTCACATTCACTTCAGTGGAGCCAGGATTTCACTCAGAAAAGGTAATTACTTGAGTGATAGTTGTCCAAGGCCTGAGTCACCATTGCTGTCCCCTCTGTGTAGCCGTTTATACCAGTCCAAAGTGAATGCAAAGTGTGTTAGTTTCTCCCATACTGATCTGATAGCATTTTACATCTAATTTGCTCTGGGGTAAATAACTACAAAAGGGGCAAAGTGATGGTGAATCAGTCCTGTTATTTTAAAAATCAGTGTTACTGTGTGGCATGTTCTTGAATTAAAATAGTTATCTAGTTCTTTATTTAAGTGTAGTAGAGAGGGCAAATTCATTGTAATAACACTGCACTGGAGTAATATTGTTAACCTAGTAATCAATTTAGTATGGGATAGAAAAATATCACAGCTATTAGAATCTGATGAATGACAACAGCACTTATTAAATGCTTATGTGGCATTGTTGGATCATATTAAAGAAGTTCTGTATTAAAATCACAAATGAGTTTGATTCCCCATAGTTTAAATTCCAGGGTATTACTAATTACTAATCTCTTGGTTTTTGGTACTGTTTCTCTCCCTCTATGTGTGAAACTTGCAAGCTGCTAATTGTGTTAGTACATTCTAAGACAGAGTCTGTTCTCAAAGCAATTCTTTGTAACAACAACTATTCACACAGAGAGAGACTCAAAGAAATACTCTGTAACAACAGAAACAGCACCCAGAGACTCCCCGCCCTTTTGTTGTATTCATCTCGCTTTGTTAACAATTGTGATTAAAATAGAGATAGAGGATGTATGTGGATGGATGCTTGGTGTGGATAATAACTGAATGATCAGGGAGGTGCCAGCCTAAGAATCCAGTGTCCATCGGCTGAAGAAGGCGTCAAGTGGAAATAACCAGAGGATCCCTGGAGGGCAGACTGGAATCCACCCAACAGCGTCAAGAATGGGAGAACCAAATAACAAGATAACATCTGGCAGCACGGAGCCGTCAGGAATGTGCCATCTGCTGATTGATTCAGCAACAGCATGATGAAGCAATTCCCATAGACTGGCATAGGAAGAAATTCTTATAAAAATGGACTCTAGAAAGTGAGAACTTTGAGGTCTGATTCTGCAAACCAACTTCCAGGAGCATCAGATGTGCATCAGACAAGGCCCTGCTCCCTCCTCATGTCCAGGCCACCTGGCCAGTGGCTTGGCATGGCAACTCTAAGGCTGGTAACTATGATGACAACCTTGCAGAACCTCTGTGTGTGTGTGTGCGTGTGTGAATAAATATGAAATTGAATGGAATGTTATAGCTATAACTAACTGCTTACTATGATTCTTTCTGTATTCACAATAAATGTGGCATTTTGCCTTTTCCCCTTTAATAAGATCCAGCTGGTTTTTATTTTATTGGTATAACAGTATAGATTGGGAGGCCTTGCTATAATCATGATTAAAGAGACTTCACTGTGAATTGTTTTACTCTAATGAGAAAGTAGATTATACAGGCTTTGGTATCGAAATACTATTTGATTACTTCTATTGCAATGACAAAATTACTCACATTTACAAAGTCCTATTATTTTAATGAAGTTTATTAAGCTTTCTTTTGTTCTTTTTAACTGTTAAAAAACACCGTGACTGAACTAGTCAAAACCATTGGCCTAGTAGCAAATCTAATTGGATAAATTCATGGTTTACTAATTGCATATTTACTCTACCATGTTCTCGCATATTAGATGAGTTGTAAATTCTTGATTTGCATTCTTCACATCAGACATTAGGATTTTTATCTGTGCATAAATGAAGAACTACAGCAGGCTGCAGACAAGCCCTCGAAGGTTCTCATGACAACTGCAAGCACCCCTCCATAGTTTTGTTGCTGTCTCTTAAATTAACTCATTAGGTAGCCAGAAATTATGCACTGACAAATAATTACCACTTCATTTCTCTGCCCCTCAAAACATGTGATGTAAAGAGAAACTCTTATATCTGCCCTTTGCTTCCTTGTTGATGTTCTAGGCTACACCACATATACTAGCCTCTGCCTAACTGTATCCTGAACCATGGCATGAGTCCTACATTGAAAACAAATGGGAGACTCGCTCCAGTGTAACCTTACAAGTATTCTTACCAATATTTAACACTTTTAAAAGGGTGGACAGAGCTTTTAGGCTCAGCCCTAAGTAAGGAGAGGTTGTATAACTCCTCATATCCGATACCAGAGTTCAGGGATCTACATGGCTTTAGGTATTAAATGTTTGTAGATGTCATCATTTACCCTGTCTATTTCAGTGCCTCCAGGAGCCAGATATAGGCCCCTACATCTGGTCCTTTCATGTTATTTCATTTCATAGATGACAGAATACCAGTATTATGGTGCCTCTGAGGCAAAACAGGCCAGGACAATATTAATATAAATGAACAGAAATAAACAAAGAAAACATGTACTTAGAAATACCAACACCTGATCCTGCCCCTACAGACACCCTTAGGGCTGTTATGGAGGTTTTACTATAAGAAGCAATTGGCGAACTAGTCCTTAAGTCCACCCAGCTGTGATTTTATGGACCCTGTGGAGGAAGGCTAAAGTAGCCTTCGGTCCCATTGGAAGGAGTTCATTCATCTCAGATACCCCGTTGTGGGTAGGTACGGGCATCGCAGGCTCCCCTCCTCTCCTTTAGAACCCCCTGCCAATGGCCCCTTGAATCCTGCAGTGGTCTGGATCCTCTTGCGACTCATCATGCCAGTCAGGTCACATTTTATGTCTACCCCTTTTGAGATAATAATGTCGTTTCCTGATCCCTCTAGCCAGGCTGTTTCTACAATTTTGCCCCTTTCTGGGAAGATGGTTAAAACACCTTACAAATCTTTAATCTGTTTCACTCACTAACTTGGCCCCAGCCCATTCTTCAGGGACCAGGTGTCTGGTATTTTTTTGTCACTTTTTTCTCATCCTGACCCTTATCTCACAGCTTAAATCCCTTTTGTCTTGGCCTTTTCCCAAAGTCCAGATTTCCTAGCCTGTAACCCAAGGTTTATTTTTCCCCTGGGCCTCTTCTGCCCTGAAACCCTACCCTTATAGTAGTCACCCAACCCTCCACAGTTGGGTCACATCCCAGACTGCTCCTGGCCCCTCATCCAGATGCAACTGAATGTAGTAATTGAGTCTGCCAGCTTCTTTTAATCCCTCTAATGGCGGTGTGAGGTTTACCTGCCATCATACCCATTAAAATGGCAAGACTTTTTCTAGCTTATCTTTCTTGTAAATATTGTATCTATAGACAACTGACTTTTTTTAAACCTAATGAGTTTGGCTTTATTGATGTTAAATAATTTAGGATACAATTTTTTCTTTTTGTAGAAAAATAAGTGATGAGAATGTGTTAATCTGTGTGACTACCACAGAAACACCCATTATATATATTTATAGAAAGTTTCCCCAGTCCCCCAGGAATTTTAAATCCAATTCTTCTCTCCTGAACCCCTCCGCTTTGTTCACTAGACTAACTGGGATTCTTTATTCAAGGAAAACCACAAACTTCTACCCCTACACCTTACACAGTTATACAGTTTAATTTAATAGCTACAAGAATTGACATATCAGATAATTATTCAAATCTATTCCCATTGTATTCCTATTCTTCTATTTTTTCCCCTATCAAATTGTTTGTTACAGACCTGCAAACCTAGATAACAATTTACACAACCTATTTGGTGTCTTCTATACTCTTTCCTAAATTGAGCCCTGATCCTGAAAAGCACATAAGCATGTGTGTAATTAAGCACATTGGTAATCACATTAGTTTCAGTGTAACTATTTAAGTGCCTGAAGTTATACATGTTCTTCAGTACTTTGCTGAATCATGCATGGCCTTCTTGCCTCACAACTAGGAATAACTGAAGATTTGTTAAAGTTTTCAGTTATTCATTCATTTTGAAAAAGCAATTAGACCCACTCTACCCCTATTGCTAAAACTATAATCCATAAGCTAGTCATCACTTCCTCCTCTGATTCCCAAACCGTCCTGTCAAATATGTTAATTTTAATGAAAATACCCTCCTCATATACCACCCTGAGCACCCTCCTCTGATACTTGCAATGGTGTCTGATCACTTTCTGCATCCAATTCACCCTGCTCATTTTTACTTCCAAGGCTGTGTCCCAATTACAGCTCCTCTCCCCATACATTCCAACTTCTACCCTATGATCTGTCAACCCAGTACACCTTGACACTGTCTTTAGCCCCTTCTCTGAACCAGAACCTTCCTCTTATTCCTGGAATATCTTTCCTGACCCTTGACAGCCTGCTGTCCTGTCTGCCTCTTCAGTCAAGTCCCTCCTCAGGATTCATTTCATTCAGTTAGCCTGCCACTGTTGTAAATTAAACCAAATACATCTCCACTATGTTTCACCAATATCATTGCAATCCACTCATATTTTTATACTGAACCTGGAAATAATTATATTTCAGTAAGAGCAATCTATTCAACAAAGGAAGGTTTACTTTTATTTTAATATGACTTCAGGTTTCCCCAGGTTGCATTGCTATAATCAAGTGAAGATCTTTTGGGAAAGAGACAATTCCTTTCTTTAGTATTTTATAAATCAATTTAATTATAAATATTCCCAGCGGTTAGTTAATGATGGTAAAACAGTGTTCAGGGAGTATTTATATATCTGGTACAATTTGTACTGTTCTTATACTCTGCTGCTTTTTTACATGTCGTAACACTTATCTTTTAAACAGTCATATAGTTGAAGTCCAGCTTTATCTTTAGAAAGGCAGGTTAATATGGTAAGAAGGGCAGGCTGTGTGGTCCCTTGGACTGGGCTCTGAACTGGAAGTCAGGAGACAGATTCCAGTCAGTCTTAAGGGCAGGGACTGTCATTTTCTATAAGTTTGTATACTCATAGGACATTGGGGCCTGGGCCAGATTGGTTTCTAGGAACTATCATAATATAAATATTAGATCTGTTCCAAGGATGGAAGTTCTGTTTCATGAATGATTTTGAGATTTCAAAATTTGGCTTAGTTCCAATTTGGAACTAAACCTGAATATTTCAAAATTCTCTACAGAGGAAAATTATTTTTAAAAAACAAACCATCTAGGATTGATCAAAATGTTTCAGTTGGATTTTGACTTTTTACAATTCTATATTACACTATAAAATGAAATACAAAATAAAAAAATTTAAAAGTAGTTCCAAAACTCAAAATGTTTTGTTATGTAAACATTGGACTGGGAGGACATTTTGACATTGTCAGAACTGTTTTGTTTTGTGTTTTCCCCCTCTTGTTTTTTCTTGGAAACAAATTTTTTATTAAAGCCCCACAAATTTCACAAAGCATTTCCATTTTAATGGAACTGCATTTGACTTGAATGGAACCAAACTCTGAATGGAAAATGGTTCCACGAAAGCTTTTTCGATCAGCTTTAATAATAATAATACTCCTAGCTCTGCCACTGTCCTGCTGTGTATCCTGAAACAAGTCACTTATCTAGGCTTCAGTTCCCCACCTGAGATATGGGGATGGCAGATAAAGATGGTGAAAAAATAACTTTTTGTAAACAAAAATGCTTTCTGTTTTGGGGAACAGAGAACTGAAAATTACTGATTTTTTTATTCAGTTTTCAGGTTTTTGATGAAAGCAAACAATTTCCATGGAAAATTTTCATTTATTCCTTCAAAAACTTTTCTGACTAATTTCAGCCAGTGCTAAAAGATGCTTATCTTTCATAAAACACTTTGAGATCTAGTGATGAAAAACATTTTAAAAGAGTTAATTATTATTCTTGTTTAAAGAAATTCTCTGATCTTCGTGGTAAGTCAAACAATTTTTTGGCTAGTTTATTGTACTATTTTGTTGAATAATTGTTTCGGTGAATAATTTGTGGTCTCTATTTTTCTGATTTTTTTAAACAATTACCATTGGACTACATAGCGGCATGATGTTCATCTTTTTATGTCATTTGTCCTTGCGGTTGAATACAAAGCCCAAAACATTTGGAAAAAGTGAATCCTCTTGTATTAGTTTGTGATCAATCCAACTTTTTATCATAAAGACTGACTCACAGATGAAGAGGATCTTTAGTGACTCTTTTTCTGATCCAGAAAGTATCATTCTTTTTACTACTCTTCAGACAGTCAGTAAAATTTTAGAAATATCAGGCCTCTGATAAGAAAGAAAAGACATTAGCTGTATATTATTTTCAGCATGGATATATACATGCTAGGTAGATAATATCAATCTTCCTTATTTTTCTGTTAGAAATTTGGACATGATAGATTAAATTAAGACCCCCCCCATGCTGAGATACTTTAAATTACACTAATTAAAGTAAAACTTTAATGTGTCTGTGAGCTAAGTTAATTATGCATTCTCAAACTGAATGTCACGCACATGTAACTGTTTTGTACTGATCTTGTCCAAACATATTTCTATGTTAAAGTATTGCACTAAAAAGAGAGCTTCATTTCTGCTTTTGACTGTATAGTGTAATCCAGTCAAGAGTACGGGAATATGAATGTACAGGTCTCTTTTAATGAATAAGAAAAGAATTTTAAGGAGATTAAAGTTGTCATATAAACCATAATTGAAATTGGAATTGGGATTTAGTCATGAAGGTAATGGTCAGAATATTTTACAAAATACTAGAGAATGCAGTCTTTCAATATCTAGGGGTCTATCAGTCACAGAGCTTATACATACGTAAAATAGGAGTAGCTCCACTGAAGCCAATGGAGTTAACCTGGTATGAACCCAGAGTGAGATAAGAAATAAATGAGATTAGAATCAAGATTTTTCTACCTTACTTATCTCAAACTATAGGCTAGATTTTGGCCGTGTGTGCGCGAGGCATAACACTGCAGTGGGATGTTCTTCAAAGGAAGCCACTTCTCCAAATAGGGTCTGATTCTGCTCCAGTATAATTCAGTGGCAAAACTCCCAGCCTTTCCTATGCACCTGTCCAGCCACAGAGGTAAAAGTTTATTGCGCTCTGTAAAGGCCATACTCCTGCCAAAGACAACCCAAGAGCTTTGAGAGGCAGGATGCTTCCATTGCTCCCCCTTTAGTGGTGTGATTCTGTCCCACTGCTTGCTAAACATTGTGAGCTAAATGTCACACTCTAGCTTATATGAAGAAATATATGCTAATGAATATTGATCAGATTCAGATCTCAGTTACTCCAGTCTGTAAATCTTATTTTAACTTCACCCCGGTCAATGGAAATAAATTCAATTTACACAGGTATAAGCAAAAACAGAACCTGGCTTTATGTATCTTTTGTTTGAGGACTATAATCCCTTTATACATATAGTGTGTTGCAATATATCTCCGTAAGTTTAAGTTTAAAAGTTAATAAATACAAACAAAAAAAGAATTCTTCACAATAGGTTCCCAGAGGCACAGAATTTGAAAGCTAATATTTATCCCTTAATGTAGAGACACAAACATTGAATATGTTCATTTAGAAACCATAGCTTCTATTAACATTAATTACATTTTCTCCCTCGGTGATTTTCAAATTAAGGGGGCTTCAAATTCAAATAAGAGATGGCTTATAGTAAGTCTAATAATTTTCTATTGCATCCTGGGTAATAAGTGCAAAGTTAATGAACAGAGGTGGCTTCTAAATTAAGACGATATATTGATATGTTAATATGACTTTTTTGTTCCTTTGGGAAGTATGGCTCCTTGGATTATTAGTTCTTATTTTGGTTGCTTATTGACTCTTCATTCTGTTTGCTCTCTGAACAAATGCAGTAAATTAAAAATATAGACTGCCTTGACAAATAGAATGAAATACTAACAGTTGGGCTCTAATAACCTTCCTCAGAAACTTTAGCTCTCTTATCCACATCACAAGATTAGATTTATATTTTAATACCAATGGGGTTGTGTGAAATGTTTTGCAGGGCTCAAGGCTGGAGGATATCAGGGTTTGTTTGGTTTTTTTACTTGAAAATGTTTTGCACTCAGTTGTTTGGTCATTGCCTTAATAAGAAGTTTCAAAAAAAAAAAATCTGGGATCACCGTGACCTCAGCAGTATGGTCTATGGAACCTGTGATTTTCAGACAACTTAATGGTGATCATGATATGAAAACTGAGGCACAGGGAGATTACACCCAACATCTTCAGAATTGAGTGTCTATATTTAAATTATTAAACGGCATAAATGCTGATGTAAGTAAGATGTCTTTCAAATCGTTTAAGAAGAATTTTCACTTGATTCATCATGATCAGAATTTCTTAGCCTGCTCATCAAATCACGTTACAGGGGCACTTTTATAACACCTCAACTGCTAGAAGAGGGCCTCATTTTCCCTGATTGAACTAACCTCGTTATCCCTAGCCTGATTCTTGCTTGCATATTTATACCTGCCTCTGGAAATTTCCACTACATGCATCTGACGAAGTGGGTATTCACCCACGAAAGCTTATGCTCCAATACGTCTGTTAGTCTATAAGGTGCCACAGGACCCTTTGCCACTTTTACAGATCCAGACTAACATGGCTACCCCTCTGATACTTTAAAATTGTTATTATTCCTCTTTCTATTTTATTTTATTTTTAATTAATTAAAAACCTACTGGGTTTAGCACTATGAAATGCCTGCTTATTACTGCTTTATTTTTCCTATAAAGAGAGCCAAGTGTTGAGGACATTTAAGTTTGACTGTGTTTGGAAAAGAATATTCTTTAGAACACCTTGTTCATTCAATTTATGGGTTCTTTCCTGAAGAAAGAACCGACAGTCTCAAAAAGGGTTTCCAGCAGAAGGACAAGAGTCCAATCTACTGCAGGTTGAAAGGAAAAAACTGAAGTGAAAAATTCTGAAAGCTCCCAGAACCTCAGCGTCTCCAAACCATTAGGGTTTCATATTAATTTAACATTAAAAATGAGAATAGAAACAAATATAAAAATATGCTATGCCAAATTGTTTAAAAAGCTCCTGAACTGAATGCACAAAATATGCAGCTGCATGCATAGCTTCCTATTTATGCTCAGTCAGATATTTCGCATGTTTGATTTTGGTGTCCTTTTTAGAAAATACAGTCCTAAAGATTTTTTTCAAGTTGGTATTATTCTGCCAGGAAGTACTGTTCTTGAGGAAAGATTCTACTTGCACCAAGACTGTAATTATGGCATTCAAGTTATATCACGTTTAAGGACCCAATCCTGCAAGCATTTCTGCACATGATTAACTTTACACTTGTGATTAATCTTACTGAGTTCATTGATGTAATTGGCACTGGAGCACATGCAGAAAGTTAAGCGAATGCTTAACAGTTTTCTTGAATTGAGGCCTTTCTGTTTACATAATCTTGTGTTCAGCTCTGATGCAGAATATGTATTTGTATGTATTTTATAAAAGCAGCTGTGAATATATTCATTAGCAAGTCAGTTTATTTTTTAATATATCCAATGATTCATACTGAGTATCTTAGCTCAGAAAACAGGCCTTTTCTGAGAATGGGAGAACAATATCTTTAGAAAGGTATAAACCTGTTGCCACAGATGCCAGAATAAAATTGTCTATATTTATTTATTTATTCAGCTGGTCACATATGATCAATAGACTAACTCAAAAAATTGCCTCTGTTGTAATTGTTGGGTACTGTGAAATCACAACCCACCAGCTTGGATTTCCTTAACCAAGCAATTAAATTTTATATAAACAAAGGTTTATAAGAGGTGATATAAGATGAAAGCAAATAATCTAAACACTTTACAAGACAGTACATTTCTCAGTAGCAGCTCAAAGCTGCTCTTCACATCTATTAGCCCAATCATGAGAGGCTGGAGCAGGTGCAACTCCTATTGAAGTCAGTGGTCATGAACCATCTGGGGTCCAATTCCCTTCTCACAACAGCTGTACATCAGTGTGATTCCATTAACTTCAGTGAAGTTTCTCCCAGCGCACTGGTTAAGCCTGGGAGTAGCCCTATTGAAGTCTGTGGATTTAAGTGTTTGCCAGAATTGAGGCCTACAGTACAGAAGCTAAGGTAATAATATTCACTGTTACAATATTTTATTCTTTAAAAAAAAAAAGCAAGATGACGGTGTGTTGGAAGAGATAAAAAATTTCATGTTTCAGGGTTTAAGCCAATCTTTAACTATTAGATTACCTCACAACTGCCTACTGCAAAATTTCTTGCACCTCCTTCCCAGCCGGCTGGTTCTGACCAGAGTTGGAGACAGGATACTAGATTACATGGACCTTGGGTCTTATCCACTCTGGTAACTGTTATGTTCCTGAGGCTGTAATTGTACAAATAAAGACCGAGCGTCAGCTAGTCTAGCTCCTGAACACAGAAACACTCTGGGTTCAGTACCTCAGGTTATGACGGAAAACAGGTCCTACCAACTTTGGAGACAGAACAGGAGAAGGCTTGTGATTTTGAACATAGTACCCACACGTCTAGCCCAGCTGTACTGGAAATGTGATTTAAGGTAGCCCTTTGTTGCCAGAACACCGCAGATTAAACTGGAAGCTGTGTGTGTTTACAACAGGCAGTCCCCCAAATTAAACCACGTTGTTTTTTTGAGTTTTGACTCAACTATCTGCTTTCATGTAAAAAGCTTCATAACTTGGCTATTTCATCATCTAGGCACACAGATTATTATTATGTTATATACAGGTCCAGGCTGTACACAAGCAGTAATAACAATTTTTAAAGTGTAGATTTAAATGTTTAAATTGAGTGCAGTAATAGCTTCCTGGGGTTCAAATGTTAAGGAAGCACAGTAGCCACTGTTGGGAAAGAGATTAAAGTCTGTTTTCACTCTGAAAAATTAGTGTTAAAATGACAGTGTGTATACCTCAACTGCGCCTGAATTACACCTGTATTCTATCCAAGTGGAACACTCTTTTCAAGTGCGAGTGCAGTACAATGTTTGCGGAGAATATTGATGGGTGCTTCATGGAATCTGTGTGATTCATACTAACCTAGGGCAACTTTATTTTGCACACGGCCTGTCAGGGTAATCCACTGGTGGGCCGCGAGACAGTTTGTTTACATTGACCATCCGCAGGCACAGCCACCCGCAGCTCCCAGTGGCTGCAGTTCGCCATTCCCAGCCAATGGGAGCTACAGAAGGGGCGTGGGCCGCAGGACAGTCAATGTAAACAAACTGTCTTGTGGCCCACCAACAGATTACCCCGTCTCACTCCAATGACATCTCATAGGTGCATATTTCAGCCTTAGGCCTACCTATGCCATCATATGCCAGCATTCTGACTTGTAATTTACAGTTAAACAAGGACTGAATTGGACCCTGAAAAGTAGATTATGCTATTAAGTAAAAATTCTGAATAGGGTGTGCTTCAGGGGAAAAGGGAAAAATTTGTACCATCCATTAGCAGGATGCATTGACTAGTGTGTGTGTTCTGGGGAGGAGGGGAGATAAAGCCAGAGGGAGGGATAGCTCAGTGGTTTGAGCATTGGCCTGCAAAACCCAGGGTTGTGAGTCCAATCCTTGAAGGGGCCATTTAGAGATCTGTGGCAAAAATTGGGGATTGGTTCTGCTTTGAACAGGGGGTTGGTCTAGATGACCTCTTGAGGTTCCTTCCAACCCTGATATTCTATGAGAGCCCCAACTCCTTCCTGGCCCCTTGGGATAATCTGTTCCCCTGAGGACACACACACAGGAAGCAGTCTTTATATTCCATCAGTCACAGGAATTGCAATGCCAGTGAGAGAAAATTGCAGTCATGCCCTTTGTCTTTAAGGATGGAATTTTCAAAATGTCTAAGTGATATAGGAGTACACATCCCAATGACGTTCAAAATCCCACATTAAGTGCTCCTCTGTGCATGTGGTTACCCACCCCTAATATAGACATCCACAAAATTTGCAAAAAAGTGTTCAATAGTTATTACAAAAGAAAGCAACCATCCTTAAAGCCATTATACTTAAAGGCCCACAGATTTGTTGAAAAGATATTAGCATATAAAGTGTCTGAATATCATTCAGTTTTATAGTCTCACAAGAGAACTGGCAGAAGCAATCTTTGTATTTGTAAATTTGTCTTTGTATTTGGCATTAAAAACCAAATTTGTCATATGATTTAATACCCTATTCATGTGCACAAATCTGCCCTTTGCGTGCTGAAGTTTAGACTTCCATTGAAAGTTTGACCTAATAGGTCTTTTTCATCACTAATTATCACTACTTTTCTAATGATCACTACTGATCACTACCCAGCTCACTACTTTTCTAGCACTGATTTGTGGGGATGCATGCAGGGCCTGAGCAAAGAGATGTTTCCTGTTTTGTTATTAAACAAATAGAGGAATGTACAATTATGTGAAAATGTATATGAGTCTTAAATAACTTAGGTGAGGTGGGGATTAGAGCTGTCTGAATAATTTCTAATTCTTTTTTTTTTAAATAAAAGTAATCTCTTTTTGGGTTTGCAAGTTGTCCAGCAGCAGATTTTTCCAGTTCTCAAATTTATTTGCTAGTCACAATTAGTCAAATAATCTGTGAATACTTCATTTCTACTCAGTCATAGTTTCATAATTTCATAGATTCCAAGGCCAGAAGGGACCACTGTGATCATTTAGTCTGACCTCCTGCATATATCAAGAACATCTCAATGTCAGTATTCACAATTCCACACTTGAGATGTGTAGATCCAACACATGGTCATATGTTGTGTTTCTGTTTCCTGACTGGATGAGTGTAGTCTGTGAATAAGGCTTCTGATGAAAACACGTGTAATTATTAAGTGAAAATTCACTCTACATGAATATTCTCCAGTATCCACTTAACATTTTCTAAAAAGAAAAGGAGTACTTGTGGCACCTTAGAGACTAACAAATTTATTTGAGCATAAGCTTTTGTGAGCTACAGCTCACTTCATCGGATGCATTCAGTGGAAAATACAGTGGGGAGATTTATATACATAGAGAACATGAAACAATGGGTGTTACCATACACACTGTAATGAGAGTGATCACTTAAGGTGAGCTATTACCAGCAGGGGAGCAGGGGCGGAAAAAACCTTTTGTAGTGATAATCAAGGTGGGCTATTTCCAGCAGTTGACAAGAACGTCTGAGGAACAGTGGGGAGTGGGGAGGGGGAATAAACATGGGGAAATACTTTTACTTTGTGTAATGACCCATCCACTCCCAGTCTCTATTCAAGCCTAAGTTAATTGTATCCAGTTTGCAAATTAATTCCAATTCAGCAGTCTCTCCTTGGAGTCTGTTTTTGATTTTTTTTTTTGAAGAATTGCAACTTTTAGGTCTGTAATCGAGTGACCAGAGAGATTGAAGTGTTCTCCAACTGGTTTTTGAATGATATAATTCTTGACGTCTGATTTGTGTCCATTTATTCTTTTACCACACACCACACAACAGAACCACTAACCCAGGAACCTATCCTCGCAACAAAGCCCGTTGCCAACTGTGCCCACATATCTATTCAGGGGACACCATCATAGGGCCTAATCACATCAGCCACACTATCAGAGGCTCATTCACCTGCACATCTACCAATGTGATATATGCCATCATGTGCCAGCAATGCCCCTCTACCATGTACATTGGTCAAACTGGACAGTCTCTACATAAAAGACTCTCCTGGTGATTGGGCTAACGTATTGCCTGGAGATAAAAGCTCTTTTAGGAGACAAAATTGAGAAGGTCTTTTATATTCAATGTCAATGTTTTGGGATGAGTTGTAGGAATCCTAGTAAAATCATGCCCAAAAGCATTTGTAACTTTGGGAACTGGTTGGAATAAAAATTGGTCTGTCTTCCTATTTATATCTATATTACATTACGCTCTCTCACCGATGTCTGACTTGTAGATGGAACACAGACAGCTCTTTATGGAAGGCCGGTTTCTGTGCTGCCTTTGATCTGGCTCCTCTGTCCAGCCTAAGGCAGCTGTACAACGGCAATCCTCATGATCCCTGCTCTCTAGTGTGTACATTGCTCTCGCCTGCTCCTCCCTAAGTAGTAAGTTGGGTAAAAGGGATTGGGCAGTCAGTAGGCCCCCATAGTGTGGGGCAGGGACTCTAAAAGGAGCATTCTACACCAACTATTGTGTACCTTGCTGCTCAAAGAGCAGCACCAGGAGTGGTTATGGCTGACTGTGGCTCAACTTCCCCAGTGCTCTACCTGGCTAAAAGCAGCTCTAAACCCTCAGGGCTTGTGGCTACATACTGTTTGCTAGCCTGCAGACACATGCATTTTAAAATTTATTTTGTCTCCTTTCCTTGTGCATTATATTAAGTGAAATAAAATGCTTTCTAAGCAATGGTTTTTATTCATCCTTCTCCTAAGGTCTAATTATAAGGCTTCCTTCTTTCTGTAGTCATGAAATACTGGGCTATTGTGAAAAAAGAAAAGGAGTACTTGTGGCACCTTAGAGACTAACAAATTTATCTGAGCATAAGCTTTCGAAATCTCCCCACTGTATTTTCCACTGAATGCATCTGATGAAGTGAGCTGTAGCTCATGAAAGCTTATGCTCAAATAAATGGAAGTCTCTAAGGTGTCACAAGTACTCCTTTTCTTTTTGCGGATACAGACTAACACGGCTACTACTCTGAAACCTGGGCTATTATGAAATACAGTCCTGTCCTCCAGCCATTGTTAGCAACTTGCCACCATTATTCAACAGGACATTTCTAATACATAAAACAGTGAATAATAATAAGCTTTATCGTATCTCTGTCCTCTACTACGTAACTCCTCACTTAAAGTCGTCCCGGTTAACATTGTTTCATTGTTACGTTGCTAATCAATGAGGGAACATGCTTGTTTAAAGTTGTACAATGCTCCCTAATATGCTTTCTCCTTCAGGCAGCTCCCACTTGCCCTTGTCTGTTTCTCTCAGACAGCTTTGACTCACCAGGCCTATTTCCCTTCCTAGACCTTCAAAGGCCTTCACTTAAATCCACTTAAATGGGAGATAGCTAGTGAGTCACCGGTGCACTGGACCTTGCTTTCTCTTAAAGCAGCAAATCACCCTGTATAACTCTATATAGAGAGATAAGATGATATCTATAGTTGCTAGAGAGCCAGTGGCCTCAATTAAAAAAAAATCCCCTTTATATGTATTAATCCTGTCTCTAAATCCAGGCTGAATCCTGTCTCTTCCAAAGGGCACATGGCTCATAATGTTTTTGTAACTTCTGCCCTAGACAAGCCCCTCACATGCACCATCAGGGAGAGAGGGTAAATGCACGTGGGTCAGTGTACATACAGAATCAGGCATGCACTGAAAGTGAATTAACATAAATCCAGATTTTGACCCTAAGTGTTCTTCCTATAAACACAGAAGACCAAATATTATAGTCCTTCCTCAGACAAAACTACCAGGCAGTGGGAATTTCACCTTAGGGAGGCAGTCGTTGGATTACTTTTGAAAACATGTGATAGCTTTAAGCACTATGCAGATTTATGGATGCATTTTAGTTAATTAGCTTGTTTAGTACCAATAATTTATCAGTTGCTTTATGATGCATTATTCATAATTTTATACATTTTAAGGTGATTTCTTTATCTACACTAACCAGATTAATGTTATGTTTGAATGGATACAGTTATCTGAGAAGTAATTGCATATTACTTGTTTATTCAGGTCATTAACCCTGTAAAGCTTTAACTCTGGAAAAATAAAACCCCAAATGAAAACTGTCTGAGCATGTTGGTTATTGTTGAAGAAAGGTTTCCATAAAGCAATGTTTCTAATAAAATAACTAAAGCATATCAAATCCTGTATTCAAAATATGGTTTAACTAGAAGCTGACAAACAGATCAATGTTCTCCTTAGTGAAACCCCTTCCAACTGGGAAACTGAATCAGTTACCATGCAGTAAGATTTTTCAAATGTGAAAAAATATTATTTTAATGTTTGTTTACAACATTCTACAACATAGTATCATAGCAATTTCTGTACCAGATCAGATGAGTGATCCATCTAGTACAGTATCCTGGCTTTGATAATGTCCAGATGCTTTGAAGAGAGGTTTAAAAAACAAAACAACAAAAACCACATCTAACTTCTCCAATTATGGGATAAATTGCTCATAGAAAAAAAAAATTTCTGAGCCCTTAAATTAGTGGTTGACTTACCTGAAGTCTGAAGGTTTATATCCATAATAGTTTTTTGGTATAATCCTGTCTAATACAATCAGATGTTCTCATTAGCCATATAAGGACCCTATTTTCATTTACACTAAGACCAATTCAAACTGCTGCCACAGTAGTGCAAAGGGGCCTTTATATAAATGATAATCAGGTCCATAAATATAGCTAATGTTTTCTGAGTTCTACTAAACTCTTAGCCTAAGATGCCTTGTATCAAAGAGTTCCATAAGTTAATTGTGTTATTTTTTAAAAATCCTGTATCAGTTTTGAATTTTTTACCTCTCATATTCACTGAATGTTCCATTATTCTTATGAATGAGACTAAAGAGGAGTGTCTAATTTACTTTCTCAATTCCATTTATAATTTAATATACCTCTGTCATATCCGCTTACATCCATGTTCTCTAAAAAAATAAACAGCGCCAGTTTTAGAGTCTCTCTTTATAAAGAAGACTTTCCATATCGCTAATTCTGGTCACCCTGTTTCAAAAAGATATAGTAAAAAAGATTAAACATGATATATCATGTCATATCATGAATTTATATGGCATTATGGTATTTTCAGCAGTATTTTTATCCCATTCTTACATACATGCTTTATTGACCACAACTACAAACAAATCAAGTAAAATTTTTCATTGAGCTGTCCATGAGGATGCCAAAATCTTTTTTCCTGAGCAGATAGTCAATATAGAACTCAAAAATATAAGTGAGTATATATTATTTCTTCCAAATGCCATTTACCTTGCATGTGACAAAATTGAATTTCATCTTCAATCATGTTGCCCATTTACTTAGCTTTCTTATATTCCAATGATGATCCTCATGGTCTTCTCAAGTTCTGACTACCCTAAGTAGTTCTAGGTCACCTGTGCATTTTGCCATCGCACTGGACACCCACAATTTTAGATGGATAATGAATATTATTTAAATAATATTAGTCCTAACATAAAACTTTGGGACCCCTCATTATTAACTAGAATTAGTCAGGAAAAGATACGTATATTTCATATACACAACATAAATACAAAATTGAAAAAAAATAAGTATTTCATTGTGATAGAAATTTTCCAAGACATCTTTTGTTTTTTCAATGAAAATTTGTTAATGATTTTTTAAAAAATGTTTCAAAATGGTACTTTTTTTTATTGTTTCAGTGAAGGGTCTGGGTACAAGCCCAAAATTTATGTTTTTTCAACAAAGGAAAAATTGCTTGGAGGGAAAACTGATAAAAAGGGACCTCATAGGGTCCTAGAGCTTGGGATCCAGCCTGAGCCTAAACATCTCTACAGCAATTTTTCATTCCTGGAGCCTGAGTCAGCTGATCCGTTTTTCATCCCTGTGTACATACCTAAGGGTATGCAGTGTAAGCTCAGGATTCAAACTCTGGCTCAAGTCTAACCCCCCTTTCATCTACATTCAAATCACGCTAACCTAGCACTCAGACCCAGGGTTCCAGGATCCCAGAGGGGTGGAGGGTCCATGCCTGGGTCAAGCTGGGATCCAGGATTCAAGCCCTATTGCTTTGCAGAGTAAATGCAGCCCTACTAGATTTGTGCTCTGGGAGTTTGCAAAAAGTATTCCATGGTCCCACTGATGGACTTTCTTTGTTCTCTGTACAGTCAAGTTTGGTAGACAGTCAAGTTTTCACACACTGCACCACAAAGAAAAGGCTAGAGCGGCCACATTTTGGAGGGTGCTAGGAAGTTGGGTGGTTGGAATTGGGTACACATAACACAGTAAACACACTGGAACCCCAGGTTGGGACCAATGTTTAACAATTCCTCACCTGGGGTTACAAATGCATGTTGCTAATCAAGGCCCAGGTTAACAAACCCAGGGTCTTCTCACTCAAATTCTACTAACCCTGGGCTTCCATTGCAGTGTAGACATAACCCTTCTCCTCTCTTCTTGACTTTTCTGCAAAAGTAGCTTATCCCTTTAGGGATAACATTGACCATAAAATGGCTGAAATGAGGAAAGCAGAATGCTTCAAAAGAGATTTTTTGAAACCACGTTTCTCTGGGCACACAGGTGGCAGTTCTCCTTCCCCTTCTTCCTCCATCATGCGATCTTCAGCCTGAGAACATTATACAAGAATAGTGAAGGGCCCAGTGACTCATGCATGGGTTTCTTGCACAAGGGACTGGGCAACATACCTGGCACATGATTCTCTGACTATTTCTGAGCAAAGGATGGAATTTCTTGTTGCACTGGCAAAAAAAAAATGGAAATCAGGGTTATAGATTTGGAAACGCTTATTCTTCTGAGATCTAGAATGGCATCTTTGACACTTTGATGAAAGTAAGCAAATAATTGTTCTAAAATGGATGAACTGAACGGACAATGTAGCCAGAATGTGACTACAGAAACTACCACTTCTTATGGGTAAAATCCTGGTCCACTGAAGTTAATGGGAGTTTCATTTTACCATTACTATGTCATCCAAAACTCTTCTGCCTGTTGCATCTTGTCACTTTCTGGGGGAGGAACTTTTGTTTGTTTGTGTTTGTGAAGCACCTAGCACAATAGAATCCCAATCCTGAGTAAAGCCTCTAGCCACTACTCCAAAATTATAAAAACTGTAACCAAATTTCAATAATTATTTTGACAACCATTTCTATAAATATATTGATAAAAATATCAGCAAAATATTAACCCTGTGAAACAAAAAAACCCTCAAATTTTCAATTATTTTTAATGAAATTCATTCATTTTTTCAGTCAGCATTCATGAAATAATGTTCACAGAAATGTCTCTTTTCCACTTTGATGACATTTTTTTCCTGTGATTGATATAATTATTATATTCTTTGCATGGAGGATCCTGGCTCTCCCATGCCTCACACTTTGTATCAAGAAATGGAGTTTGCGCACATAAATTTGGACTTATGGGAATCTAAGCATTTTTGTCATATTAGTGTCCACTCCCCTTCTGGCTATCTATATTGTGCGGAGAGGTCAGATGCTGCAGCAGATATGGGAGGATTCATGTCTGACAGCTCTTTCTCTTTTCTCCTAAGACTCATCATTATCCTGTTTAGGAGAAAAAAAAAACAAAATAAGAATTGAAACAAGAATGTGTTGAAAAGGCCTGGATCTATTCAAAGAAAAAGAGAACGCAGTCTCATTAGTTAACATAACTGGCCCATGTAGCCCCTGCTGCAAAAATTAAAAATTCCCTAGTGCACATAAATGTAGACCTGTGAACTAGAAAACTTAGTTTGTTACTGTACTGAAAGAAGAGAAGCATTGCCACCTAAAACAAGAAACTTCACTACCTAAATAATAACAAGTTAATAGAAGTTTATGTAGGGAAAAAAAAAACCACAGCACTTAGGAAGGCATAGAGTGTACTGATAACATTTACATAGAAGCTTTTATCCAGTGAGTACAAATTATATTTTATGTCACCCACCTGTTAAATACAGCTAGATCAAGGGCAAAACACAGCACCTGTTTAACAACATATAGCAACTTTTTAGGGATAGAAGAATACCACAGACAGTTAAAATTGCAAGAGAATTCTAGGTAGGCAGGTAGAAATTGACTAGGAAGCCAAAGTAAACAACCTCAAGTTATTGAAAGCAGTCTTGGCCTAAGTCTTATGTCTCCTCAGACCAGCCTGCCCAATATCAGGCCAGGACATTAGAATTTTTGCCAACTCTTGTAATTTGATTGCAAGTCTTGTAATATCTGGTGTTTTACTTAAATTTCTGGATGCTGGAATCAAAAGATTGCAAAGGAATCTCAGCTTTCATTTTTAAAAAGTATATTTCTAACCCTTCCTGATGTAGAGAAAAGCTTGAAAACATGAAGTGAGTGACCTGTATGGGTTCAGAAACAAGAAAGAAAATAAAAAGAACCCGTTTATTTTATTTATTTTTAAATCTTATGACTTCTAAGCACTCTCATAATTGTTGAACATTTGGAATTGGCAATGCTGCATTAGTTCAGCAGTGATTGTCTGGGTACACCGCAAGAAGGACAGGAGACTTGTTATGGGTTTTAATCAGGCCACAACTTTATTAGACAGATGTCTGGGACTACCCGACAGATTAAGTGTACAGTGCAGGCAAATCCGTGCTTATTCAAATCAATTATCCGGGGCTTCCACCAGCCCCCCTTTGTTTCCATCCAGGTCCCCCAGCCGACCCATGATTTGGACCTTACCATCCACCACCCTTGTAAGAGGGTTAAGGAGGGCTATGAGAATTGGTGGGGGGGGGGAGAACTGGCTCCCTGCCATACCAATCATAGGACTCCCCAATCCCCTCCCCCTTTCTGTTCCATTATCCAGTACCTCCTTTTAAGTCCTTTACCAGGCCATTTATCTGGTCACTGGCTGGACCTGCACTGAACATTCACCACAAGGAGGCACCAGCAATTTGCTTGGCTGCCTCCCCACCAACCCCACCAGGTTCCCAGACATTCCAAATGGCCTCTTACCTAGCAGCCCTACCGGGGAGAAAGAACCCATTGTCCCATGTGTGATCATCAAGGGGCACCAGCAGCTGCATCAAGGGGCACAAGCAGCTGTCCTTGACCCAGTACTGCAACAACCGCCCTCCACAGTGGGCCGCATAGGCGACCCATTCTCTGGATCTTTGAATTGACAAGACTTCTGAAAAGAAACCAAAATAACTTGTAAGCTGGAGCCAAAAATCTCCATTCCGCCGACCACATCACATTCCGAGGTTCCAAAGAGCCAGCGGCATCTGCTCAGGTTCACTGCTAACCCCTGGTGCAAGCTCATGGAATCTGTCAAACTGGAAATGAGACAAGGCGTCTGCTATGCCATTATCCATGCCCGGTACGTGCTTGGAAGAAAAACAGACGTTGAAGGTTAAACATTGTAGAACAATAGCCCTTACCAACTTCATAACCCTGTGTGATCTGGAAGTTTGGGGACCAACCCCAGGGGAAAAACTCTCAAATGTGCTATAGGCAATTAATTAAATTGCCCTGCTTTAATTCCTGTGCAATCTTTTTTTGAACAATATGTCCCATCTCAGCTACTGACTTTAAATTTTTTGACATCAAATGAATTCTATTTCCCACAAAAGGGATCCAAAATCCTGCTGTAAACCCCTCCCACAAATATGCCCCATCTGCCCTGTTAGGGTAATCCCATAGGAGAACCCTTAACACATCCGGCCTAACTGGCGTTGGAGCCCGTGCCCATTGCATCACCCCCAGCTCGTACCCCTCCTCAGCTTGTGCTCTGTGTCCCAGGCCCTGTTCCACCTGCGCCAATCCTGTGGTTGACGCTTGCGCCACCCCCATTCCTGTTTCCTCCCTGTGATCTTCTCTTTCCGCTCTGGCAAGAACAGGCTGAATGGGTTCCACAACATGTCTCGCAAACATGCCTGTATCTACAGGGGTTGCGAAAACAACCACCATCCTTAAATGCCCAGCAAATACTATTACGTGCCTGGGGCCCCTCCTGAGCTTGTTGCGGTATGAACAAACCGCTGTCTGTGTGAACTCCTGGCGCCCTTGGTGTCATCCACTCCAACCACAGTGTGCGATGAGGTGTGTCCCACCTTATCCCAGTTTGTGTTGCTGCCCTTAATCAAAACTGCTCATCATAATTAAACCAGGACATGCCCCCAAATATATTGTGTGCCCGCCTAATTATATCCATATACATAACCAAGGCAGGGCTCCTCTCTGGGGAGGCCTGTACTGTAACACCCGTGCAGATGAGGAAAGCAGCCTCCCAATTTTCCCATGTTCTAGGCACCCTTGGCCTCTTGGGCAGCTCGCTGTTTTGCTTGCCTTGCCCATGTTTACTGTCTGTCAACACCTCCCTGTGCAATAGGGATAATATATCCACGTATTCGCCTCTCAGGATTTTATCTTTAGTTGTACTGAGTAGGTGAACTCCCATCAGGTCAGCCACCCCGGCATAACCGTACTCGGGACTGCATGGAGGGAGTTCCGCAGAGCCCTGCTCCCCCATAGACTCCCCGGGAGTCATGAGGTTACATGCCCTGATGGACGATGAGTCCCCATGTGCCCAGGGGGTTCATTCCCAACATGGGCTTCGCTACCCTTGCCAGGGGCCTGCCCCTGTCCTGCTGCCCAAACTTGAGCCCATGCTGGGCCTACCCTGTCACCGTGTGCAGACCCCTCACATCTAGCTGCCTGAAGCTGCTGTAGTAAATGCAAATTAGCTTGCAGCAGCTGTGTAATACCATCAGTGCCCCCACTGAAGGTGCCACCCCAGGTGGCTCTGCCCAGGTTTCTGGACCTCCCATTCCTGGGCCGAGAGTATTTACTATCCCAATAGGCTCACTCCTGTCCCCCTCAGGTGAACTCACTGAGTGACTGGTTGAGCACAGCCTCTGCACCTCACTGTGGCCCCAGCAACTGCCACCCCTTGCCAGACTGGAAGGTCGGATACCACTTCTGCCACCCATTCCCCCAACCTCTGTGTGGTCCAGATCACACTCACCCCTGGGATCTGCATTACTGCCATCCCTTGTGTTCAGTGGAGGAGAACATCCTAGTTCTAGGTGACCTAGGACGTGCTGTGGAAGTGCTGTGGAGAAAACCTCAGAAACAATGTCACTGACCATTTGCTGCACAGCTCTGCTGACTACCCCATTAATCCATACAGCCTGCCCACCTGCATGCGTGGACGCTTCCCCTCGATCATTTCCCTCCCTCAGTCCACGAGGCTGCCCTGGGTTGTTAAACCCATCACCCAGGGCATTAGTAGCCCCCGTACTTGTGAGTACCCCTGCTCCTGCTGCAGTACTGTCTCCCTTGGGTCCCCTTCGAGTCCTTGGGCTCCATTGCGACTGCCCTGTGCTGCAGCTGCTGGTCCCCTTTCCAGCAAAGGTACAGGCACCTGAGCAGCAAGCTGCTCTCTGGTACATGAAACGGTTAAATTCCCTTTCCTCCCCCTCCCAATGCACGTTGATTGTTTCAGACACTGACTAGCCTCGCGTGCCAATTCACCCTGCCCGATTACGGATTCCAACCTGCCAATGGGTGGAAGTACCTGGGGCAGGAGGATGCTAGTTCCCCTTCTTTCCACTCTCCCCTTTCTGCGTGAGCCTGAAGCCAAGCTGTCTCCTGACTGCAGTTGACACCGACCTTCACTTGCTAAGTCACCCTCCTTGCATCCTACTTGTAATTTGCTTCTGCCTGCCCTTCCCTGCCTCTGGGGCCGGGGGGAAACAGCCCCCTGTTTTCCCGAGCTCACCCTTCTCTGTGCCCCTGGAGCCATACTGCTTAACAATCCTGTTTGCTGCTTCCCTGGGGCCATGCTGGCTTCCTTGCCCCACACAGGTTTCGAACCTTTATGCACATTCCTGGGAGGTGGGGGTGAGTCATTGCTACAAAGCTGACCACGGAGCACCTTTTTTTACAGCAGTTTCTGACCTCCTTCCTCCCCACCCAAAGCCGAGCTGCCCTTTCTTGGGTAAGCCCCAGGCAAACTCTGCCCCACTTTAGTTGTGGTGCAGTCATTCATAGGGAAAATGCCACCTATGGGATGACAGCCCCACCCCATGATATTGCCTTTTACTGAAGCACTCTGGAGGTCTTTGTTTAAGTGATGACTCAGCCCAATTTATATAGCTGGGGAGATCTGACAGGAGCACCATTGAAAGAGGAATATCTGCAGATAAAGGAATAAATATACTGTGGCAATAGTCTCCCCTCTTTTCTACACTTCCTCAGAGTTGAGGTGTATATATACTGTGCTTCCGCAGTGAAGTGGTTAGTGAGTGGTGAGGGTAAATCTTTATTAGAAAAGCTCAGTTTTAACTATCATTGAGTGGAAATTTATACTGCCAGGAGCACAAGTTATGTTACACGTTGCAATAGAAGAGGAGGAGAATGAACTATAAATTATACAATTTTAAATTCAATTCAATTTGTTCCCTTTTTACAGTACCAGTATTATAGCTTGTCATATACACTTTCAAAAGGTTATCATAATCGTAATTGGGGCAATTATAGATGATCAATAATGTTTTGCCTCTGACCCATTTCTTCTGTTATAAATAGGCCTATATTTTTTTCATTTTCTCCTGAATAATTTAAGGAAAGTGTTTCCTGAACTGTACTGTATGTAATTGGGGCTCTTTTCTGCAGGGAAACCCTGGGGAATAAAAGATTTGAATAGAACAGCTAACTGGAGATTGTCTGAAGAAGTGCCATACTTGGTACATGTCCTTCTCCCTTCCTGATAGGATATCATGAAAAGTAAGGGACACCAGCCAGGGATCAGAGGGAGTTGGACATAGAAGGCATCTCTAACCAAACCAAAACATACCCTATATACTCTTTGGAGAAGAGCCAAAGATCTTAGACAAGGAGAGGTAATGATAATACAATTTTTCAAACTATTTACTTATTAACAGCAAATTTAAATTCTAATACAATTAGTCCTTAGCAGATGACTGGAAAATAACACTTTTTGTATCTTACTTCAGGTAGTAGAGGTGCTCCTAAATATCAGATTCCTTTGTTCTGCTGTAAAGATGACACTACTATATCTTAAGTTTGCTGCTGAACTAGCTCGGTTCTTTTCTGGCCTGGTGCTGGTAGAGCACAGACTTATTGTTCTGGGTGACTTTGATGTCCATGCCAACAATAACCCTTGCAAGTTGATTCAGGATAGCAATGACAGCATGGTGACCATGGGACAATTTCAGGTGGTCTGGCTGGTCTCATACAGACACTTCTCAGCAGCATACTTCTTGGTATCATACTTTGGGGCTGGGACTGATGTCAAACTCTTGTCACTACCTCATTTATGCTAAGATCAAGGCTCACTCATGCTTCCAAATTAATTCTATCCACTTTTCAAAGGTAACCATTAAGGGTGCACCAAGAAGTCTGTTGCTGAGTCATCTTCTTCCTCATCTCTAAATTATGTATCTTGAAACTAGAACAGCAAAAGGCATGAACTTTCTTCAACTTCAAACTTTTCTTCCTCCCCTCCTAGTAGAGTCCTTCCCTGCATATAAGAAGCACAATTCAACCAACCAGTCTCTCCTTTCCCCCATTTCCATGATGCCTCTGGACAGTTTGACCCAAAGTTTTCCCCACTCCCACAGCTCTGCATTCTGTTTTATGGTTATTTCCTCTGCTGTGTCTCCACAGGGAAGCACAGATGCACAGCAAGAAAGCATGTGTATAATGAGTGCTATTTGTACTATCCAGAACTCTTCTACCAGGGGAATAGATGGAAAGGCCTTGTACAGATGAGCAATTTTTTCAGGGGATTACTCTTATGCCCTCCTCTTGTATGCCCACAAGGAGGCATACAAGAGGAGGGCAAAAGGGTTGGTGGAAAAAATCTGGTTGAGTTGGAAGGAGCAAAGGAGCATGATAGAACCATGGAGGAAGAGGAGAAGGAAAGGAAAACAGGAACTTAAAAATTTAAGTCAAAGCTTTGGATGGTCTTAGAAAATTTGGACGCTTATCAAAATTCAGCCTCTTGAGTCTAATTTTTTCTAATTCTTCCTGGAGTAATCTCAGTTTTAAAAAAATATCAGCAGGCATCATAAGTAAATAGCGTTTCTTGTTTTCTATCCTTCATTTTGTAGTCTAACCCACTGAGAAAACAAGAAACTTCCACAGAAAAATGTGGAAGAAGTGCTGTTGATTTTGCAGACAGAAAATTAAGGAAGAAAACATTACAGTTTCACTGTAAAGCTTCCCATATATGTACATACTGATGTGATAAACTTTCTTTTGAATACAAAAAAAAAGTTTACAAATGGCACCATTTTACATTCAAACTGAAATTTCAACACCATAGAAGAGTTTGCGAAAAGCTACAAAACTTTCAAAGGTTAAAACCAAGGCTTCTAAGAGCATCTTTTGTTCTTTTTAAAATGTAAGAGGCAAGAAATTAGCATTTTGAATCTGCCCAAATGTAGCAGTTAGGAGATGGCATTTATTTTAAATTAGATTTTTTTCTGGCCATTAAAATCAGTTTGCAACTGCTAATTACTCCTATCAAATAATGAAAGAAAAACTGGAGAATTCTCCAGGTGTATGTGTGACAGGACAATGCTCTGTCCCATCCTCTGATACCCCAGAAACAGCTCAGACCCACTTTTTTTAGTGTTCTGTCTATTATTCTACACCCTCCCACCAACATCAGTTGAGTGCAACATCACATTTTTTAACCCCTACATCTTTCAATCCCGCTTTACCAGGGGTCTAGGAGGGAAAGCGATCTCTCTGTCTTGGGAGTGCTCTCACTCACTCCAGTCCAATCCACAATTGCACTATCTCTCCACCCTTGTAACACTTCTTTCCTGGCTTTTATCAAGTTACCCATCTGAAGTCTAACTAGTTCCTAGCCTCCCCAGCCTCTCCCTCTGATTAGCTAATTACTCAGTGAACCTGTGAGGAGGAAACTAATTGAGGCTACAGTGATCAGAGTGCTCACCCACCTGTCAGACTCAGTAATCTTTCACAATATGTATTCTGGTGGGAGTCTTAGGCCTTGTCTACACTAAAGGGAAAAGTTGATCTAAGGTACGCAATTTGAGTTACGTGAATAGCGGAACGCAAATCGACATAGGTAAGATCTACTTACTGCGGGGTCCACACTATGCGACGTTGATGGGAGACGCTCTCCCGTCGAGTCTCCTTACTCTTCTTGATCAAGTGGAGCACAGGAGTTGATGGGAGAGTGATCAGCAATCGATTTAGTGGGTTTTGGCGGTCGATTTAGCGGGTCTTCACTACACCCACTAAATCGACTGCCGATGCATTGATCGCCACAGCGTCGGTCCTCCAGTAAGTGTAGTCAAGCCCTCAGAGAGCTACAAGAACTGCAGGGAAGCTGACAACAACTAGGGTTCCAATCTGGCAATTGATGGGCTTACATATGTGCCCATAGAAATCCCAGTGACGCCATTGTGGTTGCCATAATTTTCCTCAATTAAAATGGCTATTTTTCTCAAAAATGAAAACTTTCACAATAATATTTTGATAGTCTCTAAAATTTTAATGAAAAACCAGAACATTTTGTTTATAGTTTTAATTTACCATGTTGGGGCTTCACAGTCTTTCATAATGCCAAATTTGATTGTTCAAAGTTTGGTCACTTAGAGGGGTTTTTCAAAATAAAAACATTTCTATTTGGAATTTTTAAATTTTATTTTCAAATATTCCAAATGTTGAAAAGAAACAACAACAAAGTCTATGAAAAACTGTGGAAAACAAAAAATCAGTCCAGCCTCAAAACTAGCATAATCAAACAATTTTTGAATTTCTCAATTTTTTGGTGATTTTTAAAAAAAGTTTACCTTTCTAACCAATAGTAATGCTGCTCCTAATAAGTTCATAATGGAAATATATCATTGCAGTCCAGTGTCAAATAGTCAGGACTTGTGGATTCTAATTCCTAGTTTCATGAACTCATTAAGTATCTTGCCCAAAGTTAGATAACTTCATTAAGGTTAAAACACAGGTTTTCTATCTGTAAAAGAGGGATGATAATACTTCCCTACTTCAGAGGAGCAAGAGAGGAGAAGTTCATTAATGTTTGTAAGACACTCAGACACTATAGTGATACGCACCATAGAAATGCCTATAAATCAATAACAAAACTTCATAATTAACGTTATTTACTCAACAATTGGTAGAACAAGTGATTAAACCCTGGGCACTCTGATTAAAAGAAACATTGACCGTGTTTCTTTGAAGAAAAGCATAGTGGTTCGTACATGAAAGTTATGTGCCTGCAGTTACACATTTTGTTCCTGTATGCTTTCATTTAATATTGGCATTCACTGCAAATGTCCAGCTGCCTTTGATGTTAATGTATCTCACACATTTTATAAGAACTGAAGAGAGTTCATGTCTTCTGCTGTTATAGTCTCTAGTCACATACTTCAGAGCTGAGGAGGGAGATGTCTCAGTAATAGACCTATTGATGCACACTGCATTGAAATGTGGATGGAATATAGCAAAATCCAATTGGTTATTGCAGAAAAGTCAGTTAATCTGTTTTTGTATAGCAGAATCCAGAAGATCATTGCAGAAAAGTCCATTAATCAATGACTTTATGTCCTCAGAGTTATGAACATCAATAAAAATGCTTTCACTTTAATGGGGCAACTTTCATCTGAACCTCTCAAAGTTCATTACAAATAATTAATTCCCACATCACACATTTTAGGTGGGAAACTATTTCATTACTGCTAAACAGATGGGGAAACTGATTTACAAGAGAAAGTTCTGACTTCCAGAGCAGTCCTCTGCTTTAACCACCAGACAGTGGCCCTGTTCTGAAGTGCAATTCAAAAGGCACAGCCTCTTCAGAAGTGTGGGGAAGGGGCGCAAAAGTGACTTTAAGCCATCCAAATTTACCCTCCAAATTCTGGGATCTGCCCAGTGCAACCTTGAATGGCCACTTATTGCTTGCTCCACCAGCCCAGAATAACCAGAGTGCAATGCACTGCAGCCAACTGCCCACCGTCCCACCATGGTGCTTGCCATGGAAGGTTCTTCTGACCACCTATCAGTGGAGAATGCCCTTGTTATAGATGTCCTTTCTGTTTTATTTCCACATATGCCTGTATGAACTTTCTATAAATCTTCATAATAATTCTCAGTTGTATGTATATGATATAATAATAACAATCAACAGTACTGTAGGTTTGCATTAACACTCTGAACCTCCTTGTCAACTGTTTGAAATGGGCCACCCTGATTACCACTACAAAAGTGATTTTTCCTCCTGTTGATAATTTCCCTCTTCCACTTTAATTGAATTGTCTCATTAGAACTGACCCACGACTTGGTAAGGCAACTCCCATCTTTTCATGTGCTGTATATTTATATCTGCCTGCTGTATTTTCCACTCCATGTATCTGCTGAAGTGGGTTTTAGCCCACGAGAGCTTATGCCCAAATAAATTTGTTAGTCTCTAAGGTGCCACAAGTATTCCTCTTTGTTTTTGCTGATAACACGGCTACCACTCTGAAACTCTGAACCTTGTGATTATTTTGAAGGTGCCTGGTACCTTTGTAATTGATGATCGTATGTACTATACTATATGTACAAAGCATGAAGTAATGTAAATTTCAAATGACAAAATCAAATTTCAAGATGTGCGACATCAAATTCAATAGTTATCAGGTCTCTGAGAGACTTGTGGATGTCAGTGCAGAAATCAACAGTGTATTTTAAACTAATGTATGCCCACATTTGAAGGGCACAAAGAGGTCTAGTATCTCCACAAAGCAGATTATGTCAAGGCTGATGTTACTCTTTTTTGGCATTGATCCTTCAGACTCTTATGCACATGAGTATCTTGACTCACTTAGAAAATTTATGTGCATACTCATATTGAAATAATACATATTCACAGACAAAGACTCCTTTAGCAGTGTTTCTTACAGTGGCAATCTTTTCATTTTTTTGTGCACATTCCTTTTCTGTGCAAATAACTAGTTTCAGTTTTATTGTTGTATCTAATTTTCAGTCACTATACAGGAACTAAAAGTATAATTTTCCTTTGTACAGAACAGCTCTTGAATTTGGTTGGTTAGAACGATAAGGCATGAGAAAGCATTCAGCTAACAAAGCATTTGTTTTTCCTACAGTATAATAGTAACTGACTGCACGTGAACCAAAGTTAAAGCTTCTTTTTTTCCCATTATTTTTGCTTTGTGTATCAAAGAGACTATTATTTAAAGCAAGACATTTGTGTTGGTTTTTATGTTCATGAAAAAATGAAGAGCCCACTTCTCCTTTTAGTTTACTACAGGTTTACGCTGGTATAATGGCATGTCATCAGTGGAGGTACTCCTCCTGATTAACATCTGTGAGAGGAAGAAAAAAAAATCAGGTCCAAAATGTTTCTCGTTTCTGTCATACTCCTACAATATTAAAAAAACATTAACATTGAGATAAGCCAGATAGGTAGAGCTGAAAATGATAAATCCCACACCACTGGCTGGTCATGTTTATTTCGAATAATCAATAATATTTTTGCGTGCTTCAGTCTGGTGCTCTTCTTTTGCAAACCCAGTAACAAGATTTTATATTCAGACTCATTCTTCGGTGCCTGATGGCATTGTCTGAGGTTTTTCTAAGCCCTAAGTTTTGGGCCTGGCTGTCAGGTTACAGGGAGAAATTGCTCTAGTGTAGCGTATGGGTCTAACATAGATCTTGAAGAGGAAGGCATACATCATACCTTAACTTCTCCCCAGTACCCTTGAGTTCAATCTACACTGAAGTTCTAACATGCTGTGCTAGTGTTGTTTACTGAACATCTGTGCATATGATAAATATGATACCCTATGGCTACTGCAAGTTTATGCACAGGGTGGAAAAGACCTGACTGCAATATGGAAGACTTGTGGATCCTCTGAATTTTATATTCAGCTGTGTGTGCTGAGGAGTGACTAGACTAAAAAATCACCTGTTATCATGCTTATTGATTGATATGGGATTTTGCAATAGAGTAGACTGTCTTGTGCCCTGTTGTATTGCACAACCATGCGACTACAGCTAATATAAATGTTGTCAACTTAACTAGTTACCTGGGAATCTGAGGCAATGTAGCAAATTGTTTTTATTTGCAGCTCTGAGTGTGCACTGCTTTTTGAAAAAAGGGCTGTAAAAACAGGTGAAGACGACCATTATTATTATACCTATGCAACTGAGTGAGCAGAATCACTGGGGAAATGAAGTCCAGCAATGTACTCCTCCACTTTCTTTGAAGATAATTCAATAGTCCCAGATAGTCGCTTGAGGGATGTGAGAATACGACATATGAGTGAGGAGGAAGGATAATCCAGTGTTTAGGACACTAGACATGAGTTAAATTTCCTGCTCTGCCACAAACTTCCTGTTTGATTTGGGGCAAGTCATTTAATATCTCCATGCCCCATCTGTAAAATGGGGATAATAGCACTTCCCCACCTCTCAAGGTGTTATGAGGGTAAACGCCATTATGAGTTGAGTGAAACTTTGTTATGGATAGAGTTAAAACCTCTTTGAAGCTTATGTCCTCGTTCTAAGATGTAAGAGACAGTTCAGGGACCATATCTAAAACAAGGCTTTCATAGAGTCTGCCCAGAAATTAGCACCAGTGAGCAGAGAGTTCAAGTGGGTATTGTGACCAGGAATATGTGAGAGACAGAAACTGAGAACAGATAAGAACAGAGAGAGAGAGAGAGAGAAAGGAAGAGGCAAGAAAACCAAGAAGAAGCCTGTGAGCACAACATGACCCTGAAAAAAGCAAGAGCTTTTGGTTCTGGTGTTGGCTAAAGAGGCTTTGGGACTGCAGACTAAAAAACTGCTCCTTTTGTTCTTGGTTCCTTCTGCATTCAGATACACAGGACTTTGTACATTCCTTGGAAATAAACAAGATGGCATCAAAGAGAATACCAGACTCCATCCATTTCTACTTCCAAATGGAGCATCCCCAGGGCCCTAAACCTTGACTAGCAGTTCAGGTCAAAAAGGGGCAACATTAAATATTGGGTAGTGGTTAGATACTATGGTAATGGGGGGAGGGGTGTATAAGTACCTAAGATAAATAGATAATGTGTGTTAGGTTGGACCCCCTTTTTGGGGTGCCCTCAGTTGTACTGGGGTCCCAATGAGCCCGCCTGTCCCAACAGCCTGGGTTTCCCTTACTCTGTGTTGCTGTGACTGACTCTCATGCCCCTTTCCAGCACACACACAATGGCAGGGACACATCCAGCTGTAGAATCACACAGAGCCTGCAATCAGCTCTCTGTGGGAGGACTCAGATAGGGATTGCCCACCACTCACATGCTCACCTCCTTTGGGGTGAAACCCAAAATAATATTGTCTTGCGCTGTATAGAGAGATCTGCACAGCACAAGCTCATAAAAATCTCCCCCTCCCTCAATGTCGAAGGAGATATGCACAGCTTTTTGCTCCCCCCCATCCCGATATGAACTGCACAAACTGGATTTTGAAATAAACAAGAAATAAGTTTATTAACTACAAAAGGTAAATTTTCAGTTATTATAAGGGATAGCAAACAGAACAAAGCAGATTACTGAGCAAATAAAACAAAACATGCAGCCTAAGCATAATTCACTAAAGAAACAGTTACAAACAGAAATCTCTCACCCTAAATGTTGTTTTAGGCAGGTTGCAGAGTTTCTGCAGCTCAGAGTTCCAGTTATTTCTCTTTACAGACTAGACCCCAGTCTCAGCCTGGACTCACCCTTGCCTTTCCGCAGCTTAGTTTCTTTGCTTCTTCAGGTGTTTTTAGCGGTCTTCCTTCTTGGGCAAGGAGGCTGTAGAGAAGAGCCCTGATTGACTCACTTCCCAGCCTTAAGTAGGATTTACGTAAGGCGGGAATCCTTTGTTTCCAGTGGAAAAATAACAGCAGTGTCCAAAGTGGTACTCCGTGCAGTGTCAAAGCAACATCCCAGGAAGCTCCTCAGAAAGGTAGGAGATTAGTATCTTAAAAGTTCTATTGTCCTTCTTAAATGACTCATTCAGGCTGATTGTCTACTGTCTGGTGGGCGTTCCCCCAAGCACACACACAGTTGTAATTGTTACATAGTCAATATTCCTAACTTCAGATACAGAAATGATACATGTATAAAAATTGGATAATCACATTCAACAAATGATAACCTTTCCAATGATACCTCACATGATCCATCTTGCATAAAATATATCTTCATCATGCCATATTCATATCATAATATTTCTGTGAAGCATATGGGGTGTAGCGTCACAATGTGGTCCCATAATTAGTACCGCTCCTTAGTTATATTCCTGATATCCTTGCTGGTAGAGTAAATGTTGGAGGCCCAATAGTAAAAGTCTTCTATTTATTCACCTTGCAACTTTTGGCACAAACCACCAATTGCCAGCACACTGTGGAGAGGATACCAATTCTGTAGTCAAATATCTGTACAAACAACACATTCTCTGATTGTCTGCAATGTGCCATAATGAGAGTAAAGGAAAAGTCTAGCCTTATCAAAATAATTGATGCTAGGTGGAAATGGAAAACGAAACACAACCTTTTCCTTTGTGCTTTCATTGGTTGTTTTCTCCTGTGTAATCTTATCAATGCCCCCCGTCAACCAGAGCATCTCATTTGCTTAGAAAATCTAAGGATACAAGCAAGGACTTACTGACATAAGTTTCTCACACACAATTTAGAAATACCCTTGGAAAGTTTCATTGACATTTTCCTTTTTTTAAAGCAATCAGTTCTCTTCATTATACATTTTATCAAAATGATAAAATTATAAAAGTAACTGCAGAAAGTAAACAGTACATTTATATTGAGAGAGAGAATCTAATAGAAAAAAATAGAGTAAATATACTATATAAAAGTCACTTGTTTGGGCCAGCATAGCTTTTCAGGAATTTGGCTGTCCCTGGTAAATAGCACAGTAGCTAGAAAAACTTTTTATTAGAATCTTCCGCTCAAGGCTCTGGAAAGTCTCATCTGTCTCCCACAAAGGACAGGTGTGAATTGTCATAAATACTATTATTATCCACTTTGTGGCAAATTAACTCACTTTTTGAAGTCAGTGGGATTTCTCATGTGAATAAGGATCAGGTTTGTCCCTTTGCTATTATGTGCTATTTGTTAAGTGCTGCTGATGTGCTCAGCATTGTACAAGACACAAGAAAGAAAGACAGTGCTTGACTCAAGGAACTTACAGTTTACAGAACAGACACATGGGAGGCAAGAGACATTGGGAGGCTCCAAGTTATTGACTTAGAACCCTGAAAAGGCCCTAACTCCATGAACTCATTCTTAACCTTCTTCTTACCTTTTGTGGGGCTCCTAGAGCCCGTGTCAGTGTTGGCATTCCCCAGTACTTGTACAGTGAATGCTCAGGCACCAAAACTGTTTGGCCTAACGTAATATAGTCCTATTTTAATAAATTGTTTTATTATTTATACAGAAAACTGGAAGGCTGATCTGCTGGTATCTCAGATTATATTAGACATTAACAGTCATATGTTCAGACTTACAATACAGGAGAGCGGCTACTTCTCAAATAAGATTTCAGCATAATCAACAGCAGAGGAAAAAACTTGTATCCAACAGAACCCCACATCGAGATCCCTGTGGAAAAAAGAAACTTACATTTCTTCAGGCAGAGCCTTTCTTGGGGAGCTGATACACATTTTCTGCTCTGTTTACCAGTATTAATTCACCAACAAAGGATTATTAAACTAAAATAAATCAGGGCTGCTCTGTGCAAAATCCATCTCTGAGTTCATCTGAACTGTATTGCTTGTCTATTTTGACTGTAAACTCCTTGGAGCAGAAATCATATCTCCCTTCCTCTGTGCTGTGAGTATTCAATAAATAAGTAATAAAACGTATAAAATAACTGTAAGTAGAACAAAAGCAGGTGTGGAGTAAGATTATATTTCTCATTATATTTACAATTTAAGGGCCTGTAATTGCTCCCACTGAAGGCCATGGAAGTTTTCTATCGACTTTTATTTGGGGCTAGCTCCTGCTCCTGTAATAGACAGATATCTTTACCCTTAGAGTGTGGGCACTTATCAAAATGAGATGGTACCAGACATACAGGTGTAGATAGTTCACTGCTTCAACAATCATTGTACCAGTTTCTGCAGTACATAAAACAAATAAAAAAGAAACAGTAGTAGTGGACATTAAAATCTGGTTACTCTTCACTGTCATTTAGCAAGTTTTGCATTTCTTACATTTCTAAATCAAATGGTCATTTGGGGATGGGGGGTGGGGCACCGAAGAAATTGCTTGTTATCTGTCCACTTCTTACTGGAAAGCTGTGTACATCGCAAAAATCATCATTATTATTTGCCCACTTCTTGCCAATCAGCACTGAAGGGAGGGAGTAACTGGGTGTGAGGAATGATCTCTCCTCTCACACTAAGCTGTAGTCCCTCAGGAACAGGTTTGTGGGGTAGTGTTGAGAAGTTTACATGATCTCTGCCTGTGTACTTGTTTTGCTGGATAGAGAAAATCAGTCTCCAAGGCTGTCAAGTCAGCATCTTTCATCGGCACAAAATTCACTTTAGAAAAGGAAAAAAAGTTTGTCAGATCTTTCCTTCGCTGGCCACAGTATCTCTGATGTGAAGGAAGGTCAGTAACCCTTAATTTCTCGAAGACATTTACAAATCAAAGGTTTGTGTATTTCTGAGTGAGAAAAAGTGTGCATGAGCCAAGCTGCCAGTTTCTGGGAAATCAGAAATGAAACTCAAGACTTTACCTGAGTTTTTGGACACTGCAGAATCTGTCATTGTAGCAAAGACAGCAACTTTCATTTTGAACTGAACAGCATTTTTAAAGATATAATCAAGCAAATATAATAAATAAGCAGTTGTTGATGTGATTGCAAATGAGACTGGTAAGTGCAAGAGACTCATCTTATAACCAAAGACTATATTCATGGTACCACCACAGAAATAAATGAAAGAAAGAAATCAGTCTAACCCCACTCTCATTGAAGTCAATGACAAAACTCCTACTGATTTCAGTGGAAACAGGACTTAGCACTAAAAATGTAATCAAAGACATTGTTTGCTGAGGAGTGCTAGATTCCTAAAATTATGGAATCCATTCTCACTTCTTTATTGATTTAACATCTTGGACACAACATAAAATTTAAAACTTATATTCAATAATAATTTATTTGCTAAGCTTTTACAACTGCAAAAATATTATGGTCCCAGTCCAAGGAAGCATCCCAACTTAGGATAGCATGCACTCTCATCCCAATGAAGTCAATAGGAGGAGTTATACAAAGGAAAGGCTCTGATCATAAACACGAACCAAAGAACCAGTTACAGTAGACAAATTGTGGAGCAGAAATGTTGTCACCAAACCACATGGCTATATTAGTACATAAAATTATCACAGTCACTATCATTTGCCCTTCCCCATCCTTTATTGTTTTTTACTCTCATATGTCTTGTCTTCAACTACATAGTAAGTCTTTGGGGCAGGGAACATGTTTTGTTTTATGCTTATACAGTGCCTCTCACTTGGGTGCCCTAGATTTTAGAGTGGTATTATATTATTAACAACAAACCACACCTTCCCCCAAAGCTTTCAGAAAGGCTGCTTTGCAAGCCATCTACAAAGGAGCTGCAGAGAGATATATAGCCTTGAGTCAGAGAGCATGGACTACATCTTCTGTGCATACACCGGCTAGCCCAGCAACACCTCCTATATGGGCTTGATTATGTGTCCATTTGAAGCCAATGGTAAAGTTCTCACTGAATTCATGGATCAAGCATTGGAATGAACTACCACAGGAATTAAGGACTGTCACAAACCTCACCACCTTCTGCTCTAAGTGCAAGACACATTTCCTTGACCTTCCCTTCTTTAACATAAAACACATTGCAAATATATATATATATATATAATTCCAAAACAAACAAAAAAACACTCCACGGCATGCACATCTCTGTCATGGGAGAGCAAACACAGGATAAATGTTAGTCACGTTGCCTAAAGATGCTCAGATATCATGGTGATGAGCATGGTTGTAAGAACCTTTATAGAACTGAATGGAAATGAAGGACTATACGTGCTTAAACACATACATTTCTAGATTTTCCATGTACATAGTAGCAATGAATGCATGGAGGGAGCAGCTGCAAACAGGGCTGCTGGTGACAGGATATGGATGTGTATTAATGCTGCTTTTCAAAATATATTTTTGCCCACTTTTAGGGCATTTATTTATATATTTGCATTGTTACGACACTCAGCACCAAAGCAGCTGAGCAACCATAATAGTTCTGTGATGAGCCTGAATTTTGGTCCATCAAAGCTAGTGGAAAATACAAACAATCCTTTGTTTTGGCTTCATACAACTAACTGATAAATCAAGATTTAGAACTGAACATTTGAGTTAGAAGGGAAAGGGAAACTGAACAAGGTGTAATGGTGTTGGTATGATTTCAACAATTTTTTCCTCAAGACACAAACTTAGTCATAAAATACTATCAGATCTTAAGGTATCAAACCAACTAACAGAAAATAAATTTAAATTAAATAATCTTCAGTAGCTTTTGCAAAGTGCAGTTCATTTATAACCGGGACAGATTTTCTTGTTTTTCCTTGGGGTCATTTAAGTGGAACTGAACAAAAGTTAGGTTCTTCGTAACACATTCTGGAGCTTATTTTAAAATACCAAAGTGGAACAGAGGAATTATGAGAAATTTGATCAGATTCTAATCAAGATCACAGGGATATTAATGTGTATGCTAAATAATGAGTTTCATGGGGGAATAAATGTTAGTTAATAGCTGACTTTTCATAACATAAATGTTAGTTAATAGCTGTGTAGAGAGTTTGTTATAAAAGTTTCACCAAGGCTAATTCACTTCCCTCTGCTGTTACTCTGCTCTGTTATTGTAATTTTGAAAAATAAAGTAACAGGAAGCAAACTTCAGATAAAACGAACAATTTCAACTGCTGTGAAGACGGCCACCTAAAGAATATGTTAATTAAGGGTATGTCTACACTATGAAATTAGGTTGATTTTATAGAAGTCGATTTTTAGAAACTGATTTTATACAGTCGATTGTGTATGTCCCCACTAAGCGCATTAGGTCAGCAGAGTGTGTCCTCAATACCGTGGCTAGCCTCAACTTATGGAGTAGTGTACTGTGGGTAGCTATCCCACAGTTCTTGCAGTCTCCTCTGTCCATTGGAATTCTGGGTTAAGCTCCCAATGCCTGATGGGGCAAAAACATTGTCGAGGGTGGTTTTGGGTACATGTTGTCAGTTGCCCCTCCCTCCGTGAAAGCAATGAACAAGGTCAGCTCCCAGACTACTGCACTGGGCAGCACAGCATGGGGAGGAGGTGACCAGCCCTCTGTGGAGAAAGAAGTGGTTCAGGACTATTTAGAAAAGCTGGACGTGCACAAGTCCATGGGGCCGGATGCGTTGCATCCGAGAGTGCTAAAGCTGTTGGCGGATGTGATTGCAGAGCCATTGGCCATTATCTTTGAAAACTCATGGTGATCGGGGGAAGTCCCGGACGACTGGAAAAAGGCTAATGTAGTGCCCATCTTTAAAAAAGGGAAGAAGGAGGATCCTGGGAACTACAGGCCAGTCAGCCTCACCTCAGTCCCTGGAAAAATCATGGAGCAGGTCCTCAAGGAATCAATTCTGAAGCACTTAGAGGAGAGGAAAGTGATCAGGAACAGTCAGCATGGATTCACCACGGGCAAGTCATGCCTGACTCATCTAATTGCCTTCTGTGACGAGATAACTGGTTCTGTGGATGAAGGGAAAACAGTGGACGTGTTGTTCCTTGACTTTAGCAAAGCTTTTGACACAGTCTCCCACAGTATTCCTGATAGCAAGTTAAAGAAGTATGGGCTGGATGAATGGACTATAAGGTGGGTAGAAAGCTGGCTAGATTGTCGGGCTCAACGGGTAGTGATCAATGGCTCCATGTCTAGTTGGCAGCCGGTATCAAGTGGAGTGCCCTGGGGCCAGTTTTGTTCAATATCTTCATAAATGATCTGGAGGATGGTGTGGATTGCACCCTCAGCAAGTTTGCAGATGACACTAAACTGGGAGGAGAGGTAGATACGCTGGAGGGTAGGGATAGGATACAGAGGGCCCTAGACAAATTGGAGGATTGGGCCAAAAGAAATCTGATGAGGTTCAACAAGGACAAGTGCAGAGTCCTGCACTTAGGATGGAAGAATCCAATGCACCACTACAGACTAGTGACCGAATGGCTTGGCAGCAGTTCTGCAGAAAAGGACCTAGGGGCTACAGTGAACGAGAAGCTGGATATGAGTCAACAGTGTGCCCTTGTTGCCAAGAAGGCCAATGGCATTTTGGGATGTATAAGTAGAGGCATTGCCAGCAGATCGAGAGACGTGATCGTTCCCCTCTATTCGACACTGGTGAGGCCTCATCTGGAGTACTGTGTCCAGTTTTGGGCCCCACACTACAAGAAGGATGTGGAAAAATTGGAAAGAGTCCAGCGGAGGGCAACAAAAATTATTAGGGGACTGGAACACATGACTTATGAGGAGAAGCTGAGGGAACTGGGGATGTTTAGTCTACGGAAGAGAAGAATGAGGGGGGATTTGATAGCTGCTTTCAACTACCTGAAAGGGGGTTCCAAAGAGGATGGCTCTAGACTGTTCTCAGTGGTAGCAGATGACAGAACAAGGAGTAATGGTCTCAAGTTGCAGTGGGGGAGATTTAGGTTGGATATTAGGAAAAACTTTTTCCCTAGGAGGGTGGTGAAACACTGGAATGCGTTACCTAGGGAGGTGGTGGAATCTCCTTCCTTAGAAGTTTTTAAGGTCAGGCTTGACAAAGCCCTGGCTGGGATGATTTAATTGGGGATCGGTCCTGCTTTGAGCAGGGGGTTGGACTAGATGACTCCTGAGGTCCCTTCCAACCCTGATATTCTATGATTCTATGAACGCAGACAATTGTTTCACGCTTTTTTTCCTGGGTTACCTGTGCAGACGTCATACCATGGGAAGCATGGAGCCCACTCAGCTCACCGCTGCTGTTGTGAGCATTGTAAACACCTCACACATTATCCTGGAGTATGTGCAGAACCGGGCTAAGAGACACCAGCATGAAGACGACTGTGATGAGGACATGGACACAGACGTTCCTGAAAGCATGGGCTGTGGCAATTGGGACATCATGGCAGCAGTGGGGCTGGTTGATACAGTGGAACGCCGATTCTGGCCCAGCAAACAAGCACAGACTGGTGGGACAGCATAGTGTTGCGGGTATGGGATGATTCACAGTGGCTGCGAAACTTTCGCATGCATAAGGCCACTTTCCTTGAACTCTGTGAGTTGCTTTCCCCCGCCGTGAAGCACAGGAATACCAAGATGAGAGCTGCCTTGACAGTTGAGAAGTGAGTGGTGATAGCCCTGTGGAAGCTTCCAAGGCATGACTGCTACCAGTCAGTCAGGAATCAATTTGAAGTGGGGAAGTCTACTGCGGGGATGGTTGTGATCCAAGTAGCCAATGCAATCACTGACGTTCTGCTATCAAGGATAGTGACTCTGGGAAATGTGCAGGTCATACTGGATGGCTTTGCTGCATTGGGGTTCCCTAACCGTGGTGGGGTGATAGATGGAACACATATCCCTATCTTGGCACTGGACCACCTTGCCAACCAGTATATAAACCACAAGGGGTACTTCTCAATGGTGCTGCAAGCATTGGTGGATCACAAGGGACATTTCACTGACGTCAATATAGGATGGCCGGGAAAGGTGCATGACGCTCGCATCTTTAGGAACTCAGGACTGTTCAAGCAGTTGCAAGAAGGGACTTACTTTCCAGACCAGAAAATTACCATTGGGGATGTTGAAATGCCAATACTTATCCTTGGGGACCCAGCCTACCTCTTGCTCCCATGGCTCATGAAGCCGTACACAGGCAGACTGGACAGTAGTAAGAAGCAGTTCAACTACAGGCTGAGCAAATGCAGAATGGTGGTAGAATGTGCTTTTGGACATTTAAAAGTTCGCTGGCACTGTTTGCTGACTAGGTTAGACCTCAGCACAACCAACATTCCCATTGTTATTGCTGCTTGCTGTGTGCTCCATAATATCTGTGAGAGTAAGGGGGAAACGTTTATGGCAGAGTGGGAGGTTGAGGCAATCACCTGGCGGCCGATTTTGAGCAGCCAGACACCAGGGCGATTAGAAGAGCACAGCTAGGCGTGCTGCGCATCAGAGAGGCTTTGAAAACCAGTTTCATGACTCGCTAGGCTACGGTGTGACAGCTGTGTGTCTTTCTCCTTGCTGCAAACCCTTGATTTTAATTCCCTGTAAGCCAACCACCCTCCCCGCTTCGATCACAGCTGGCAAAGGAAATAAAGTAACTATTGTTTTGAAACCATGCATTCTTTCTTTATTAATTAAAAAAAAGTGAGATAACTGACAAGGTAGCCTGGGTGGGGTGGGTTGCGGGAGGAGGGAAGGACAAGGCCACATTGCTTATTGTAGCCACACTAGAAGTCAAAACTGTTTCAATGACAGCCTTCTGTTGCTTGGGCCATCCTCTGGAGTGGAGTGGATGGGTGCTCGGACACTCTCCCTGCGCATTCTTGGGCATCGGGGTGAGGAGGATATGGAACTTGGGGAGGAAGGTAGGCAGTTATACAATGGATGTAGCAGGGGTCTGTGCTCTTGTTGGCTATAATGCATCTCCAACAGATGCTTCATCATGTCCGTTTGCTCCCCCATTAGCCTCAGCATCGGCTCCTGCCTCTGCTCTTTGCGCTCACTTAATGCTTTCCTGGCCTCTGCCACTGAATGCCTCCATGCATTAAGCTGTGCCCTATCGGTGCTGGAGGACTGCATGAGCTCAGAAAACATGTCATCACGAGTGCGTTTTTTTCGCCTTCTAATCTGCGATAACCTCAGGGACAGAGACGATAGGGGGAGCATAGAAACATTTGCATTTGGGGGGAGATAAAAAGGGAGAGTAAAATTTAAGATGATACATTTCTGAGAACAAAAGGGAGACTCTTTCACAGTGAATCAAGCAATTCATAGCAAACAGCACATGTGCTTTAGGTACAAGGTCGCATTTTGCCTTTTATATTGAGCGCCTGCTGGTATGGTGACACATCACACACGGCTGGGCAACAGAATCAGGCAGCCAGGGTAAGCCTTTTGGTACACGGGGTTGGCTTCTTCTGCCTTCATAACATGTGGAAATGGTTTCAGACTGCAGCGCCATCCTTTCCCATAGCAAGCAATGACGATTGGGTTTCACATTTAAAAGGAGGGGCTGCAGTTTTCGGGTGGATGTGCAGCACACACTTCCCACCCACCCCACCGCATGGCTATTCTCTGAGACAATCCTTTCACCCCTCCCCCCACCACATGGCTATTTGCTGGGATGATCCCTTCACCCCTCCCCCCGCTCATGCAGATGTCCCTGGAGGATTCCCGCTCCATCCCCAGACATGTTAACAGACTTTTCCAGTAGCTGTACTGGCCGCAAATGCATCCCAATTCTTCGGGGCAAATCAAACATTAAACACTATTGCTTTTAAACCTTGTACTGTAGTTACAAATGTGCACTCACCAGAGCTGCCTTCTCCAGCTTCAGGTTCGGGGATCCTGCCTTGGGAGGATATTGGCTCCAGGGTGATGAAAAGGTCCTGGCTGCCAGGGAGAACGGATTCTCCGCTTGCTGGCTGTGCATTCTCCTCCTCCTCCTCCTCTTCCTCATCCACAAAATCCTCCTCCCTGTTGCATGAGACTCCCCCCTTGCAGGTGTCCACAGAGAGTGGTGGGGTAGTCATAGGGTCGTAGGGTGTCCCCCCGCAGAATGCCATGCAGCTGATCATAGAAGCGGCATGTATGGGGCTCTGGCCCAGAGCAACAGTTTGCCTCTTTCATCTTTTGGTAGGCTTGCCCAAGCTCCTTAACTTTCACGCAGCACTGCTGTGTGTCCCTGTTGTAGCCTCTCTCCACCATGCCCTGTGCGATTTTGGCATGTATATTAGCATTTCTTCTTTTTGATCGGCGTTTGGCCTGCACGGATTCTTCTCCCCATACAGCAATCAGATCCAGTGTCTCCCTTTCAGTCCATGCTGGAGCTCGTTTACAATTCTTGGGGGACTGCATGGTCACCTGTGCTGCTAAGCGCGCCACGCTGACCAAACAGGAAATGAAATTCAAAATTTCCCGGGGGTTTTACTGTGCACCTGGCTAGTGCATTGGAGTTCAAAGTGCTGTCCAGAGCGGTCACATTGGAGCACTCTAGGATAGCTCCCAGAGGCCAATACCGTTGAATTGCATCTGCACTACCCCAAATTTGACCTAGCAAGGTCGATTTTAGTGCTACTCCCCTCGCTGGGGAGGAGTACAGAAGTTGATTTTAAAGAGCCCTTTAGGTCGACGGAATGGGGTTGGTTGTGTAGACCCATTCATTTTAAAATCGATTTAACATGGCTAAATTTGACCTAACCCCGTAGTGTAGACCAGGGCTAAGTGTTTTGGCCTTTCAAATACTAACATACTTTAATTCTTTTTTTCTTTCCAATTAAGAACATAAGAATGGCCATACTGGGTCAGACCAAAGGTCCCTCCAGCCCAGCATCCTGTCTACCGACAGTGGCCAATACCAGGTGCCCTCGAGGGAGTGAACTTAACAGGTAATGATCTAGTGATCTCTCTCCTGCCATCCAGCTCCACCCTCTGACAAACAGAGGCTAGGGACACCATTCCTTACCCATCCTGGCTAATAGCCATTAATGGACTTAACCTCGATGAATGTATCCAGTTTTCTTTTAAACCCTGCTATAGTCCTAGCCTTCACAACCTCCTCAGGCAAGGAGTTCCACAGGTTGACTGTGCGCTGAGTGAAGAAGAACTTTTTTATTTGTTTTAAACCTGCTACCCATTAATTTCAGTTGGTGGCCCCTAGTTCTTATATTATGGGAACAAGTAAATAACTTTTCCTTATTCACTTTCTCCACACCACTCATGATTTTATATACCTCTATCATATCTCCCCTTCGTCTCCTCTTTTCCAAGCTGAAAAGTCCTAGCCTCTTTAACCTCTCCTCATATGGGACCCATTCCAAACCCCTAATCATTTTAGTTGCCCTTTCTGAACCTTTTCTAATACCAGTATATCTTTTTTGAGATGAGGGGACCACATCTGTACGCAGCATTCAAGATGTGAGAATACCATGGATTTATATAAGGGCAATAAGATATTCTCAGTCTTATTCTCTACCCCTTTTTTAATGATTCCTAACATCCCGTTTGCTTTTTTGACTGGCGCTGCACACTGCATGGACGTCTTCAGAGAACTATCCACGATGACTCCAAGATCTTTCTCCTGATTAGTTGTAGCTAAATTAGTCCCCATCATATTGTATGTATAGTTGGGGTTATTTTTTCCAATGTGCATTACTTTACATTTATTCACATTAAATTTCATTTGCCATTTTCTTGCCCAATTATGTGATTTATTTTAAACACTCAAATACTGTATCCCTTCTGATATTTGTCATTAAGTGCAATTATGAAAGTAAACAGAATTCAAAAATTCAAAACAACACAGGGTTTACAGATCCCTTGAAGATTTTAGCAGACACAGTTCTGTGAGAACAGTCTTTAATTTAAAAAAAAAATCAGCTAGCCATAATGTAAAACAAAAAGGGACATTACACAAATTGTTGAATTCATTATTAATACAAGTATTACTATTGAATCAACTCTACAGACAATAATCTCCATTCCCCTGCACAGACCTGTTACCTGGGGTTTTCAGAACCCGCAACAGGGGCAACTTAACTATTTCACTCCTGGCGATGTTAGGAATAAATCAATAGGAACAGCAATTTTGTCTGATCAAGGATTAAATGCAAGTCCACATACTCTTGTCTAACACTGCAGTTTATTAGATTTAAGCCCACACAGTCATAAGCAATAGGTTTAGAACATCCCAGATATTTATCTATATTCTGAGATGGTATTGAATAATCAATGACAGATTAGCGCTGGTCAAACTCCTCCCTGCCGGAAAGTAAAGATATCAGGATAGCTCCACAGGCCTGATCCAAAGTACATTCTATTATCTAAACTTTTTATGACTAACTCTACAAAACACATAGGTCATAATGACCCCTACAAAATCATCAGTTTTCCTAACTTTCAATAAACGTTTAATAGCAGAGGTGTCTAGAGTCAAGGCTGTCCATCCATGTATCTTCTTTCATTCTCAGTTATTTACTTTTTCCTCCCCTCCTCCCTTTCTGATTAGCAAAACTACCAGTAGTTCTGATCTTGCTTCTGAAACCTGTCTCCAAATTAACTCTTAACAATGTGGTGTTCTGTTTCATTAATTCAAAGTGGCTGAATGCATTTATTATGATTACAATTAGCTTGATCACATTCTGGGGCATATACAACCCTCAAATCCAGGGCAACAAGACCCACCATGTACATTACTTCTGAGGTGTATAAGCATATGCAGAGTTTCAGTCATAGTCTCCTCTGATTTCCCCATGTTGAGAAAGTGCATTTTTCCACTTCATTTGCATAAAAGACCTCTGCATTCGATTTATGTTAGATAATATTATAGAGTTAAATGTGCAGAAATGGTGGTATATTGTAGTGTTTGCTTGTTTACTTAACACCTATTTTAGAGAAAAATAATGAAAAACAGAAGTCAGAAGAGAGCAGAGGAGAAGAAAATCTAAAATCCTGTCAGGCACAGAAAGACTAAGAGGTAATCCCAAAGACAAAGACTACCTGAGAGGATTATCTGCTTGCACAGCTTCCATGACCCGGCTATGTGATCAGCAGAACTCTCAGCCTTTTAATATTCTTACTGACCTCTCACCTTCCTCGCTGGTTTTAAGAATACCTGCAAGAGTTCTTTAAAAAGTGCGTAGCATGGCTATTCTCATTATTATTTATGCAATACTGTCTCAGTTTCCATCCTGTTCTTTCACATGATGTTTAACATGCTGTTCATTCCATGTTAACATTGCAGTTATTATTAAACATTTTTCTATATTTTATCAACAGAAGCTTTTCCCTTGTACTTTTTACTTATCTGTCTGCAGTGATCACTGATTGGTGATTTTTAATAATATGTGTAGAGACAAGCAGTTAGATTTTTTTCAGGAGTTTGTGAATTCATGCTGTAGATTAACATAGATTTTACAGTATTAATACAGGTTTTTGTTTTGTTTGCTAATACACTTCTATCTCTGTGTTGTCAGTAAGGAAGATACCTGGTGGAAAATTAGTTGTAGTAGAAGATTATATAAGTCTTTTATAATTTCTGAAACTACATATTGCTGCGTATGCAGAGGATTATTAGACCAAATGTGTTCTGCTAAATAAATCTGAACTATATCAATTGATCAAGAGATACTGATAGCCCCACCCAAATCTGCTTTTATGACTCAGAAGTGGTTCTCCAAGTTTTACATTATGCCTTCTGGTCTGCATGGCGCTCTAGAAAATTACCAGTGACTCATAGATTCATCACTGACAAGTCATAATCAGTAATGGAGCTGCCTATTTCAATTATGCAATTGCTTCTAATCATAAGAAGACTATCTCCATCCTTTAGGAGGAGGCAGCAACTGAAACCAGATCTCTTAACTTTGTTTTAGGGAATGGTCAGATGCAGTCAGAGCAGACATAGAGCTATCCAAGAAAGAAGTGAGATCATGTATAGGGCTAAAGAGATGCACTTTCATGCTACAAATTATTAATAATTAATAACTACACCCAATATTCCAATCCAATAAAGTTATTATGGTTCACTGTACAGAATTTGTGTATAGAGAGGCCTTTTCCATATACAGTTAATCACAAACTTGCTGTGTTCAGTGCATGCTTGGCACTGCCCTAAATTGATCAGTCCTTTATTGTGCAAAATGATGCCTGCAAATACCACATTCAACGGACACTTAAGAGACGTGGAATATTCTAGCCCATATTGGAACTGAAATTTATTCCCTCAAGAACAAAAATGTTTGGTTACAGTGTTGCACCACACAAAAAGAAAGAACATAAGAACTGTAACATAACGAGATGCCATTTTGTAGACACTGGTTTGGATCAAATACCTCAAAAAAAACTGGTTGATCCAGGTCTGAACTTTGCAGATTTCACTGTAACAGGCTGTCAGGAACCAGGGTCTGCAGCGGAGCTAGTGTCCAGGCAGCCTCATCAGTACAGCTGACCTTCAGCAAGCTGCCTGATTAGCCATATCACTGATTAATTGCCAGCTCGTTGGCATCTCAGCCACTGTAACTTCTTCTGTGCTATCTTGTTCCTGTTGCTTCTGTCTTTCACCCAGCCTGGCCTCTGGCCTGCCCCTGCCTTGAACCCCTCGTAGCCTAATGCCAGGCTCACTCCATTTCCTGCTCTCCAATTTGTCCCTTGGCTCTGCCTCTGGTTATGGAGTCTGGCTTGACCCTTGACTCTGCCTCTGGTTATGGAGTCTGGCTTGATCCTTGACTCTGGCATCCAGTTCCTGCCCTCCTGTTTGACCCTGAGCTTTGGCTCCTGGCTCCTGACTCCAGCACTGACCCTAACCCTTGGGCATGACGCTCACTCTGACCACGAGGCCTGATGCCCGCTCTAACCGCTAGGCTACACTGCCCTCCTCCCAGGTGGCTGACATAGGCTGACCCAAACCTCAATATATGTGAGGGCTGTGTGTGTGTGTGTGTGTGTCTGAAATTTTCTGCTGAGATCCCAACATCTAGTATTTAGGTTTACATGCATGATTATTCAGAATGAAGCATGGAATTGAAAATCATGATAAAAATAAGGATTTAGGAAAGGTTTACTAAAAAAAAATAAAAAAATTGAAATCCTTCTGAACTAGCCAAAGTGGAGCTAGCCAAGATAACAGACCTGATCCCTGAATGTTCAAGCCCTGCAGCACAGGGAGTGAAATTGATTGGCAGTCCCAAAGCATGCACAACTCAGGAGAGAATGTCGGACTGTATTTCAGTTGTGGCTGTGGAAGAAGCCATAGAACTCATTTTAGTGCAAGTTAGCTCTGAGGAAAGGAGAAAAGATGAATGTCTAGGTTATTTAAAGAGCATGATTCCTGTGAAACACAGAAAGCAAATTATAGATGGGCCTGAGATACAACATTTGCATCTGAATTTCCCCAAGGTTCAGTGATGTTTGGATCTGAAGTTCTAGTTCTAGTTTTTATCTAAAATGGTAAAAACATTGAAAAGTGTTTGACAAGGAGACATAACTGTGAGACAGGAAGAAAATTGTGTTATATTTGTCTTCTGCAAAAACAGAAAAAGTTATGAGGACATAACATTGAATAGACATTATACAATACAGAGTGTCACTGTTGATTTTGGAGATAAGTATTATGTCATATGCAAAATAAAATCACAAGATATCATTAACTTGTTTCCATACAGATTAGCACGAGGGTATATATGTTGGGTTCCCTAGGACCTCAATGACTTGCACAACACAACATCTTGTGCAAGTGCAGTCTTATAAAGTGCAATGACTTGAAGTGAGAAAATGTGAGCTACTAAGGGGTTGATGAGTTTGTAATTGTCTAGTCCCACATGAAGAGGTTTCTCCAGTAAAACTTCTGCTGCAGCAGCACTCTGTGAATGTTATTCTTTGAATTCAGGCTCTCTCTACCACAGGATAATCTATAGCGTTGGTTAGAATGCTCAGTTCATCTTTTTTTCAATCTTTGCTGTGTAAATCATGTTCTTATCAGTTCCACGCTTCGGCAAACATGGGAGTATACTACTCATCACTCATGCTGTTGACTTTGCTACTTTTAGGCATACTAATGCCTCCTGAAGGCTTCCTATGTGACTCATGCTCCTAACCACTTAGTATTCTCTTATTGCCTATTAACTCAGTTCCCTTGTTTTCCTTAAATCCATAACTTTTTTCTTTACCCTTAGTTTTATTTTATGACTGTTTCCCATTTCCCCTCCCAAAAGGAACCATTTAAATAAAAATCATATTGCCATCTTTCTATCTATTCTTTTTTTCTACATGATCCTCCTGTATCCATGAATAGTTACTACAGGGCACCAGGAGAGTGATTTTGCCATCACTGGTTGATTTTAGGACTTATTATGGCATAAGGTACGACAATGCATTGTCCCTTGTTCCTGGCAAGCCATGATTCAACTCTTAGATTGTAAGCTCCTTGCGGCAGGGACCATATGTTTATTATATGTCTGTACAGCACCTCGCACAATGGGGCTCTGATCCTTGATTTTGACTTCCAGGTGTTACTGCACTACACATTGTTAATTATTATTAATACATAATAAACAACAATAATAATAATTAATGAGAAGTTAAGTACTGTGTTCAAAGACATACAGTGACTCATTGAGAGAGCTGGAATTAGAACCCAAGAGTCCTGGTTCCCAGTCTCATGCTAATGTTTCTTCTCAAGAACTGTTAAACTTCTTGTTGAAAATCAAAGGCATTAAATAAGAAGTGGCATTCATCTGCAGACCTTTTAGTTTTTATACAGGAAATTGGATTTTTTTAATATAGTTTAGCAATGCTTGGCTAGCCCCTTGGAGAATTATTAAATTAAAAGTACGGAAACCAATTATACTATGCTGACAGCAAAGTTGTAATTAAATTTCAAGTGTGTAGAAAAAACCCTCTAGAAAAACCCATGCAACCATTGTCAGTTCTTCCTGCACCATACCACTAGCAGTAGATTAATTAATATTTTACATGAATTAATTATTATGGACACTACACGGAGGTACAAGCTGTTTCAGTGGCGATTGTTTTTAGTCACTGAGAAATTCTGTGTACCGCCTGGGATCCGCTGAGATTTACAATAAAGAAGGGGATGCAGTGTACAGAAGAGAATGACCTGCCTGGATTTGAACTGCTGATCTTGTGGTGAAAATTTCTGTTTCAATCAAATTTTTATGGTCAAAACTATGATTATTACAAATTCATCTTTGAATGATCTATGAATGATGGCTTTTTCAAAAACATTACCATAAATGACCTCTGCTTCAGCAATGGATTTATTTAATTTATTTATTTTACAAACAAGAAGATGTAAAAAATCAAATCATCTCACTCTTCTGCGATTTCAAAACTGTGTATATAATGTCTTCTGCGATTTCAAACTGTGTATATAATGTCTTCTGCGATTTCAAAAAAAGCTGTGTATATAATGTCTTCTGCGATTTCCACAGTATGCATCCGATGAAGTGAGCTGTAGCTCACGAAAGCTCATGCTCAGATAAATTGGTTAGTCTCTAAGGTGCCACAAGTACTCCTTTTCTTTTTGCGAATACAGACTAACACGGCTGTTACTCTGAAACATGTTAATCGAGTGTTAGGTTGTAATATTATATCTGAGCAATAAAGTGAGAAGCCTAAAGTAAAGTCAGTATTTCCCCTGATTAGTTTTCTTTACTCTCCAATATAAAATTGGGAAAGCCAGGACAAACCTTGAAAAAATACCTAATCATATTTGACATGAATAACGAGCAGGTTAAATAAATACTGTATGACCCTAAAGAGAGGCATTTGCATGGTAAAGATAAAAAGTATAAGGATTGTCTATAAATGACTGGAGAAAATAACTTAGGTTGTGCTATTAAAATAATTTGATGCACCAGAGGATATCATAGGATCATAGAACAGGTCAAGTCAGACAAAGCTTCAACATGACTACAGGGTAGATGGACAAGAGGACATGCAATGGAGGTTTGGTCCTCTGAAAGGACATTAAGGATCCTTTAGCGCTTTTCATGAGAGTTACTGTACTGTGTTTGACCAAAAATTTTCCTCCTCTCATTTCCATTTGGTTCAGTGCACTTAGGGTACGGCTACGCTACAATTAAAAACCTGCAGCTGGCCCAAGTCAGCTGACTCGAGCTCACGGGGTTTGAGCTGTGGTCTGTTTCATTGAAGGGTAGACTTCTGGGAACCCTCCCACCACACAGGGTCCTAGAATCTGGGCTCTAGTCCAAGCCCAGAAGTCTACATTACAATTAAGCAGCCCCTTAGCATAAGTCCTGTGAGCCTTAGTCAGCTGGCATAGTACAGCCGCAGGTGTCTAATGCAGTGCAGGCATACCCTTATGCCCCTGTTTGGATGCTGTTTTCCACCATAGATGGCTGCATTTTGCTGATGTGATACATATATATGTACATACTACGGACTGTGAACCATATTGGAATCTTTCACCATGAAAGATGTTATATATTGGTAAAATGGTATTATTAATAGATAGGATGTAGTCATTTTGTAATAATAGTAGTTTTGTTGTTGACCACAAAATGTAGTGTCCTGGAAAACTGCTATCACTCTCGGGCTCAATTTCACCGTCAGTTACTCTGGTATAAATCTGCCCTAAATCCATTTGATTTCAGTGGACTTACTGGGGAATAACACAAGATTTCCCCATTGGAGTTCAATCCTGGGCTGTGCCAAAGGGAAATGCTGCATTGTAAGGAATTTAAAACTGTACATAAAATGGGATTGTCTAGATCTTAGGTACTTAGTTTATCTTAATGACATATTAACACTGAAAACTTTCAGTAATAGCTAGAAGCCAGATTCACCACCATGTTTCATGCAAGTATAACGCCATTAAAGTCAAACTGGACTGAAGTAAATTCACACTAGTGAATCGGGCCCCTAGAGTTAGAATCATTTACATTAATTTAATGTCTTCTTATTTTACAATCTTCTCTTTGAAGCTATTCATTGTGTAACCCTTCTGCCAGGCCAAGTTGATAGCAGCAAGGGCCGGGTTCAGTACACAGGGGTTCTCTCTCATCAAAGTAAATACAAAACTGGCTCGAGCCCCCACCCAGTGACCTGGGAAAATCTTACACACCCCCTGGGCGCCTCAAAGAGGCAATACTTCCCCTCTCGCAAGCACAGAGTCTCGGTGTAGTAGAGAATCTTTAATAACATGAGGTAAACGACATCAGCGTTAAATTGGGGAAACACCACAACTAGTGTTCATTAACCAAACCATGAGCAAAGACCCACCCCAGAAAACTGGGCCACATCCTTTCCCTCAGGTTCTTGAGTCCCAGAACCCAAACGTCTCTTGAGTCCAGCAATCCTCAAATCACCCAAAATCCAAAAAGTCCAGCCCCAGAGTTCAAAAGTTCATCTGCAGAGTGTTACTCCCCCGTCTGGCTAAAATATGCCTGTGTGGGGGGGAAAGAGGTAAGGGGTACCTTACGTGTCCTGAAGCTGACTGCCCCACAGGGCTCTGCTCTGCTACGCTGTCTCACGAACGGCTCTGCTCCACCACGACCGGCTCCACTCTGCACAGCTCGCCGTCTCACGAACAGCTCTGCTCAGCTCGCCGTCTCACGAACACACCTCTGTCTCACGAACGGCTCCGCTCCACCACGACCGGCTCCGCTCTGCACAGCTCGCCGTCTCACGAACAGCTCCGCTCTGCACAGCTCGCCGTCTCACGAACAGCTCCGCTCTGCTCAGCTCGCCGTCTCACGAACAGCTCCGCTCTGCTCAGCTCGCCGTCTCACGAACACGCCGCTGTCTCACGAACAGCTCCACTCCACCACGACCAGCTCCACTCTACAGCTCGCCATCTCACAAACAGCACCACTGCACTCTAGATCTTCTGGCTCCCCACTACTTGACACAGTGCTCTTAGTGATTTCAGCTCTTAGTGATTTCAGCTCTCAATGATTTCAGCTCATAGTAGTGGGGGCCTTAGTGCTGGTGCACCATAAGGCCAAAGTGAATGCAGCACAGTACCTGCAGCAAGACTCTTAATAGACCCAAAATTAGCTCTGACATTCCACAGTGGAGAGAGACAGAGGTGCAATTGGTGCTCCAGGCCCTCACAAAGGGGCCCACACCACCAGGTACTAATACCTGTTTCAAGTCTCTCTCAATTCACAGAGTTTTGGAACCCATGTCCCTTGCCTAGCGAGTGCTACTCAGTTGATGGTGAGTCCCTCCATCATAACAAAAGGCCAAGTACAGTTCCAAGCACAGTTCCCATAATCAGGGTAATAACAATTTACTCTTCCCGCCCCAATAACAAAGACACTGGGGATCCCACAACAGCCAAAGTGACCACTTGGGCAGTTATGGCCTCATTCTAGGCGGGGTGGGTGTGCCTATGCAAATTGAGATCAGCCCCTGAAGTTCTTTTCCACTACTTGCCACACCTCACCACCAGATGTCAGGGTGGAGCCCATCCTGACTCTGCTTACATCCTCCCCCCAGCCGAGAATTTGGCGTCCCGACAAATCATACTCCCTTTATACCAACTCATTGGTTTCCTCCAAAGGGCCTCAGAAAGCCCACTTTGGCTTCCACAATCCTGTGTGCTAAATGTATTGGCTCCTCACTAGTCACCCCAGGTGCATCATAAGTCAACCGTTTTACTGGTCTTATCACCCTGTCTCGTCTATTGAGAATCTCTGTTGCCGAGGTAGGGGGAACATCCTCTTGATTGACGGATGGAGAGGCTTCCTTTGAGGGTCCCTCGACTACTGGCGTAGGCCCCTGCACTCCTAGTTCTAACGCTGGAGGGTCCAAGGTGCCCAGGACATCCTCTACCTGTGTGTCTCCACTGTCCAATAACCTGTGTGTGTCATCACATGAGGGTCTCATCAGCGGCACAGGGGTGTCAGAAATGGGCCTAAATAATTCCGCCATGGGGTTTAGAGTGGAAGAGGGAAAATTCTCGTTTGGTTCAGCTGATCGAGACTGAAATCTTGTCTCCATCCCAGGATACACCAGGGTTGTGTCTTCCTCCTCAGACTCACTCTCAGATGTGCAGAATAGGGGTAAGTTAGCTGCACGGGGCCCGCTGTCCGTGTTGGATGGCGGCTTTGGTCTAGCACCTCTGTTCTGCCCGGCTGCCCTGTCGTGGCCCGTCTCATAAGGGATGCTTACCAATTCCCCCACAGGGAGCAAAAGGTTTCTATGCACCGTCTTTATTTGCCCTGGACCGTCTTCAGGTTTGATCTTGTAGACTGGCAGATCTCCCAGCTTTTCCATCACCAGGTAAGGTATTGCCTTCCATCTGTCAGCTATCTTGTGTTTGCCAGCAATACCCAAATTTCGCAGCAGGACTCTGTCCCCCGGCTGGAGCTCCTGCGAACGCACTCTAGCATCATATCGATGTTTGTTGCGGTCTGCGTTCTTCCGAGCTGCAGCGGTAGCTAAGCGATAAGCATCCCGCAGCTTTTCTCTTAGTTGGGATACATATTGCTGGTGAGTTTCATAGCTATCTCCATCCTCTGATACACCAAAGCACAAGTCTATGGGTAATCTTGGTTCTCGCCCAAACATCAACAGATATGGGGTGACTCCCGTAGCATCGTTCTTTGTGGCATTGTAGGCATGCACCAGAAATGCGACATGCTGGCTCCAGGTTGCCTTCTGCTCTGGTCGCAAAGTTCCCAACATATCTAATAGGGTTCGGTTGAACCTCTCTGGCTGAGGATCACCTTGGGGGTGATAAGGCGTTGTCCTAGACTTTTTAATTCCTGCTATATTCAGCACCTCCTTCAGAAGGTGACTCTCAAAATCCCGCCCCTGATCAGAGTGTATCCGAGCCGGGAATCCATAGACTGAGAAATATTTGTCCCACAATACTCGAGCAACGGTCGTGGCCCTCTGATCACGTGTGCGATATGCCTGTGCATACCGTGTAAAATGGTCAGTCACTACTAGAATGTTCCCAACATTCCTCTTGTCTACCTCTACAGACAAGAAATCAATGCATACCAGTTCCAAAGGTTTGTTGCTGGTAATGTTCTTGAGATATGCAGCCCTCGTGGGCAGAGTTTTCCTTTGAACACATCGAGCGCAAGTCTCGCATTTCCTGCGAACATCTTCAGCCATTCGGGGCCAATAGAACCTACTACGAATAAGTTCCAGGGTCCTCTCCATCCCTAAATGCCCAAAGTCATCATGCAGAGCCCTCATGGCCAGGGCTCTGTATTTTTTTGGCAGCACTAGTTGTGCTCGTTGTTTTTGTAAAGGGTCAGTGGTCATTCGGTGTAGCACTCCCTGAATCAGTTTTAGTTTGGTCCATTCTCTCAATAGTAGTTTACCCTCCGGGTTAGGTGGGACAACCGCAGCTGGGCTTCGCCCCTCCCTTTTGGCAAGTAGTGTATCACGAATGTCAATATCTTGCCGCTGGGCTTCTTGCCAGTCAGCCGCATTGAGCATGGGCAAAGGAGATTGGTCCAAGGCAATATAGTTCACTGAAGCAGAAGGCTTGTTAACACATAAGTCAGTGGATTGTTGTCTGTCCACACCTGGAACTGAGCACCATACAAGTAGTCTCGAAATTTCTCAGTGATGGCCCATTTCAGGGCCAAAAATTCCAGCTTGTGGGTGGGATAGCGAGTTTCACTATCAGACAATCCTCGGCTGGCAAAGGCTACAGGTTTACGTTTGCCTTCCACTTCCTAGTACAGGACTGCTCCCAGACCCTCCAAACTGGCATCAGTATGCAGGATAAATGGTTTGCTTGGGTCAGCAAAAACTAGGACTGGAGCATGAGTTAGGCAAATAATGATTTCTCGAAAAGCCCTTTCACATCTCTCATCCCACCGTGGCCCAAATGGTTCAAATGGGCCATAGTGTCTCTGCACGGGGGGCTTTGGGGACCTCCCCTTATTCTTGGACTTAGATTTGTTCTTGCTGGACTGATGTCCCCTGGTGAGATCATTCAGAGGCTTTACAATTGTAGCATAGTTTTTCACAAATCTGCGGTAGTAGCCACTAAATCCGAGAAAGGTCTTGAGTTCTCTGTAGTTACTTGGACGTGGCCATGTAGTGAGTGCTTCTATTTTATCAGGATCAGTACTCACACCCTCTTGGGACACGATGTGACCCACATACTTCACTGAGGTTCTGCAGAACTGGCATTTGTCAATTGAAAGCTTCAGACCATAATCCTCCAACCTATCAAGCACTTTAAGAAGTCTTTCTTCATGCTCCTCTAAGGTTCTTCCAAACACAATCAGGTCATCCAAATAAACTAACACTTGCAGTAAATTCATGTCTCCCACAACTCTCTCCATGAGACGTTGAAAGGTGGCAGGTGCTCCAGAAATCCCTTGGGGCATGCGTTCAAACTGATAAAACCCTAATGGGCAGATGAAGGCTGTCTTCTCCTTATCTTCTTCTCTCAGAGGGATCTGGTAGTACCCACTTCGAAGATCCAACACAGAGAACCACTGGCTTCCCAGCAAACAGTCTAAGGCATCTTGCACTCGAGGCATAGTGTACTGGTCGACCACAGTACGGCTGTTTAGGGTGCGGTAGTCAATACACATCCGGATTTTCCCATTCTTTTTACGTACTACCACAATGGGTGAGGCGTATGGGCTGCGGGACTCTGTAATGATGCCATTCGCAGCCAGCTCCTGAAGATGATGTCGCACATCTTCCATCTCAGAGAGAGCAATCTTCCTAGATCTCTCCCTGAAAGGTCGAGAGTCATGTAGTCTGATATTGTGTTCTACTCCTTTTGCACATCCCACATCCCACTCATTCAGTGAGAACACCTTGGATCTTTCACAAAGTTTCTTCCTCAGGCGATCTTTCCACTCCTCGGACACTGGTGAATCTCCAAAGTCAAACTCTGCTGGGTCTATCATTGGAACTTGAGTTTCCCACTGGGGGGTTACAATTGACTCGGGCTCAAAGAGGTCTGCTATCTTTTGTCCTTGCTTCACAAAAATATCACGACTTGTTTCATTAGCAATCAGTATAGTCACCTCTTCCTGGGCTTCAGCAGGTAGGGTTATGACTCCACCAAGAACCAGCACTCCTTCAGGGAGCCCTCCCTCGGTCGGCTGCTCTACCACTGCTAATGTTCTCTTACTGCCTTTCAGGCAGGTACTCATGACAATCACCTCCTTTTCTGTCATTGCAGGCACCACTAAAGGGATCGGGCCTGCGTACCTCAATGCTCCCACCGGCAAATCAGGCATCACTCTTTTTGCGTCCTCAATTTTTCTGTAGGCTGCGGCACAATGTGTGTGTATCACCAAGGTATTCAGGTATTGGTCCCCTGCTCGTTGTCTGCAGTAATCTGCAAGTACCTTAAAGAGGCTGGAGTTGGTCCCTATTAGCACGGACACATCAGAGACACCTTTAGGGTCGGGGCATATTAAAGCTGCAGTGTCCACCTCCTGTCTTACCCCAGTGATCTCTTCTGGGAATTCCAGGTGTACAATGACATACCCCTGATACGGGTATTCATCCATGCTGAGACCACACAGGCCAAGCCCTGTCAAGGGCTGTATAGGCAGATGCATAAGCATCTGCTGGTAGAAAGACTGGAATATGATAGTCACTTGGGATCCCGTGTCAAGCACTGCTCTACATTCTGTCCCTTCAACCTTTACAGTGACCTCTGCTCGAGGTCCTATCAATCCTGGTGGGATTCGGGTGGCATGGTTCTTCACAGGGGAGCCTCCAAACCCTGCAGGCCTAGGCGGCTCCCTTCCCAGGCCCTGGGGCCGTTTCCCGACTTTCCCCAGGTGGTCCTCAGCTTTTGGTATACTAGCGGGGGATTCTCTGCATTCTGACACCTGGCAGCAATGTGCCCATCCTGGCCACACCGGTAGCAGAAGGAGGATTGCCCTTTCCTGTGTTGCCAGGGTTAACACATAAGTCAGTCATAAGTCAGTCATAAGTCTCACGAACAGCTCTGCTCTGCACAGCTCGCCGTCTCACGAACAGCTCTGCTCAGCTCGCCGTCTCACGAACAGCTCCGCTCTGCACAGCTCGCCGTCTCACGAACAGCTCTGCTCAGCTCGCCGTCTCACGAACACGCCGCTGTCTCACGAACGGCTCCACTCCACCACGACCGGCTCCACTCTACAGCTCGCCGTCTCACAAACAGCACCACTGCACTCTAGATCTTCTGGCTCCCCACTACTTGACACAGTGCTCTTAGTGATTTCAGCTCTTAGTGATTTCAGCTCTCAGTGATTTCAGCTCATAGTAGTGGGAGCCTTAGTGCTGGTGCACCATAAGGCCAAAGTGAATGCAGCACAGTACCTGCAGCAAGACTCTTAATAGACCCAAAATTAGCTCTGACATTCCACAGTGGAGAGAGACAGAGGTGCAATTGGTGCTCCAGGCCCTCACAAAGGGGCCCACACCACCAGGTACTAATACCTGTTTCAAGTCTCTCTCAATTCACAGAGATTTGGAACCCATGTCCCTTGCCTAGCGAGTGCTACTCAGTTGATGGTGAGTCCCTCCATCATAACAAAAGGCCAAGTACAGTTCCAAGCACAGTTCCCATAATCAGGGTAATAACAATTTACTCTTCCCGCCCCAATAACAAAGACACTGGGGATCCCACAACAGCCAAAGTGACCATTTGGGCAGTTATGGCCTCATTCTAGGCGGGGTGGGTGTGCCTATGCAAATTGAGATCAGCCCCTGAAGTTCTTTTCCACTACTTGCCACAATTGTATTATGGTTGATAACAATATTGCTGATCTTTATGTCAAACCTGGTTTGCTCAGGACATTAGCTGAATGAAAGACCAACACCAGAATGTATGGGCCATGGGTCACATGCTGCTTTGAACTAGAATAAATGGTAGATTCTCTGTAACCTGAAATCTTTACATCATGATTTGAGGACTTCAGTAACTTATCTAGAGGTTATGGGCCTATTACAGGAATGGGTGGGTGAATTTCTGTGGCCTAATGTATTTTAAGCAGCAGACCTCAACTTTATTAACTTGACTTTGGGTCAGCATACACACACCCATCTTACATGCCAGTCATTTAACTGGATCCAGTGCAGGGTCACAGATCTCCCACTATATAATCACTAATCCAGGGTAGATCACCCAGCCTACCCCTAGCACTCAACTCACTTCTGAGTTTTCTATCCTTCTGCACTACCACCACCACGAGGGTGGTAGAGAGTACCAAGGGGGAACCTTGGTCTGCAAAGACTTCAGGCCTCCCCTTCTCCTTACAGGCACAAATTCCATCCATGAACATCCCAGGTCTCTGGGAGCTGGCCCCATTAGCCTTTATCTGCACTGAACACCGGCCACAAATTGCAACAAACTACACATTTCTTATATTATCTCTTAATAATAGCCTTCCAAATTACCCCAACTGAGCCTCCATAATGCTGTGAGGAAGGCAAAAAACCCACCAAACCTCTGCCAGTTTGGCCTAATGGGAAAAAATTCCTTCCTGATTCCAAAAACAGGCAATTGGTCAGATCCACAGCATCCTGAAAGCATGCAAGAGGCTCTAGCAGCAAAAGGAGAAGTCTACATTTTGTGGATGGGGCAGGGAAGAGCATGAGAACCAAACAGCTACCACTCTGCCCTGGCTGGCCACTGGGATGCAATGACATCCCCCCCGATCAGACTCTGAGTCAGGGTGTGCCTTTTTCAGGCACTGGCTCCCCAACCTCCACTTCCATTCCAATGCATTCTCCCTGCAGTCTGACCAAATCCCCCACCTCCTGCTGAGATAGGGGTAGTGGGGGAATTCAGGCTGATGCACGTCTATTACATTCATCAAAGTCTCTCCTGAATTACACCAGTCTTAGTGAGAGGAGAACTAAATCCTTTATATTTGTTACATGACTCTCTTGTTTAGTCATCTCTTGATGACTCTCTTGTTTAGTTTTCCCCATTGTAGGTCTCCTTTTCCCGCACTCCTATACAGACGGGTACATTGTATTTTTTTTTTAAATAGACATTACATAAAAAGAAAAATGCCAGTGTTTTTCTAAAAAAACAAAACATCTGAATATTCATGATACAGAACATCTCTCAAATAGCCAGGTGAGTGCTGCAGCCCAAGGATATATTCTGTATGCACCTCAGGAAGCTGAAAAAGAAAACGGTGACAGGATAAGACTGGCAGAAATATTAGTAAGTTGTGTAGGTTAAAATGATATAAATGAGTGAAATGAAAGGTGACATTAACACTGTTACTGTCAGTGGGATGGGAGAATTGATTATGGGGGAAATGAGCGAGGAGACTAAGCTAGGGAATAGGCAAAGAAAATGATGCAGGGAGAAGGCAATGATGAGACAGTGCAGACTTTCACTGAAACAGAGGCAGTATTGAGGGGCTCAGCTGAATTAGAAAGAGAGAAGAGGAGAGAAGAACAAATCAATAGAACAGACTTTACAGCCAGGTAGCAAACTGCGCAGGAAAAGACTGGGGAGCATATGCCTCTGTCAAGGTTCCTTCCCCACTCTGAACTCTAGGGTACAGATGTGGGGACCTGCATGAAAACCCCCCTACGCTTATTTTTACCAGCTTAGGTTAAAACTTCCCCAAGGTACAAACTATTTTACCTTTTGTCCCTGGACTTTATTGCTGCCACGACCAAGCGTCTAACAAATATAACAGGGAAAGTGCCCACTTGGAAACGTCTTTCCCTCCAAAATCCCCCCCAAGCCCTACACCCCCTTTCCTGGGGAAGACTTGATAAAAATCCTCACCAATTTGCATAGGTGAACACAGACTCAAACCCTTGGATCTTAAGAACAAGGAAAAAGCAATCAGGTTCTTAAAAGAAGAATTTTAATTAAAGAAAAAGTAAAAGAATCGCCTCTGTAAAATCAGGATGGTAAATACCTTACAGGGTAATCAGATTCAAAACACAGAGAATCCCTCTAGGCAAAACCTTAAGTTACAAAAAGACATAAAAACAGGAATATACATTCCATTCAGCACAACTTATTTTATCAGCCATTTAAACAAACCAGAATCTAACGCATATCTAACTAGATTGCTTATTAACTCTTTACAGGAGTTCTGACCTGCATTCCTGCTCTGGTCCCGGCAAAAGCAACACAGACAGAGAGAACCCTTTGTTCCCCCCACCCCAGCTTTGAAAGTGTCTTGTATCCTCATTGGTCATTTTGGTCAGGTGCCAGCAAGGTTATCTTAGCTTCTTAACCCTTTACAGGTGAAAGGGTTTTTCCTCTGGCGAGGAGGGATTTTAAAGGTGTTCACCCTTCCCTTTATATTTATGACAGCCTCATTGAGCGCTTGTTTCAGAGCAGCTAACTGTTCTCCTAAAAGAGAACTGTATCCTGAAGATTTTTCAGATCTTGCATAGAAAGCATCAGTTTTGTACTTGTAGATATCACACAAAACTACAGGAATGGCCCTTCCCATTCATTGACTGTTTAAAAACCTTCTGTATCGGTCTGAACTGAAATAAAGATGATAAATTAAATTCCTTTGGGCAAATCAGGGTAGAATTGGCATTGGAATTGCCTTACCAAACCGAATACCCATTTAATCCAGCATCTTGTCTCCCACAGTAGTCAATATGAGAAGCCTCAGATGGAGGTATAAAACTGCTACAGAAGGGATATCTGTGTATTAACACTTACATGAGGGAAGTTTCTTTCTAACTCGGGGCAATTAGTTGTTGGCTTATGCCCTGGATTTATGTTCTGAAGCATTAAGCCCTGTATAAATGTTTACCTGACATAGTTTATTTTACTTTCTATTGACTTTACTAGGACTAGCCTTTCCATTTCTTGACATCTACCTGTTTAGCTGTTTGTACCTTGCAATGAACCACATTGATTGTTTCTTGCCTTCCTGCTTCCTTCCATATTTAGGATGCTTCTGTGTCTCCACTGTGACATGCTTAAGCAGCCTCCAAGGTGATTCTAAGAATTTTTAATTTGTTAAAATTTGTCTTAAAAGTGCTTTAAAAAACCATAGAGAGTACTTAAATTAATCACAGCACCCCTAACTTGGAATTAGGTTTGGAATATAAACAATGCCAATTTTTTAAAGATGTGCAGCTAAAATGTCAGGACCGTATTTTTACACACACAATTTATGACTCCACCCATCCTCCCTCGTGCGTATTCAGTACGTACTATAGGGCTCCCACCCCTACCTGTTCTCGTGGGTACTCAGGGCATAAGGGACCCAACTTTACCTCTCTGTGAGCTCAAGGTTCTATGTCTCCATGGGCAGGGTTCTAGCCCTCCATGAGCTCAGGGCAAACACCCATTCCCAGTGGACTCAGAGCTCTACAGGTCTGTGAAGCCTTTTCCCAGTGAAAGAGTTGTCACATAGTTAATATCCTTAAACATGTACAAATATTTATTAACAATTAGCAACAAATCAACAGAGTACACACGCCAAGCATCTGATGCTCACCACTCCCAATAAAGCGGACATCTCCCAATGGCCAGTCAGGGTCATGTCGTCTGGGCTCTAGCTTCAGCACAGTCTAGCAGCTTTGGTCTTGAGCTGTATCCCACAGCTAAGTTCTAACAAGCTTCTTTTCTGACCCTCATTCTCTAGTTAAAATGAGGCTCTCTCTTATCCATGCCTTAACCAATTATTTTACTAAAAACATAGCTATGCAAAAAAACACTAACCAATTACTTTCACTATACAGGGGTTCATGTGCCTAAGACCGCCTACTCATTAGTTTTTGTATTATTCAAAGTTAGTAAAAAGTTCTCAAGGTCTTATCTTTAGGCTTCTTTAGTGGGATACACTTGCAACAGCAAAACCTCATCCTTGTTATTATCAGAAAGAAACTGCAGAAACTCAAGGTTAGCTTGTCCGTTCTCTCCCATTCTCATGACTTTGTGAATGCATCTCTCTCGCTATTAGTAATGTTGCAGCTGCAGCTGCAGCCGATACATTTCAGTCTGTCTGCCTGCATCAAGACTGACTTCTCCTGACTCTGTAGTTTTTGTTTCCAACTTACGGTGGCTGAGCATATAAGATGGCTTTGGGTTATGCTAAGTCCATACACAAGAATGATGTGGGTCATGTCAAGTCCACGCCTCTCCTTACAGTATCTTGTTTTGGACTCCAGGCTTCTGGCTGCAATTTTATTTGTATATAGAATTATATAAAACCTTAACTCAGATGAACCAAGATGGTTATTCCATTGACCTCAGACCTGGCAGGCTGCAATCCCAGTAAGCCTTGAAGGCCTGAAGACACCCTCAGATCACAACCACCTGGGTAGACAGTTCCCCATTAAGCTGCAAGCTCCCATCTAGCCCTCCTCACAAGTAGAGATTTGGGTTCACCTATGCGGGTACCTTATGAGTCCCACTCTCCATATTCAAACTTTTTCTTATCCTTAACCTAGTCTTCTCCCAAACATTGCCACATAATTTGGAACAATTGGCTAAGAAGCCTGTAATCATCCAGCAAGGACACCAGCCCAAAGAAGCGGCAAACAAGTTCTTTTGAAACTGCCTATATAGACTCCCATGGATGTGCTTCCTTGTTCCTCAGCTACTGATCTGTTTCTGGGGGCTGGCTGTTGTCCTCCCAAACTGTGAACTGTGATCAGAAAGAGCTGAAACCCACAGTGACTCAGCCAGTCCAACTCCAAGGGAAAATTCCCCGTAAAAGGTGCTCAGACTGACCCTAAACAGAGTGTCCCTGAGAGGATTACCAGGCATTCTCCACTCTTATATTCCAGAACACTTCACAAAGCTGAATTCAGCTCTTATTATGGCAAATACAAAATCTTAACAAACACAAAACCTGCCAGAGACAAGATATATTACAATGTCTTGGTATATGTAGGGAATGCTTTCACAGCCCACCGGAGCCTAGAATGTGGCCAAAAACAAGGATAGAAAAGGAACCAGTTGATACAGGAAAACAAGACAAAAAGCTGATTGGTGGGTGAAGTCTCAAGTGAATGTAAAATATTCTCTAACATGTAAACAGCCATACTATACATACAGCTAGCTTTGAATGCATATTTTCAGGGCAAAATTGAACGCTGTGAGACTCTGCTCTCTAGACTGCATTGTTAAACTCTTTCCTTCCTGTATTGTACTGCTTAGTCTTTGACTAATAAAACTTGATTAAGCTTAGTTATTGGGTCTCTTCAATAATTTCAATATCAAACCAAAACTGTAGTCGAACAATTGGCTATGTTTTAGTCACAATGAGGGTAAACCAGAATTGCCTTACTTCAAAATTGCTTCTGCCAGGAGTGAATCTGGGCCTTTGTGTGTTTTGTCATAACAAATATTCAGTGCAGTTTTTCCTTTTTAAAAAAAGCATGTATGATCATTCCTACCCATTAGCCAGTCAGCATGAACTTGTGATTACGAACTGGGGAGGGGGGATATTTGATAATGAAACAGATTTCATTTGAAACTTCCATGAAAATATTGTCAGTGGGTTTTGTTGGTGGAAGTGGTTTGATTTTTTTTCAATCTATTTTCCAATCAGAGAAAATAATTTCCACACAGTAGGGCCTGTATACAATATTGCATACAAAAAGTCAACATTTAAAGAATGTTATTTAGGGGTAGCCGTTGTGCATCCATCCTGTGCACTGAATGAAGCAGAGGTCCTGTGGAAAAATAGTATGTGACCACGTAACTAAAAAGACTCGCATAACGCAGAGGCAGCCAAAAGCAGAATTAAAGTTACACAAACAACTGCAAACCAGCATTTCCAAACTTCCAATTGCTTGACTTCACAACCTAAAGAATATTATTGTGATGTTGTTTTGTTTTCTAAGTAATTTCCTAGGTTTATTTTTTTCAAGAAAAAACAAATTCTTTCATGTACAACTGTGACAACCTTCTATCATGCTTCATCCGTGGGATATAAACCCTGAAACTCCAGTATTACAACAGATATATACCACTCAAGCAATATGACTCTCTACATCAGATGGCAGCAGAAATAGACTGTAATCTCAAAACGGGGATGGGATGGTGGGATCGTGTATGAAGTCAGGGTCACGTGTGATCAGAGGAGAGAGTCCAACCAAGCCCGATTCTCCCCCACTCTCGGCTGCCACTGCAGCAGCGCCCATGTGTTCCCAGTAAAGTGTGAGCTTGCGGTTGCTGCCTTTTTAGAATGTTCATGTTCAGTTATTATTTTACACTCTAACTCGAGTCAGAGTAGGGGATCAGTGATTTTTAACAGTTTCCATCTCAGCCAAAGGGTATCATAAGACAAGAGAAAGGCATCTCTCTCACCTCAGGGGGTTGTCCCTGTCAAATTTCATAGGCCTGCTGCCTATGAAGGCATTTGAGAGGCTCAGAAAAATGTATGAAGAGTCTTTTATAAAGGAAAGTGTTAGGCCACCTAAATACAGATGTCATTGCCATCACAGCTCCTCCCATAATGTACCAAATACCCACGGTTTTGAAAGCAATAATGAAATAAGTTACTATGGACTATAATACTTTATTGCAGATTATCAGCTATATGTGCAGTAGATTTGCATTTGCACAAGCAAAGCAGGCACTCACATGTGAAAACAGATAGTTATATAGTTATCCAATTTTCACATGCAAATACCAGGGTTTCCTATTGTAGTGTGTTTGCTTCCATATATGATGTTGCTTTTCTTGTGCCGGACTTCAAAACTTTGGCTCTGCATGTATTCTTCATCTGTTTTAACATTTCCTTTGGGCTTCATCTCTTCAAGAGTTATTTAGAGTCTCTTACTTATGAATGACTAACCCGTTCTGCTGCTGTTGTTTTAAATCGCAGACAAACATAATATTTTGTGAAATGGTTATTTGCAAATTTGTAACACTGCATCAACTCAGATTATTCCATTTTGCTGAAATCCTAGGGCATTTGCTATGGAGTTATTGACTGTGGAGGCCTTCAGTATTATTTTACATTTCATAAATCATACTAATACAATTAGGGGAAGTTAAAGTTTCTAAAGGGTTTCAGAATGCTGAGGAAATAGAAAAGGACAAACCCAGTGCAAACAGATGCCTTCCTAAATACCTTCCACCAGGAATGTGCTTGCCATGGTTGCAAGGAGGAGATCCACTTGCTATGATCCAGTTTGCCTGAGATTTTACAATTGACTGGGAGTGCAATCAATCAAGGGCATATACTGGGGCCCACAGGTAAAGGGAAAAAGTCTTTTTTATCAGCCACTGGGCCCTGGAAGTTTTTAGTCACCAGTTTTTACCACCACCTTTCCACAAGGGAGCTCCACCCATCGTGCACTACCCAGTACGTTGGGGGTTGGGGGCAAGAAATAATGGAAAAGGAAGGAGAGGAAGGTGGTCTTGCATGCAGTGTTTTCAGGAACGCTTTGTTCCAAATTATGAGGGTGTCCTACCATTTCGTCTGTTAGACCTTTCCCCAGACCTTACCATTAGAACATTGCATAGACTCATAGACTCACAGACTTTTAAGGTCAGAAGGGGCCATCATGATCATCTAGACTGACCTCCTGCACATTGCAGGCCAGAGAACTTCTCCCACCCACTCCTGTAATAGACCCTTAATCTCTGGCTGAGTTACTGAAGTCCTCATCTCATGGTTTAACGACTTAAAATTACAGAGAAGCCCCCATTTACACTAGTTTAAACCTACAAGTAACCCATGCCCCACATTGCAGAGGAAGGCAAAAAAATCCCAGAGGCTCTGCCAATCTGAACCAGGAGAAAATTCTGTCCTGACCCCAAATATGGCAATCAGTTAGACCCTGAGCATCTGGGCAAGACCCACCAGCCAGCCATCTGGGAAAGAATTCTCTGTCGTCAATTAACTCCTCCCCCCATCCAGTGCCCTATCATTTCCCTTGATTTTCCAGCTAATTTTTGCTTTATTTCTACAAATATTTCAAACTAATGGTGTTCTCCTATTCTCTCTGAACTCTAAAAATGAGACAGGGCAATTTGCTTCTCAAATGACTTACCAAAAATATAGCAGTGATGGAATAGATAATAGCTGGAGGAGAGCATGACCATTTTCCTCCCTCACTACACTTTCTCTTTCAGGAAGGGTAGCTTCTGTGTCCACATCTTCAGTTATATCTGATTTCAACGTACTGGCATCAGTACTTCCATTTGCATCAGACACCACTCATATGCATTCTCCCACCCCCTGTACTATCAAATGAGAATTGTTCTTTGGGTTACTTATCTTCCTCTAAATATTCAAAACTTCTTAGGGGTAGCAGGTCACATAAACAGAGAAGATCGGGGTAAAATACTGTGTTATTACCCTCACATCCCAAGGGCAATGATCTATTTTTAAAACAAATTAAAATTGGAAATGAAAATTGGAATGTAAACCAAGATCCACCATGAGCGGTTATCAAAATACAGTCCAAACACTCAGGTTTGATATCCCTTTCCTCATAGTCAGTTTTATAATAAACAGAAGAAGAAAGAGGGCTTAAAGTAACACTGGTAACAGAGGCCTGACTTGCTTTCCACAAGCTAGGAAGAAAGAGGTCATATTCTGCCACCTACATAGCTTTTTAACTATCTCTTGGGCCTTCTACCAGGTCCCATGGAGGGAATTCCCTCAGGGCTTTTCCTCAATCCTCATCTTCCTAAAACCAAAGCTCAGAGCATTCCTTCCTATACTCTCCAGCCAGCAATCACATGATTCTTGATCAGCAGATCCCTCCCTTATGTCTGGAGATTTACAATTCCTATTAAGCTTCTGATCTTAAAAGGCCCAGGGCGCTGTTACCTAGACTGGCATGATTAAATCAGAATTTTGGACATATTTTATACCACAAAGAATGCTAATTGTTAATTCTTGTTGATTTTCAAAATACTAGAGTTTATATAAGGCCACTAATGTAAATTTGCATATGATTTGTTTATATTTAGTACCAGATGTTTTTCTTAACCAAATACATAACTTTCAGCTTGAACCTATGATAATACATGAATACAGAAGGACACTAAATTAACTATGATTTTTACTGCCCAGGTTGTTTGAAATAAGTGGGCAAAATAGGAAAAAATATCAGCAGGCAGAATGCTGGCTTTATTGCTGAAATATTGCAGTCCTCACTGGAAATGATAGCCATCTTTCTCAGCTATTAATTACATTTTTGTTCCTTAAAAAACATTACTGGTGCTCAAGCCCATAAAAAAAATTAGTTGAAGAACTGTAGTGTTTTTAAAAGAGTCAAAATTGATATTAAATAGACTCACTTGAATATTTGCATATTCTCCTCCTTTAATTTTCATGTCAAAAGAGGAAATAGAAATAGATTTTTAAATATGAAGAATGAAAAATGCTGTTTCTTGTGTAGGAATCAGACCAGAGGTAGAAGAATTTAAACTAAATCATTAGTTTGAATCAATGTGCCATTCATAACTAGAGATGGAATTGAAAAAGAACCATATGTCAAAACTCCCTTCCTTCCCTGAATTTTAGAGAGCTGAGGGCAGGTTTGGATACCTAGATCCAGAACTACATACACAGCTTTGGTTTGGGGTTCAAGTCAAAATTGAAAGGTGCCTATTTTCATACATCCAATTTGATGTGGCTCAAGATGGAGTGTTTATTTCAAGTAAAAATGTGTCATACTGCTATAAATAAAAAATATACCTAAAAGACACATCATAAATAGACATCTCTACAAAGCAGAAAAGCTCCTGGGGAATCTCTCTCTATATAAATCCCTTGCAAGGGAAAAGGTTTCTGGGGAATACCTCTCTGGACAAAAAGCCTGCAAAATAAAAAATACTATTGCAGGAAATGTTTCTGGAAGAAGCCTCTCTATGGTAAAAACACGTTATTGCATCTCCCTGAGCAAACTGAAGCTTTTATCATTTCAACTTGCTCTAAACTCCGCATAGGTTAATTAGCTTTTTTATTACTCCTTCTCCAATCAGGTCAGAGAGGATTACTTATAAAACTGGAACCAGCTGCTCTCACTCTTACTAAACTCAGTTATCTGTGATAGAGATTGTTAATGCAGGATGTGAGGCACATTGAAGCTAGAGGTTTGTGAAATATTTGTAATAAAAACGCAAAGCTACAATGAGTTTTTGTATTTGTTATTGACACAAGATGGCCCTTTTAAACATAAGACATTACATTTTATATTGATAGTTATTTTTGAATGAGGATACATTTTAAAGCTAAATTTGAATGATCATATGCTTTGAAGCACAAATAGCTTGTTTCATTGAAATGTGCAGAACAACAACAACAAACTGCGTTTTTGTCTACAGGAAGAGCTCTGTATAGCTTGAAAACTTGTCTCTCCCACCAACAGAAGTTGGTCCAATAAAAGATATTACCTCACCACCTTGTGTCTTTACATGCAGATACTCAGAAAAGTTAAGATGAATTAACTGAAGTTAAGGTGAAGTTAAACTACAGTAATTAAAGTGCATTAAATTCCTGTGTGGATGTTTACTCAGAAGTAAAGTGGTCTTAATATGTTTCAAAGGTGATTAAGCTACAGCAAGCCAAGGTCACTTTACTTCTCAATGAGAGCATCCGTACAGGGTTTTAACTTGTATTAACTAAAATACTTTAGCTTTACACTTTTAGTTAATTCATTTTAGTGTTCCCTCTAAAGACAAGCCCTGAGGTTTGCAAAATTGACTGAAATTAAATGGCAAACATGTTTGTGGAAAAGGTTCCACAACTGCATCTATTGCTGATTCTTGAACAATGTACTCTTAAGACCCAGAACTTCCCCCAGTCATTTCAGTGGGAGCAGGATTGGGCTCCCAAAAGTAACAATAGGTATGTACATTGGATTGCTGTCATTGAATATCTGAATCATCTAGCCCAGGGAAAGGAAAACTGAGTAAATATGTTTATGGATTTCTGATATTGCCTTTTTCTTGGAATTTCCCAAGCGCTTTGAATCCATTATGAACCTTCTCAAAACCTCACTCCTTTCTATTTAGTCAGTGAAAAATAGATTCGTACAGCTAGGCAAGTGTGCTGCAAAAGATCTTCTTGTAATTTATGGGCAGGTGGGGGGAAATGAAGAGACTGTAACAAAAATCAATAATTCCCCAGTGCCACAAAGTCTAGTATTAGGAACAAATCAATGTTATTTTTGAGTGGAATCGAAAACAAAGTGGTTACAATTAAAAAGTCAGCATTTTCCCAAGTGTTCTAAACAATCTGGTAACTGCTATAGTATGCTTATTTCCTTATGTAAATAAAGAAAATGGTGTTAAAACTCAGTTACAATGAGGATGAGTTGCTTATTGTGCTGTAGGAATAGGTCTCCTTTCTAGTTACATGAGGCCACTAAAATAAATTAATGTTATAAGCCTACAATTATTAAAATACTAAAAAGCTATAAGCTGTAATAAGAGAATTATATGACCACATAGGTAGTAAGTCAGTGCAATAAAAGTCAAATAGTTTAGTCCAATTTATTATAGATGGATCTGGATGAGCTACTTATTGTAGTTTCCCAGCACTTCCCATAGTATGGCCCCGTTTTGTTGCTTATAATTTTGCCACACTTCCAACCATTTGAGCTGAAATTTTCCATGCCATGGATCTCTCTTAGGCTGAATGTTTTGAGAAAGTTTCTTCAAAAATGCTTTAGCCATTTCTGAGAATGGGATTAGGGGATAACCTATTGATTTGCCCATGTTAAAAAAAAAAATCTTGTAGTCATGTCATTGAGGCACTCAAGTCTAGCCCCTCCATGCTTTGTGGCAAGAGCTTGAAATTGGTCAGTTATAAGACTTTGCAAAGTGAGATTTTTCACATGTTCAGAAGTGAATTCTTAGAGTTTGGCAGCTAAATTCTCTGAAGAGTGCATCTGTGCTTAGTGTTCTCCTACTCCTCACAGCTCCTACATGCTGAGCACCAGCCTGCACATGTGCTATTCCCACAGAGCAACCAAGCATGCTTCTGCTCAGGGGTGCAGGGGCTGAGCAGGACTTCTCCTGCAGTTGTTCCATCTGTTTGCGAGGGACCACTGTGCACCAATCAGACACCTCTTCCTTCTGTTGCTCCCCTGCCCCCCATCTCTCTCTTTTTCTATGCGTATGTACTCATGTTGATTCCTCTTTGTGACTCAGCCTTCTGGCCAGGTCATTATAATCCTTCCCCTTCCTGAGTATCAAAATCCCTCCAGATCCACAGTCCACTTGGCATCTCCCACAATCCTGTGCCACTTCCCACTGGCTGGCAGGGGAACCCAGACCTACCCACTACTCTGGGTTCCAGTCCAGGCACCCTACAATCAGCAGTCAAAGGCCTGCACAGTCTCTAACCTCACTGTTCTTTCCCTGGTCTGCTTTCTACTCCATCTTTCTGGGTAAATTCTTCCCTCAGGGCCAGGATCTCATGGCATCTCTCTCCCTTCCCACCCACCTCCCTTTCACCTCTATAAGCCCAGAGAATGACTGTGAGCTTCCATACTATAGCTCTTTTCCATGGCAAACTTCCTGGCTTTATACCTTAGCCAGCTTCTGCCTCCACCTTGGTTTTATGAGCCATTAGTCATTTTCAGTCAAGCCAGAATCCAGCAGATGTGGCCTATAAAGTTAATTGTCCCTCTCTGTGCCACCTTAACCCTTCAAGGCCGGTGTTGTGTGAATACCCCATCACAGGCTTTAAGTACAATAAAATACAAGTGAATTTTTTGTATGGGTACATACAACCCCTAGCTCTCAGGGATCTCAGAAAAGTCACCTGTGTAGTCATCATTAATTACAGCATTGCGATCCAGATTTTCAAGCAAGCATTACATTTTAAATTGACAATTGTGGCTGAGGACAATGTAACAATAAATCTGGATCTCTTAACCACCTTCACAATTCCATCCTCTTTTTCAGGTATTTAGGGGAATTATTCCAAAATACACAGGGATGCTTCAAGGGTTTATTTCTTTGGTCTGTAAATAAGTATGAAACATATTAGATTGTATTATATACACAAAGTTATTAGTAGTTCATTCATCATGAACTTGGTATACAAGATAAGTTTATGACCGCATTACTGTAGTACCTGACACTGAGTGCCTCACACTCAGCTAAATGTGCACTGATTTTTTATTTTATTTTAACACCAGTAATTGCTTTACAATACATTGAGGTGAAAATGTAATACTAAAACACAAAATGAAAAGATGACTTTCTAACCTTTCTGCCATTGTGAAATAGAAGATTTTTCCTGGGATTGATTTGGAAATCTGTGCAACAAGAAGTTTGTCTGTTTATATTTGTTTGTTTATATTTAATCCACTATTACCCGAAAAGTTGTCAAGTTGGCAAAATGAGTTACACCAGCCCTTCCAAGATACTGTTTTACCTTATACTGTACATATACGGCTACATAGTATATTACAAAGCCTGTTTATGACAGGACTGAATCTTCTATCTCTGAGCTTCTGTGGGCCATGAGCTTTTCCTTGCTGGTATATTTTAAGTGTAATGCAAAGTGTCATTTTAGCAACATGGTAATTTAAACTGCAAAATGTAGTGTAATTTGTCAACCTAATTGCTGTCTGAAGGCTATGTAGACTCTGTAATTTTTCCTCAATAGCCCTGATTAGAGCTCATGGCTGGGCTGTGTGATCTTGATGAACCCCAAGTAATTTGAAATCTTGCAATCATTTATGGTTTAAGCATTTCATAGCCTCTCTAGGTCTCATTCTAATGGACTAAATGATATATTTTAGGAATGTTTTCAAATGGTACTAGCCACAGTTACTGAAGCACTACTATAGGGAACCATTATACTTAGGGTAAATTGTGTCTTCGGTTATGCACATCCAATTACTATTAATTTCAGTGATAGTTGAGCATGATAAAGATCACAGTCCTGCAAAGTGCTGAGACCTCTAGATTGAACCCAGCAAATCAAATAACCATGTGCTTCAGTATGAGAGTAGTCAGAATTCTGGCAAATCTAGGCCTCCAACAGATGATGCCTTACATCAATAACTTCCTTGCCCATTTAGTCAGACTACTCACAAATTAAACACATACTTACGTGAATTGCTGGATTAGTGCTAGAGTGCTCATCACCTTGGAGGATCAAACTTTAAGGCCTCGACCCTGAAAAGACTTATGCCCATGCTTAACTTTGCTACCATGAATGGTGCCATTGCAACCAATGGAGCTACTCACGGTAATGAAATTAAGCACATGCATAAGTATAGTTTTGGCACTGGATCCTAAATGAAGAGAGATCACCAGAATCAGATAGAATTACACCCAACTGCACTGATTATTGTCTTAGTTAAAGTTTTGGTGACAAAAACTAGGCACAAATTATCTAAAAGTAATATGCATTTTAATAGAGTATATGCAGATTATAGTAGTACCGTTGTATTCATTTTTATCTAATTTAAGAGCAAAGAATATGGTAGATTGTGTGTAAGTGGAAACAAAAGTTTGAAATAATTGCTCACTTGTAGAAACTGGAGACTACTCACTCCTAATGAGTAAGTCTGTTTATCTTCAAGTAGCTACCTAATATTTCAGTGACAGTACATAAGAGAGCTTTGGGGGTTGGTCTGGGTTTTCTAGATGACTTCACTGAGATGGAAATAGGGAAAATGCAAATCTCCTAGTTGCTGCCAGAGATCCTGAGCAGATAGAACTGATTTATTTTTCTATATAGCATTAAGTTTTGCCTGGTATTTGATCACTGATTTACAAGATGAAAAGTGTCAGTAGAACAAACAAACAAGGTGGTATCTCACTTGTACATGTTGATCTACTCATCTGGATCTGTACCTTTCAGCTAAAGAAATAATTTACATTGAAATTATGTATGGAATTTTGTTTTAAAACCTTGCCTTCTTTTTTTGCCTACACTTTAATAACTTGTTCACTATTTATACAGGTACAGTGGTCACTTCCTTAAAGTTTCTTCTGTTTGGAGAATTATTAACAGTTCCAGCAATAATACTCCATATTTTACTACAGGGATGTTGTAGCAACCAGGAAAGGTACTAACAAACTTCAACAGAACTTTATTTTTAAAGTTGAATCCGCTTTATCAAGCTGCTGCTGCACCCTTGGTAGCTCTCACTCTGCCTCCTCAACTTCCCTCCCTTCCTGTTTCCTGTCCTTTCAGACTCCCAACAACCAGTTCTAATAATTACAAGCAGCATCTAAACACCACAAGGGAATATCTCCCAAACCTGCAGAATCTTGTAAAGTGATTAATGTATGCCCATAACCTGACCCACACAGGAGCGACTCCTACTCCCCACTTCCACAAGTGAAGGCTTGTCAAACACATTAGAACGACAGTGGTTCCACTGCATAGCAGAGATGAGGATGTGTAAGATATTGGCAGCCAGGGCAGGGTGTCCAAAACGTCCTGCACAACATGGACCACAGCTCTACAGGGGGTTCCAGCTGGCTGATATAGGATGGGTTGCGACAGAGCAGGGGATTTATGGGAAAAATGGGGTAAGGCTAGTGAGTCTGCCACTATGTATTCTTTCCACTGACCACTTTGTCTATGGAGCAATGGTTCAGGAACTTCACAGTGCAGCAGCAGGCATGGAGCGTCTCTACTACCACTCTTCAGCCTGGAAGGAAGGACTCCTTTCCCATCTCCAACTGTGGAAGCCTTTATTGCCCATCCTAGCTAATTGTCTGTTTGTATGGAAAAATTTGCCTTTTCAATAAGTATTCAAAAAGTAGCTTTTTGTCTGGTGCTGCACTTGTAGAATGGGTCATGCTAAAGATTTGTGTTCATAAACTTCCTTGCTGACAATCGACTTTATATCAACATTCAGATAGATATCACAGTTTATGGATATATCCATTTTCTTCACACACCTTTTCTTAAAAGTAGGAGGTGGAGAATCCTCTGCAGAAGAGCTATGAATCTGAACCTAAACCATGTGAGTCATTAATTTTCTTCAAGAAATTAGATATCACGGGCCAAATCTAAGGATTTATAGCTTTCTTCACAAAACAGGCTCAAAAGTAACATTAATTGTGTTCCCACAGTCTAAATGTCAACTCAATCTGCACAGTAGAAGAGTACATGGAATCATGGCATGTCAGGGCTCGTGTCCTTTACAATGCATGAATCATATCTTCAGCTCTCTAGAGCCTTACTCTAACATATCATTCCACTCATGGAGCAGAATAGGAATGGCACTCGTGAAAGTTTTGGGGAAACCACAATCAAAGTTCTTACATTGTCACCCCTTCAAGCTTTAGCTTTTCTGGTGCACAAGGAGGCACAAACACCAGCAGAATTCAGTTCTAGGGGCTTGTTGTACAGGACAGGTCTCCAAACTATAGAATAAATGTATCTATTAGAGTGGCTGCCGGGAACCTTTACGCTGAAGTGATAGTTAATTCAAACTGATTCTTCCATCCTTGAAAAGTGCATGTGGTTATATCCTCGGATCAGCTGAATTTGTGATGACAGGTTTCAGAGTAACAGCCGTGTTAGTCTGTATTCGCAAAAAGAAAAGGAGTACTTGTGGCACCTTAGAGACTAACCAATTTATTTGAGCAGAAGCTTTCGTGAGCTACAGCTCACTTAGAATCATAGAATCATAGAATATCAGGGTTGGAAGGGACCTCAGGAGGTCATCTAGTACAACCCCCTGCTCAAAGCAGGACCGATCCCCAATTAAATCATCCCAGCCAGGGCTTTGTCAAGCCTGACCTTAAAAACTTCTAAGGAAGGAGATTCTACCACCTCCCTAGGTGACGCATTCCAGTGTTTCACCACCCTCCTAGTGAAAAAGTTTTTCCTAATATCCAACCTAAACCTCCCCCACTGCAACTTGAGACCATTACTCCTTGTCCTGTCCTCTTCTACCACTGAGAATAGTCTAGAACCATCCTCTCGGGAACCACCTCTCAGGTAGTTGAAAGCAGCTATCAAATCCCCCCTTATTCTTCTCTTCTGCAGACTAAACAATCCCAGTTCCCTCAGCCTCTCCTCATAAGTCATGTGTTCCAAACCCCTAATCATTTTTGTTGCCCTTCGCTGGACTCTCTCCAATTTATCCACATCCTTCTTGTAGTGTGGGGCCCAAAACTGGACACAGTACTCCAGATGAGGCCTCACCAATGTCGAATAGAGGGGAACGATCATGTCCCTCAATCTGCTGGCAATACCCCTACTTATACATCCCAAAATGCCATTGGCCTTCTTGGCAACAAGGGCACACTGCTGACTCATATCCAGGTTCTCATCCACTGTCACCCCTAGGTCCTTTTCTGCAGAACTGCTGCCTAGCCATTCGGTCCCTAGTCTGTAGCGGTGCATTGGGTTCTTCCGTCCTAAGTGCAGGACCCTGCACTTATCCTTACTGAACCTCATCAGATTTCTTTTGGCCCAATCCTCCAATTTGTCTCGGTCCCTCTGTATCCTATCCCTGCCCTCCAGCGTATCTACCACTCCTCCTAGTTTAGTATCATCCGCAAATTTGCTGAGAGTGCAATCCACACCATCCTCCAGATCATTTATGAAGATATTGAACAAAACTGGCCCCAGGACCGACCCCTGGGGCACTCCACTTGACACCGGCTGCCAACTAGACATGGAGCCATTGATCACACACCCATTGAGCCCAACAATCTAGCCAACTTTCTACCCACCTTATAGTGCATTCATCCAGCCCATACTTCTTTAACTTGCTGACAAGAATACTGTGGGAAACCGTGTCAAAAGCTTTGCTAAAGTCAAGAAACAATACATCCACTGCTTTCCCTTCATCCACAGAACCAGTAATCTCATCATAGAAAGCGATTAGATTAGTCAGGCATGACCTTCCCTTGGTGAATCCATGCTGACTGTTCCTGATCACTTTCCTCTCATGTAAGTGCTTCAGGATTGATTCTTTGAGGACCTGCTCCATGATTTTTCCGGGGACTGAGGTGAGGCTGACTGGCCTGTAGTTCCCAGGATCCTCCTTCTTCCCTTTTTTAAAGATTGGCACTACATTAACCTTTTTCCACTTCATTGGATGCATACTGTGGAAAATACAAAAGATGTTTTTATACACACAGACCATGAAAAAAATGGGTGTTTATCACTACAAAAGGTTTTCTCTCCCTCCACCCCACTCTCCTGTTGGTATTAGCTTATCTAAAGTGATCACTCTCCTTACAATGTGTATGATAATCAAGGTGGGCCATTTCCAGCACAAATCCAGGATTTAACAAGAACATCTGAGGAACAGTGAGGGTGGGGGGGGAGGAATAAATAAGGGGAAATAGGCTTGAATAGAGACTGGGAATGGTTGCTTCATTATAAAAAGTAACCTAAGTTAATTGTATCCAATTTGCAAATTAATTCCAATTCAGCAGTCTCTTTTTGGAGTCTGTTTTCGAAATTTTTTTGTTGAATGATAGTCACTTTGAGATCAGAAATCGAGTGACCAGAGAGACTGAAGTGTTCTCCGACTGGTTTATGAATGTTATAATTCTTGACATCTGATTTGTGTCCATTTATTCTTTTACGTAGAGACTATCCAGTCTGCCCAATGTATATGGCAGAAGGGCATTGCTGGCACATATCACATTGGTAGATGTGCAGGTGAACGAGCCTCTGATAGTGTGGCTGATGTTATTAGGCCCTGTGATGGTGTCTCCTGAATAGATATGTGGGCACAGCTGGCAGTGGGCTTTGTTGCAAGGACAGGTTCCTGGGTTAGTGGTTCTGTTGTGTGGTATGTGGTTGCTGGTGAATATTCGCTTCAGGTTGGGGGGCTGTCTGTAGGCAAGGACTGGCCTGTCTCCCAAGATTTGTGAGAGTGTTGGGTCGTCCTTTAGGATAGGTTGTAGAACCTTGATAACGCGTTGGAGGGGTTTTAGTTGGGGGCTGAAGGTGACGGCTAGTGGCGTTCTGTTATTTTCTTTGTTGGGCCTGTCCTGTAGTAGGTGACTTCTGTGAACTCTTCTGGCTCTATCAATCTGTTTCTTCACTTCTGCAGGTGGGTATTGTAGTTGTAAGAATGCTTGATAGAGATCTTGTAGGTGTTTGTCTGTCTGAGGGGTTGGAGCAAATGCGGTTGTATCGCAGAGCTTGGCTGTAGACAATGGATCGTGTGGTGTGGTCAGGGTGAAAGCTGGAGGCATGTAGGTAGGAATAGCAGTCAATAGGTTTCCGGTATAGGGTGGTGTTTATGTGACCATCGTTTATTAGCACTGTAGTGTCCAGGAAGTGGATCTCTTGTGTGGACTGGACCAGGCTGAGGTTGATAGTGGGATGGAAATTGTTGAAATCATGGTGGAATTCCTCAAGGGCTTCTTTTCCATGGGTCCAGATGATGAAGATGTCATCAATATAGCGCAAGTAGAGTAGGGGCATTAGGGGACGAGAGCTGAGGGAGCGTTGTTCCAAGTCAGCCATAAAAATGTTGGCATACTGTGGGGCCATGCGGGTACCCATAGCAGTGCCGCTGATTTGAAGGTATACATTGTCTCCAAATGTAAAATAGTTACGGGTAAGGACAAAGTCACAAAGTTCAGCCACCAGGTTAGCCGTGACATTATCGGGGATAGTGTTTTTGACGGCTTGTAGTCCATCTTTGTTGGAATGCTGGTGTAGAGGGCTTCTACACCCATAGTGGCCAGGATGGTGTTATCAGGAAGATCACCGATGGATTGTAGTTTCCTCAGGAAGTCAGTGGTGTCTCGAAGGTAGCTGGGAGTGCTGGTAGCGTAGGGCCTGAGGAGGGAGTCTATATAGCCAGACAATCCTGCTGTCAGGGTGCCAATGCCTGAGATGATGGGGCGCCCAGGATTTCCAGGTTTATGGATCTTGGGTAGTAGACAGAATATCCCAGGTCGGGGTTCCAGGGATGTGTCTGTGTGGATTTGATCTTGTGCTTTTTCAGGGAGTTTCTTGAGCAAATGCTGTAGTTTCTTTTGGTAACTCTCAGTAGGATTAGAGGGTAATGGCTTGTAGAAAGTGGTGTTGGAGAGCTGCCGAATTTGTGATGGTATATCACCAGAATCAGACAGATTTACCCCCAAAAGTTAGGCCAAATTCAGATCAGATGTAAATGCAGGTTTTTCCACTACAGTCAATGGGACTACTTAGAATTGGTCAGAGAATGGTGATTCTGTTTCTTTGAGTATTGAGATTGCAACATTTTTGTTTCAATTTGGAATAAAAACAAAAAAATTGAAATTCTTTGCACTACAGAAATCTGAAAAAAAAAATTTAAAAAATCAAAACTTTTCAGTGCCAGAAGTCACGAGGGCTCTGATTCTGTGGCAGTCTGCCTGGAGGGCTACACAGACCAGATGTGGAAAGTGGTTTCTGTACAGTGCATATGTACCAGAATGCATATGCAGAGGAATTTCTGGTTCACAATGGACAAGCTTGAGTGACTTTTCTTGCTGATGTTGGGTGCCTTGGTCAATATCCATCTGTGCAGGCTCTGTTTGTTAGTCCTGGGACCAACCAGACATTGATGGTTTTGCCCAAGAGTTCCTACTTCTATTGGGAGACATGATGCTTATTGTCAGTACCTCCCTCCCAACCCCAGCAGATTGCTTTTGGGCATTTCCCAATATATTGTCAGGTGCAATCTTCGGCTTGTGCATGCTCCATTGGGAAGAATGGAGAACAAGTGACACTCTGACCATTAAAATTAAAGGTACAATACTACTTAGGTTGTTCGTGAGCTGGGAAAATGGAAACTTAGGTTGCTTCATTTAGGCAAGAGTCTCAGGTGCTGTTATTGATTGTCACGTTCCTTGTGATTTGATGATGACCATATTAGCTTCTGCAGAATTTGAGCTTCAATTTAAAAGAAAAAAATTTTCTAACTCTTCTACTGGCAAAGATAATCTCCTGAATTTTATCCCTTCTGAGCTGTCAAACAAGCATCTTGAAAAACCACCATGCAGGCTGTTGTGAAATGGCTTTAGTCTCTCCAAAAACATCAAGGCTTTTCATCAATGGGAATTTATCTGGTAACAAGTTTGCATTGGTTTTTATTAGAGTTGGGCAAAACTTTTTGGCTGAAGTGTTTTTTCACTGAAAAATGCAGATTTGGGTTGACAAGCATTTGTCAAATTTGTGTTGAATATGTGAAGTTGTTTTAGTCAAAACAAAAAAAAATATAAAAGGTTTATTCTAAAAATTTCATTGTTTTCCAAACTTAACATTTTTAATTTTTGATTCAAAACAATATTTGTTTTGAATTTTACTTCAATGTCAAGTTTTTATAAGATAAAAGAATCTCAAAAGTAAAAAATGTTTGGGGCTGAACAAAACATTGTGTTCACCCCAAAATGATTTGCTTTTAACATTATTGGTTCACCAGAAAATTTTTGTTGGAGTTGATTTTTCCTTTTTATCATATTTAAATTTTTCAGTTCTGCCAGTGAATCAATTTGCACAGCTCTATTGCCAGAAAAAATTGTGTCGTGAATCAACTCAGAAGTCTGAATTTCATACTAAGCTGAATCTTACGAAAGGTATCAGATTCAATGGATGCCCTTGCAAACTTGCATATAACGCGATACATTGAAACAGTTATTGCAGTGTTTGTGATAATTCCCCATCACAAGTACAGTATAAGTAATTGGTAACAATTACAAATGCTAAATATTTAAGAACATCCACTATACATCAGATTACATCATATTACTGCTGAAGAATATATCAAAGAAACTTCTCCTTGACATTCAGACCTACCGATGTATCCATCATTCAGATATTATTTTGTCTTTACTGAATAACAAAAAAACAAAACAAAATAAAAATCCTGCAGTGTATGAAGAGCTTTTGAGTCTAGCTTCAGTTCAATCCCAACCACAGGGCTCTGACCATTTCAAAAGTTGCAACACATGGAATGTCTGGATAGATTTCTCCAAACATGCTAGCATCAGACAAAAAGGTGCTTTTTAAATGGCGAAAGCGAATGATGGAATGGAGACATTTCTCATTGTTCATCATGATTGATCAAGAAGAATTGATTCAGATATGGTCAGGCCCCTGTCCTAAATCACTGGCAATTTAAAGCTTTCCTTTAGAAAAGCAAAGCTGATGTATGGTACTATGTGGAGGTCAAAAGAAGGAAGATTTTGGTAATGTTTGTCTTTTTTAAACCAAAGCTTACATGTTCAGTCACTGATGAGGCCCACAGTACCTCCACAAGAAACATTTTGGCAGGATAGAGGCTGCTCACAATCAGCAGACATTCCTGTGGGTTTGGAAAGTTCTTGGCAGTACACATTTATGGGAAGTGTACTACTTGGAGACTAGACAACTTTGGAATTATGTGTTGCTGACAGTGTTGCTTAATGGCAATGGTGACAGTGACAGAAGGATTGAGGCCAGGACCAGATGCTGCACTAGAAATAACTCCTTTCTGTCTCAGAACTAATCTGGCCTACTCTAAGTAGAAGAGGTGTGATTGTCTGGCTCTTTCTCTAACAGGTTGCCTCACATTGAGCAATCAGCAGTATAGAGCTAGTGGATAACAAATCTGATTTATTAACATTTTTGTGGATAAACATGTTGAATTTGATTCACTATGATTTGTGGGTCATTATCCCAGAGTATTTAAACAGCCACCCACTATTCACATGAGTGTTTGTGAATCCCTCAAGTTTCATGAATTTTATCATACAGTGTGCATCTAAATTCTCTCATAGACAGTCTTATTTATTGTTCAATATTTACTTATTTAAAAGGTTCCAGTTATCCAATCAGGAAGCAGAAAGAATATCATGTGACACACAACTCAGACCGCAAATAGGGAAAAGTGAACAGAGAGAACAGTTCACACATAACCCACTGGGCCAAATAAAGGCATTTAGCCATTGCTTGGAAAGCAATGCAGAGCTGCACCCCTTCATGGAGAGTGGGGGAACTCATGCAGGGCTTCAGCCTACCTCCTCAGGTGAGTTGGTGCTCTGGGTATACATAGTGCACCATTTTCCAGGATAGTAAGCCTCCCCTTCCCTTTGCCTCCCAGTGTGATTGTCCAGCTTCATGAGTCAACGTGGATGAGAGCATGTCTGTCTCCTCTTCCACCCTACTGCCTCCACCAATTCCCTCTGGAGCACCATGCACCCCAGAGATGCACTGAGGGAGCAGTTTGGGCAAAAGTCTAAACTAGAGTGTCACATACATCATAGATTTGGAGGCTGAGCTCCTTACACACACACACACACCCCAGGGGTTCCTTGCATCCCTTCATTCCCACAAACTCCCTGTGAGTCATCCTCTGAATCCCCTCTATTTCAAGAGCTCTCTCCAACTCCCCTCACTCCCTCATGCCAGAGGTTTCGTTCTCCCCATCTCCCCCATTGACAGGGACTTGGTTCCTCCTCCCCTATCCCCACCACATGCCAGAGTCCTTCAATCTTCCCCCTGCTAGGGGTTCTCTCTGCCCCCATTCCCTCCTCCTCCCATCCCAGGGTTCCCCATTACCACCATATCAGAGGCTGTATTCATGTCCCCATACCAATGTTCCCCAATATCCTCTTTCTTCCCTCCATGCCCATTATTATTTTGCTTCCTTCCATTGGAGAGATGTGTCAGCCAGGATGTCAGCATGTTAAGCTGTATTGGGAGGAAGGGCAAAGATAAGATGGGGTGTTGTTATATTGGACAGCACTAATGGGTGCCATCAAATGGTTCTTTGATCTACAGACAATTGCAGAGGTGCTTGTAACTGTGGATCTGCTAAACAAATGACCAAAGCACCACACGTTCCCCCATTTCCCCTCTTTTGGTTTACCAATTTTCCCTAAAATCATGCCTTGGGCTGCATGTGGAAGATGGATGAAACCTGGTAAGTTAGAGTTATTAAGAAATTTATTCAGAACAAGAGCAGTACAGAGAACATACAATACTTTCCTTTATGAAGGCTGACTGGTCACGGATAAACCCTCTCAAGTCATTGCCCGGAGCAAACAGCACAGCAGGTGCTGAGCTAAGGTCTGATCTGCTGGGGTAGCCATTGAATTGCCAAAGCAACTGCTACCTAAATCTCTTGTCTAGAGCAAGAGAATTGGGGGATCTTGCCCAAAGAAAGGTGATGGTTAGAGGCCTGACCCTTAAGTAGAGGGCCCTCAAGAAGGCCAGGACGGGGCAGAGGTACAGTTACCTCAGGAACTGTGATAAATTGATGGTTAGTTTGGGAGTTACCCAATCAGGAAAACAATAAAATATGACTTAGAGGACCAGTAACACTGGTATGATAAGAACAGCAAATTCTTCAAGCAAGAGTAAAGACATATTCTCATTGAATAATATATTCACATAAACTATTAATGAAATGATTTCAAATATTTAACACAGAATGTGTTAAAAGAATGGGTTTGTGCTTAGTGTTTGATTAGAACCAGGGATTATATTGATTGAATAAACTGGTTGTTGCAAATAGTTCTCTTAGCTGCAGTAAGGACCAATGGACAAGGCCTGTTATGTCTCAGTATTACTCTGCTCAGTTCCAGGGCTGGATTAACTAGTCACTGGTCCCTCGTCAAGCACACACTTCTGGGCCCCTACTTTCTCATGAACAAGAAAGAACAGCCATACAATACACTCACCACAGCCAGGTTGGCAATGCTGTGGATCTGCCAGTGCTGGTTGCTCATCCTGCTGCTGCTTGGGTTACTACTTCCATGACGAAGGGCAGGAAAGACAAATTTGAGTGAATGTGGTTGCGACCTGGCACACATGGCTGATCCACAGCTCAGCCAACTGCAGTCAGTTTACTGTATGATTCTTTGTTGCCTCCCTCCAGGAATTTGCTTATGCATTAGTTTGGCCCTGTTCATCAGTGAAATGCAGCCATGTCTGTGATGGAACGAATCTGCTGTGTAAAGAACAATTTAGGACAGCAGATGAAATTGCAAATTTTCACCATTAAAAATTGCTCCCATTTAAAAAGTCAATACTAGATGACAGTTACCAGAATGTGGTACTGGAGATACAGCAATTATTCCCTATTCTCAATAACTTATTTTAGATAACATTCTGAGATAACGCTGCAGGAAAATACTTATTTTTTTAAACCACTGCAATTAGGGGGATGCTTCTCTTTTAGTAAAAGTTTGGCAAGTAGGATAATTTTTGAAAACCAGTTGTCATTTCATTGGACTGACATTATTTCTCCTCAGTTAGCTCTTTCAAGTACTTTTTTATAATTAAAAAAATGCAGAATACATTGCTAATTCTCAAATGTGCACCATCATTGAAATGTTTCTATTATCAAACAAGTGCCCAATATGTCAAATCACTTTTGTAGTGCATCTACAGTTCACTTGTCTGACAGCAAAGTGCAACATTTGAATAATTCATATAGTTAATGATGAATACTAATAGAGTTGTTAGTGGTATAGTATACTTGACTGAACAAAAGGTCCTATAAACACCCTGCGAGAAAACACGTATTACCAAGCAAGGGCACTTTTCTGGCCTTTTGGGGCTGCGGGTTTTTTTTTTTTTAAACAATTATGTTGAAATGCTACCTTTGATTATTATTAAAAATGGTATCTAGTTTCTAGAAGCAAACTGTTACAGGCAATAGCTGATAGCAACCGATGCTACATCCTATTCCCCGTCTCACTGAGCTATCACATACAGTACTTGCCAAAAAAATTAAAAAATTTCACGGGACTAAAAGTTTTCTAGTGACCAACTGATGAAGTCATTTGTTCTTATATCACAAATTCTTTCAGACAGAGAGTGAACAGGATGTTGTGAAAGATGGCAATCATTAGCGGGTGGTGTCCCACATTGCCTTATGTGTAAATGAACCACTGCTCTCTGGCAGATAAACCTGTTCCAGTGATTATGTTGCTCCCCTGTTGTCTGGCCAGAACATTACAACATTCAAATGAAGATTTTTACTTAAAGTAATATGAACTGTTTGGGGGAGAACAGGTCCTAAGTTCTAGCCTCACAAATAATTGCAAAGCTGACATGACCATGTAATGGTCCTCACTTGGGGTCTGGTTGGGGAGCGTGGTTTCATGGTCACGGCTGCAACCGCTGACTGCCAAGGGGGTTGTGGGGAAGGGAGCCCAGGCTCTCCCACTCCACCGGGCTCTGACCCAGGGCCCTTTGGGCTACTAGTAATCTGGCAACCAAGGTAGCGTTGCCAACTTTCTAATCCCACAAAACTGAACACCCCTGCACTGCCCCCTGTACTGCCCAGTCTGAGGCCCCACCCTGCTCACTCCATCCCCCCTCCCTCCATCACTCGCTCTCCCCCACCCTCACTCACTTTGATTGGGCTGGTGCAGTGGGATGGGATGTGGGGGGATGAGGGCTCTGGCTGGGGGTGTAGACTCTGGTGTGGGGACAGGGATGAGGGGTTTCGGGTGAAGGAGGGAGCTCTGGGCTGGGGCTGCGGGTAGGAGTGTGGAGGGTGAGGGCTCTGGCTGGGGGTGTGCGCTATGGGGTGGGGCTGGGGATAAAGGGTTTGGGGTGCAGAAGGGGGCTGGGGCAGGGGTTTGGGGGGGTGTAGGCACTGGGAGAGAGTTTGGGTGCAGGAGGGGACTCCGGGCTGGGGCAGGGAGTTGGGATGCGGGGCGGGGGGTGCAGGTTCCCAGTGGCAGTTACTGCAGCTCCCAGGAAGTGGAGGTCCCTGCAGCCCCTAGATACTTGGGCAGCCAGGAAGGCTCCACATGCTGCCCTCACGCCCACAGATGCCACCCCCACAGTTCCCATTGTTTGCAATTCCTGACCAATGGGAGCTGCGGAGCTGGCCCTTGGGGTGGGGGCAGCGCACGGAGCATCTAGGGGCTGCAGGGACCTGGTGGCCACTTCCAGGAGCCGTGCAGAGCTAGGGAAGGCTTGTCTTAGCCCCAGGACCCCGCTGCACTGCCAACCTGGACTTTTAACTGCCCAGTCGGCAGTACTGACCGGAGCCACCAGGGTCTCTTTTTGACTGGGAGTTCCCATTGAAAACCGGAGGCCTGGCAACCCTGCTTCAGGGCCACCCCTCCCAGGGCTCTGTGGAGGTCCAGCTCCTGGCAGCTTCCCAGCCTCAGTCAGCTCTGCTCCCTTCCTGAGCAGAGGCCACACGGTTGTTTCCCTGAGCTCCTGGTCCCTTGCTCCACAGACTCACCACAGGAGCTAGCTCCACTCCAGTGTGGCTTTCCCTCCCCACGGTTCACTCTGTCTCAATCCTTCATCCCCAGCTGACAACTAGCAGCCTTTTATAGTCCCAGGTGTAGCCCAGCCCTCTTTAATTGGCTGAACTGGTCTCACTTGCTCCAGTCCAGGAGAGCTGGGTTAGTGTCTGCATGGGGACCAGCTACCCTGTGACAATAACATTTAGCATGGCTTTCAACCTTCATCCTGAAGATAAGGCTACTTAATAGTGAACTGCAATTAATGCATGTATTAGATTTGGACTCTGCCAAAAATAAATTTTAAACAGGATTTTTTTATCATCTTGTTCTGCATTGCAAACATAGGAATAATATCTTAATATTTCTCTTATTATTAATATTTCATACACTTAACCAGCAGTTTTTTTTAAAAGGAAGATAGTGGGAACCTATAAGTAGTAGTAAAGATTGAGTCCTGCTGGAGCAGGGAGATATGGACTACACTTCCCTCCGCTGTCGTTTATCTTAGGGAGAGGTACCCTGAGAAAACATAGCAAAGCTGATGCCACCTACATTCTCTCATGGTTTCTACTGGAGGAAAGTTTCCACCAGCAGAAAGAGGCTGCCAAGAGGAGATGCTGAATGAGAGAATCACCCTAGTCATGCTCATCCATGGCCAATGATAGCCACTCCGGAATAATTTTTGCCCTCTGTTGGATCCTTTGAACCACTACAGCCTTCTTGGGTGGGTTTCTCACCACCAACTGCTACATTAGTTTCTGCTGGCCTAGACCCTAGGCTAAATATAGCCCAGTGAAAGCAGAACACACCCTTAGTAAGGATGTTAAGATGGATAACTATGTAGGCAATTTAGGCAACATTTTAAATTTGTTTCCTGCATAAGCAATTATCTGTATCTTGGCTATTAACCAGATAGAACTCTGCCCAAACTGTAACTTACCTAGAACCTGAAGAAATGAATTGCAGTGCTTTGATCAAACCCTGATTTGGGCAGAAGATTTCTATGCAAACAGGCCATATTACTTGAAAGGTAATAGTAAATCTGTCCAAAGATAGTGTGTGCACTAGAGTTTACATTCCTCTGGTACAGAATTATGCTCCATGCAGAGTATTTTTTGATCTCTTGAAATTACTTACTTTCAAAACAAATAGTTTTTTCAACTGGAACGATCACAAATTATTGTATCTACATAAAGGTAAGGAAGACAAGATGAAATAAGTGGTAATGATTGGTTTCTTCACTTGCAACCTCTCGAGAATCCTGCCTACCAATTGATAAACCCACTAATGTCTTACTCCCTGACCAAACAAAACTAAACAGTGGTCACAATTTAAAATAAATTATTCAGATTTATATAAAATAATTAAATGAGGATAAACAATACTTTTCAAATGTATATATGTGTAAGCGTTTTTGGCCCTTTAAGAGAATACTGGGAGATATAGCTCCCAGATAGATTCTTGTAGCAGTACATGCTGGGGAAGGAGGAAGGGCATTAAAAGCACTTCCTGATCCATAACATGAAAAAGATTAAGAAGGAAGTAGGATATGCAGGGGATCTTCCTCTCTAAGGCCCAGGACAAGGGACAGGTTATGGTAGAGTATAGGAAAGAACATGGGAAGGAAGAGGGTGGATGGAAGGATTCCCAGATTGGTTAGGGTGCTGGCCAGAGTCTGGGTTGACCACTGTTCAATTGCTTGCTCTGCAACAGACTACCTTTGTGACCTTGGGCAAATTTCTTAATCTTCTGTGCCTTTTCTGAATTTCAAAGGAATCAAGTTTTTACTCTGCCAACTTCCTTCCTTCATTAGAAGATGTGTCCAAGGAAGCAGATCCTCATAATCTGAATATAAGGAGAACCATAGTTCATTATGGAGGCAGAACCCATGCTTCAGAAAGTCAGTCCATCATAGTGTTTCGAGAGATGTTAAAGAATGAAGTGATCTCGAGCCAAAGATTGTCTAAACCAGTGGCTCTCAACCTTTCCAGACTACTGTTCCCCTTTTAGGAGTCAAAAGTGGGTTAGATGTTTCCCAACACAAACAAGAAATGTTATAGATGCCCTGACACAGTAATGGATTTCTGGGTCATACTATGCATGTTTAGACACTGCTGCTTCCTGTCTAGGAAAATACTGGATTTCTAGTTTAAAAAACATTTAAAAATATATGGTGACTACTCTCAGAAAACCTTACATTCCTATTTACTTACACTTGGAACATTTATGTGTAGCTGCTATATTATTTAGGTGATGGTTTTGCGAGCAATATTAGCCTGGAAGGTTTTAAGGCTAATATGTACAGTTCACATACTTTTCTGATGCCTAAGTCATATTATAAATATTAAATAGAGCATACCTTCTAAAAGCTACATCAAAATTGACTAATTTAAAAAAAATAAGTTTAATTCCATATAAATGATATAGTTATAGACCATTAGCCACTCATCTCTCAGCTTTGACAGTTGTTTAGTTCTCTCCTCTTTTCTGTTGAGCAGACATAAAAATTCTCATTCAGTTACATTGAAGAGGATTTTTTTTCCCCAAAGATGGAAATTTGCAGAAGGCCCTTCAAAATGTTCCTGTTGCCATAGCAGATTGCATTTCTGCCTCTGATGTAGAAAGGTAATTTGCTGCAGGTTCAATTGTGCAGGGTACAAGAGGGCGCAGGGGGGAGAAAGGATGCAAGCATTGGCACAGTGGTAATTCTTGCATTTCCTTGAGTACAAGAACTATTGGCATATCAGTGATGCTACTTGTGCTAGCCTTCTTAGAGAGGGTAGGGAAACGAAATCGAGTTAGATTCAGTCCACAGACTAGTGAAGATGACAAAGTAGCACATACTGTACTTCTTAAGGGTGACATACACGCCACATTTCCTTAATGCTCCTGATGGCAATTATATCAGACTGTGCAATGAAGAGGAATTCCTCCTTGCCAGCATGCTTCCACACCACCTCTTGCCCTCTGTTGAAGATTAATGTCAGCATAGAGACCTTCTGTGATGTGCTCTGTCACTCGAGGACAGGATAATTAAACATTTTTCAGATGTAGCACATTTTGTTCTCATGAGAAGTGACGGCCCTGGAAAGCTTAACACAGCGCAGTAGGAAGTTCCTCAGACTATTCTTACATTGCTTCTCCGTTTTACCATTTTAGGGAATGGCCATTAGAAGAGGAGCAGTCAGCATTGCCACCAATCCCCCAGTTTTAAGGCGTTTATATTGTACTTTCACACAGCATTTTGAGGTGAAACTTGGCATCCAGACAGCCTGAAAGCAAATGTTATTACTAAATTTGTCGAAGCGGAAGTAGCTGTTTTAACTAAATAATGAATGCAAAATGAATACAAAGTTAACCAATTTTAAGAGTCACAGAATCCACAAGAAAAGCCCAAGACAGATGTAATGCTTATTAAAAAGTGGTGCTTTAACAGCCTTGGAGACTCAAGTCCTATCTATGAACGTAATAGGCACAGCCCAGACTGGAGTAGTGCAAGCTACCCAAGACACAGTGTTCTGCCAATTTTCCTTAAACTTGACCTGGAGGGACAATAGTTGTCTTATTCAGTCCTTGACACCTCTGATAAGCCTGCTAACATGAGTGGCATTGGCTGATATGGACTTTTTTTATTGGCACTTGTCAAAGAGGAACTAGAGTGTAACCTCCTCCTCATTTTAGAAAGTTCCATTTCTATTACTTGTTCTCTGCTTGTATGCAGTGTCTTTGTAGCTGTGTCAATCCCAGGATATTAGAGAGACAAAGTGGGTGAGGTAAATCTTGTCTCTTTCACCAAGTTGGTCTAATAAAAGATGTGTTACCTCACCCACCTTGTATCTCTGTTCTCTGCTTGTCATGTGTGTCTTATTGATATATTCAAGGCTAGATCTGGTAAAGTGATTAGCACCTTGCATGATTGGGTCATAGATGTATATTACGCAAGTTATAAATAAGAATCTTTGACAATCCACAGAGCCTACATTATCTGGTAGCATGTCATAGATGAGTTATTGTTAACTCAAAGCACAAGCATCCTGAAAGGTCTTACTGCTTTTCCCTGATGATTAATAAATATACTTCATCAGAGTACTACACTATGACCCCAGTTCCTTCCTCAGCTGTCATTCAGAGTAATTATAAGGCAATCCTGGTAATAAGTCACCTGAGCTGTGCAAAAAAAAAAAAAGAAAGAAAGAATTAGATTATTTGTGTAGCAACACTGCAGTAGCTGAACTGTCAGACTAAACACAGAGGTGTAGTAATTATCTCATGTGCAGTCAAATCTCCTGTAAGTAATGTTAACTAAATGACTTCCCTCTTCTAATCTAACATTCTAAACATGTTTTTAAATGAGCAGATACATATTTGGATCTATCCTAGCAAACATTTTTGTCTAAGAATTTGCTACTAGATTGTCTACAGTACCTTGGTATTTTTTCTGAGAAGGCTGCTGTGAGCCAATGGTTCTGAAAAAATAGATCAAGATCTGCATAGTGACAATAACTCTCAAACATCAGGTCCTAGGTGGCTAAAACTGGGCACAGAAAGTTACAGGCCTATATGAACATGCAGCCATTGGGTCTACTGTCTAGTTTGTCACAGCAGACTAATTCATTTTAACTGCTGATCCAATGTAATGTTGTGGAGTAGCATTTAATCAATAAATATAACCAACGTTAGTAAAAGAGGGTGACTAACATTCATCTAACACTGGAAAAATACACCCACCCATTATCATTCTAAATATGGATATCTCCCGTTCAAATGTCAGTGCTCATGAAAGCAACACAGACATAATGTCTGTGGTGGGCAGAAGAGTTCCAGAGAATTTGATTGACTTTAGACTTCCCTTGTAAAAGCCTATAATTATAGAATGGCAGTAAATGAGATTATGGAATTGACCACATACATGCAGGTTTATTATTCCAATTCTTCACTTTCATGACAAAAAAACTTTTGCAGTATATTCAGAATGTTTAAAATTGAAGTATGCTAAATGTTGGTTTGCAATAGAGTAATAAAACCAGGGATTTTTCAGGGACGGTTTTGTATGGTTATTATACAATGAATTTCAGATTAACACATGATGAAAGGGTTTATTGCTTCTGAAGGAATCAGACTAGCAGGGTGGTTTTTTTAATTACTGTGGTTCCCCGTCAAACAAACAGTTTAAAAACCTGCATATTGATATTTGAGAGCCTTGTGCTACAGATGAACATTATGCTAAAGTACTGCTATTGTTGAATTTATTATTGATCATTTGAAATACTTAAAATCTTACAGCTCAAAAGTCATTTAAACTGCAGAAAATTTAAGATAGTATGGTTAGATAATAAAGTCAATATATTAAGGACCAGTTTAATTTAAATAAAAAAAACATTTTCTTGCTAAGTTCAGTATTGGGAGCAACAATGATAAAAATGGTCATAATCAATCATACAGCATCACAACCAAATGTTAGGCATAGTGAAACACTTGAGAGATGACATGTTCAACTAGTTATGTTTGATAAGAATTTTAAGAAGTTGTCACGTATAATAGCCCTTTCATTTAAATTTACCATAGAAAGGTCTGTTTGTAGATTAGTGATTCAGTACTGCCTGATTTCTTTGGTGGTTTCTAAATTCTGTACTATACAAACTTCTGTTGGTGAGAGAGACAAGCTTTTGAGCCACACACATGTTCTGGCTTACCTCTCTCACCAAATTGGAGAATTGGTCTGAAATCAACAAGATGAAATCAATAAAGACAAGTGCAGTGCTTTGCACTTAGGAAGGAAAAAAATCAAATACAAAATGAGGAATAACTGGCTATGTGTTAGTATTGCTGACAAGGATCTGGGGGTTACAGTGGATCACAAATTGAATACAAGTCAACAATGTGATGCAGTTGCAAAAATGGCTAATACTCTGGGGTATTACTGTGTCCAGTACTGGAAGTACTGAGTCCAGTTCTGGAAACCACATTTTAATAAAGATGTGGACAAATTGCAATCAGTCCAGAGGGGACCAACAAAAAGATCAAAGCTTTGGAAAACCTGACCTCTGATAAGAAGTTAAAAAAACGGCACGTTTAGTCTTGAGACACAAAGACTAAGGGGGTATGCCTGATAACAGACTAATAAGTTAGGGGCCATTATAAAGTGGACAGTGATCAGTTATTCTCCATGTCCACTGAAAGTAGAAGGTAGAATAAGAAGTAAAGAGATTAATCTGAAGATTTAGAATATATTAGCAAAAGATATTATGGATATTTAGGTTAGATATTAGGGATATATTTCTAATCATAAGGGTAGTTAAGCACTGAAATAGGCTTCCAAGGAAGGCTGTGGAATCCCTGTCACTGAAAGTTAGACAAACACCTGTGACGGATGGTCTAGAAGTATTTCATCCTGCCTCAGCACAGGGAGCTGGACTATAGGATCTCAGTGTCCCTTCCAGCCCTACATGTCTGTTATTCTATGACTCTAGCGAGTGACTTTCAAGAAAAACTATCCTGGCTGAAAGCATTAAAAAAGCAAGTTTGTCCATCAAATTAGTTTTCTCTAAGCAGGTCAGAACTCTGTTAAAAAACTGATGATATCTTATTAGGTGTTCTGTTTCGTTAAGGGTATTATTAGTGTTATGAATAATGGTATCACTGGTATAAACACCACTTCCACAAAACATATTAGTGGACTTTATAGGGAGGGGAAAGCTAATTTACAAAGAACGTAGGTCTGTTTAATTATGGTATCTTATTTCCTGCAGATGCCACACCTTTATTCAGTGAGAAGGACATAAGAAATGGCTAACCTTTGGGAAGAGCCATGCTTAATGATTTAATGAGCCTGGGTTTCTGCCACTCTGGAGTATATGGTTTCTTCATTAAATAAAGTAAAGGCATAAATGTGCATTTCACCTACAAGAGCAATGGCAGGGAGTTACCATAGCAACCATGAACAGCTTAGCATACTTATTTATTTGATCATGACTGAGTAGCATTTAGAACTCCCATCACAGACATCTACAGGAGAAAGGTAAACTTTCAAATGGGATAGAGTTATTAGAGATGTGCAAGCCATTTTGCAATGGCAGCAAAATTGGTTAAATTTACCTCTCTTCTGTTCCAAGAGAGATCAGGTAAATATTCTTATTCAACTAGTGCAGTCTCTCAAGATTAGTAGTAAGATACAAAGCTGAAAAATGGCTTTTAATAAGTTTAATTACTTTATAAATTGATTGTGTGGCACGGCAAGCAGATATATGATATGATGTGCAGTGTGGGTGTGCATGTATTGTTCATAGTTACATTTGATCTTCTTCCACCCAAGTCTGCTATCTGTGCTATTACCACTAAGTTTCATAGCTATTAAATACTTTGGTCCAGATTCCATTCCTCTGGAGCTATGCTCAGCACAGGAACAGAGGGGAGGCAAAGTTAGCGTTAAGTCACCTATCTACCTCCTATATTCTTGCTCCAGCCCTGGCATAAACTAGAGCAGCCATAGTGCTGCTGTAACTTACACAGTAGCATCAGCCCTAGTGGCCATTCCATAGCTGAGACCAGCTACAGAACTGCTTTCCTTGGCATGCTTCGTTCTTTCCCTCACACATCAGCTGACATTCTGCCAGTTCAGCACTGTGTGGGGAGCCCCCTGACTCATAAAGAAGCCAGAAAATGTGGCCTGTGACTTGGTTGTCTTCATCTGGCTCTTTACAATATGATCAATATCAATTATCATCCTAATTAAGGACAGAACAAAATTAACTAAAAAAATATATGAATCTATTAAAGCTGGATGAACATTGTCAGCTTTTTAAATTAAACATTATGTTGTACGCAGGGGACTTACGGTTGGGAAGGGAACACAGGTTTCTATTTGTAGGTCAACAGTTTAAATCCAACCAGGATTTAGCAATAAAAGTAGCTCCATCTGAAAGGAATATGGTGGTCAATTTGGACTGAGCTTGTGGTTTCAATATAAATTCATAGCAGACATATGTCCATGTACGTCATAAATACATCCCTTACAAGTAGTATCCTTGTCAGTCACAGAAGAGAGGCCCAGGATAAAATAGACTCAGTCCCAGCGTCCACTTAAAAGTTTGATTGACATTGCTGTGTCAGTCAGCACTGTGGCTGTCAAACGGTTTTTTAAAACACCAACACTGAATTCATGTAAGCAATTTAAGACAGATTGTACTTTGTATTACTAGTCTCTTTTATTGAGATGAGTAATAATTTAACTGCAAACATGTGCCAGGGGATTTGAAAGATTCAAGATGGTCCAATAAAAATGAAGTGGACAATTTGCAAAGCTATAATCTCTAAAAGTAACATGGGCTCAAGGTATAATATAAACATCACGATTAGGAAAATAGTCTTGCCACACTGAATCAGACTAGTGACCCATGTAGTACAGTATCCTGCCTTCAACAGTGCCAGATGCTTCAGAACAAGTGCAAGAAAAACAGCAGTAGGCAAACACGGGATAATCTGCACACAGGGAAGTTCCTTCCCTCCCCCTGCTAGTCAGAGGTAGGCTTAACCCCTGGAGTCATTAACTATGTACAAATCAAACACATGAAGTTATACTGCTAGATATCTCTTGAGTTCAAGTCAAATACCTCCTCTGTGATCTAGGGCAGACAAATGAGAGGCTTTCAAAAAAAAAAAATCTTTCAATGACTTCTCACTCAGATTAGTGAATGCAGTCTGGAGAGAGTGACATTTCAGACTGTAGATCTAGAAAAGAGACAATATTCTAGCCCACAGAATTGGAGACAAAATGACCTCTTAGATCATTTCATCTATTTCCCCTGTCAGTGCAGTATTATTCTCTACAATCTACTTTCCAGTAGAGTCCCAACTGTAGGCAACCCTAAAAAAGAAACATTTACCATGATGCAGTTTAGGCTTCACCTTGCATCTAGGCAAATCTTCTTTTGGCTTCAGTGAGTAAAGGCAGGCCAAACACTTCAAATTCCAGTATTTTCCTATACTGAGAATATGGCATTATGATGAGGGCTTTGCATTGTGTCACAAGTAGGATGATGATTCCTTATGTAGTTCTACTCTGAAAAAGGATTTTGTATAAATGGCATCCCGGGGTTCAACTTTTATTGTCTCTGTTTAGTAGCTAGCTCAAATGTGCTCAAAGTGGGCTGGCTGCAAACTTTTCAATGAAAAATGGTTTTGTCAAAAACAGTTTTTTTTAGTGAAAACAAAACTGATTGATTTTTTTTTCAAAAGTTTGAAATGAAAATTTTTTTTTTAAATCAAAAGGCTTCCATTTGAAATATAGTGGTATTTCTACTTCCCCTGAGTTTTTACTTTTTTAAAGAAAGAAATCCCTTTCCTCTCTTCTCTCTCCCAAAAGAAAAAGGAGGGTAAAATTAAAAAAAAGAGAAAGTGAGAGGGGAGAAAAATTCTCATTTACTTTTCTCCCCATTGAAAAAATTTGGAAAAAAAGTATAGGAGAGTGTTTTTCAACCACTTACCCTCACTTTTAAAACTATTTTCCCTTGGAAAATATTTTAAAAATAAAAAGTCAGGCATAGTGTTACTTTTGCTCACTTTTGAACATATATTTTACTCCCCATCACCACCTTTTCCAATGGAAAAGAATTTATAAAACATTAAAGTAACATCGTCATTCCTTTTTTTTTTTTCCCCACATTTGCAACAGGGGGAGGGAAAGAGTTAAAAATTAGCATTTTTTCCCCATGAGAAAAGGGGAAAATCAAAAATTCAAAACAGTTTATAAATGAAAAGGGCTTTAAAAAAAAAGATGCTTTCACTGAAAAATATTTTAAAAAATGAAAAATTCAAAGAAAATAACTTCTCTTTCTTTTCAAAAGGTTACATTTTGATGCACTTTGGTGTTTATTTTATGAGTAGTAAGTATTTTCCCTCTGGTTACCAGCCCAGTAAACTCAATGTGGGATCTGAGAATCCAGCTGGGCTTTTTCTTTTACATAGATCATCAAGTAAAATAAGGTTCTGCAGGCCAGAATAGGCCCTTGGTTTCCCCTGTGTAATCCCATTTTTTCAAATTACGTCCTAAATGACACCAGTTAAATAACAGTGGGATTGCACAGATGCGACTAATTTGAATTTGATAAACATGTCTGTTAATGATGCTCAAAAAACAACAGAATCCATTTCACTCTCTCTTAGTTGCATTGATGCCAACACGCTAAAAGGAATGAAAAGCAGTGAACATTTTGATTTTTGTCACGAAAGTCTGTAGTTGTGACTCAGAGCATATGCAGGAAGCAGATTTACTGAGCCAGCTGGTGCCAGTTTTACCTAATTGTTTTTCAGAGGAGAGTTCCACTTTAGGGAAATCCAATACACAGTACAGACCCGTTTACGCGCGGATGTCGGGAGTCAAGCCATCACGACCACGTGTTAATGGACCACCGGTTAAGAGAGCCATGCTGAAAAAGTGTCTATGATTCACTTAGAAAAAAACGCCATTATTTTCTGCTCTTTCTTATGAAGTTTGTCATTCACCGCAGATGAAACCCGTTCACGGCCAATTCACTGGCTGATCGGCTTTCTCCAGAAATCGATACCTGCACTATGCTATGGTGCTTTAAGACAACTTATAAACCCCTTGCTGGCTTGGAATGATTCATCCCCTGAAAAATTTCCAAATTTTGTCACTTCGGCTTGAAGACTTGGCTCACGTAGCGACATTCCTTTCAGCCTTTCCTGAGCAAACCCCATGCGCATGGCTTTGTCTATTGTGGGTTTTGCTGAATAGCGCACACGTTTTCGCTTAAGCCCCACAGGCAGAATTGATATTTTGTACAAAGCCATTCAGTTTAGATTCATTTTTTAGCCATCCTCAGAGAGTAGATTCGGCAATCCCAATATCTTCTGAAACTTTGGCCTGGGTTTCTCAGCTATTTACTCGATCTATTGCAGCTAGCTTTTCTTCTACAGTGTAGGAATGCTGACACTTGCCCTCTGCCATTATATTAGGCCTATGGTTAAAATTTTCTAATATAAGTATTATATATTATATATCTCTCTAGCGTGACAATAACTAAGCGTGTGTGATATGTCTTTACCAATATCGGTAAAGACATACAACACGTTTCCACTCTGCACTTCCTGTCGATTTCTATGTCAGTGAGCAAATCTGTAGCGCTACATAGCAAGTTCCTGTCCCGCATGTTAACAAGTCTCACGTGTTAAATAGGTAGCACTGGGAGGCATGGCGTTACCGCGCGTTAAGCGGATTCGCACGCAAATGGGTCACGCATAAACAGGTCTGTACTGTACATCTTGGATACAAACAACAAAATGGATACAAATTAACCACAGGGATGTGAACTGTACCACAACAACAACTTCATAAACTGTGTGCTGGATTAGTTATTAATTGGTTGACACATAGGTTATGTGTTTTAATTGTAAAACTGCCTGACATTTTATGACAGGCATAGCTTATCTATAAGAAATACTTTTAAAAACCCTTACTGTTTACTAGGTACCTTATTACCCTCAGAGCAATGAAGTTGAACTGTAAGGCAATGTAACAGAATATTCAATAACAGACGGTGACCTCTGATTATAAAAATATTTTTGCACTAGTTAAATTTTGGAAAATCAAGTTAAATGCACATTCTAGAAGTGACCACCTGGTATCATTGGGCCAGAACAACTCTATCTACACCTTTTGAAAGGTGTGCTTTAGAAATCACTCTCCCATAATGTGCATTGCTGCTTGGTGTAGATAAGCCCTCACAATTGAGCTGGTGGTAGGTCTAATGGGAATGTTTGTTCTTAAAATTCCCTAGTGTACAAAACACCCTGGAGAACAAGAACTATAATTGTGACTAGCCTCTCTGCATAAATTTATGATGGGAGGGGAAAGGTTTCTTGCATGCTGTCCTGCACACCCCAATTTGTAACTCTGCAGAACCCACTCAGGGGCTAATCACAAGCCCATTATTTAAATAATACACTTGAAGAGATGGAAATGTGGCAAAGATTTTCAAAGCAACCTTGTGGAGTTAGACACATTTCATTCAAATCAGTAGAATGTGTGTTTAAATCCCTTATGTTGCTTTACTGACATATTGCTAGGTGAGTAATAAAAAAATTATGAACTGAAAATCTCCATGTGTGAGCATTAAGTTAAATTCACCATCTATCATGGTGAATTGTGGGAAGAGGTAGGAGGGAAGGGATTTGAAAGTGTGAGCCAAATTCTACTCTGCCCTGGAAATGGATTAGTTATTCCAGAATAAAGTCATCCTTATTCCAGAACAGAATGTCAACAAAAGGGAGTCCTACGGAATAGCTATGGTAGAATATTTATTCTGCTATAGCTATGTCAATCAATTTCTTCATACAGTCAAACCCTTTGTTTTAGGAGTACTATTCCAGTCAAATCAGTGGAGATGGTCACATGGAATTAAGGCCATTTGTCTGAATAAAATATTTAGCTTTACTTTACTTCCTTTGGAGGAAATGAATTGCAGTAAGTATCATCTGAAATTCTCCTTTCCTAAGAATGCCTGTCACTGCTTCTGCCAATAAATTAAAAAGAAATAACGTGAAGCTATGAAATCAGAACTATTATTGGCTACACCTTTTGTGAAGAAAAAGATATTTTCCAATTGCACATAATTAATAAAATAATTAAAATAAAAATAATTGGTTGATTCTAGTAAAGAGGTGTCATTTGTTTGGCTGCTCTCATTGTAACCTGTTAGAGGATAAGAGCTTGTCAGAAAGAAGATTGTTCCGGCTGTGGGTCCAGATACTAAGTGGGGCTGCTGAGTGTCTTGTGATGGCTTTAGGAGACTCAGCAGCCTACAGGAAGGGGCCAGCACCTCACAAGCTCAGGCTCACTGTGGATAATGTGATATATTGTATGTGAACAGTGTTCACAAAAATATCACAAGAATTACAGAGTTGCTAAAAGAATAGTAACCGTGCCAATGTTTTCATCAGTGGCCTTCTGTGACTGCAATATGTGTTTATTATTGAGGGCTGAGGTAAGAGTTGAACAGAGGTACACATCCCTTCTGCAAACCACCATTTTAGATTGTGGCCCGTGAAGTGGACCGCCCCACCCCTTTCATGGAATTAGAGTATGACAAAAGTCACTGAACCCAATGTGCCAAAGCGAAAATTTTAGAACTTGGGCACCTGAAGTTAGCCACCAGAATCCATATTCAGCCTCTGTGTGTTGGAGAGTTTTCAAAAGGTGTAGAGTATCTATGGCTCCCACTGAATTAATTTGGCGCGATGGTTGCTCAGTACATCTGAAAAAAATCAGTCCAGTTACCTAAGAGCCTGAATGTGGTACCAAGCACCACATAACCAGGTTTGACAATGATACCCAGTCCTAAATGTCATTGCTATTGCCATAATTGTACTGCTTCCTGGGCGATGGTATATTTGTCTTTCCTTTAATGTTTTCCTTAATCTAAAATGAAATTCTAGATCAAAGTACAAGGTATGCTCTTGTGTCTGAAAAACCAAACACTCTCTTCAAGAGACAGAATCTAGTAACTGGCACTGGTAGTATGGCTGGTAATGATGGACTACAGCAAAGTATTTTATATGCATTTTAAAACTAACATAAAAATTGTAATATTGCCATGAATTTTAATTAACTGTTATTGCTTTAGTACATTTGGCAGAAGAGTGCTGGGTCAGAAATAAGTAGGAAGACACCCGGGATGGCCAAAACATTTGAGGAATGCAGAAGAGACAGGCAGAGGGCATCATGAGAAGTGCAAGAGATTTTTAAAGGGAAGAAAACATTCTAACCCTGCTGATAAATCTCAAATGTACATCTCTTCGCAGTAGGTACAGTTTATTATGTTTTGGAATTTTCCTTGAAGCATCTGTGTTTTAATTCTGAAGAGAGTAGACATATGGTTTCTCAAAATAGAATCATTGTAGCAGACTAGTGAAATAAACTTAATTTGCACAATTATATGTTCAATCGTGTACCTCTAAACTTACACACTATTCAACATTTTATTGGCTTAACCTTGTTCAGCATCCAGACTGTTGTGTTAATAAGCAAATATTTGGAAACTCCTATAATACCTAGATTTAACTGAGTATTTTGAAGACTGTTGACCAAATTCATTCCCCGTGTAGTTGTGTGTCAGCTTAAATTTGGATTTGCTTGCTTACTTACCTAGTATGTGGTTTACTGTAGATATTTTGATGCTTGTTTTGAATATAAGCATCTATATTTCGTGTACAGAATTTCACAGGCAGAAAATTTCATTTGCAAATCGTCAGCTAGTTGGAAATCATCCTATGTGAAAGTGCTGTTTGCATATGAAAATGTGGGATTCTGTGTGTACACAAATTTGAGTTGAACATTTGGAGCCTAACAGGGTAACAGTTAGTGCATGATAAAAACTGAACTTAAATATTTGATTCCAACATAGACTATGATTACATTTGCTAAAATTAAGCACAAGTTTCCTCAAGGCATTCTTACTGATACAGAAACTAATATACCACTGATATTGATAATTTCTCTTATCTGTTTCAGTAATAAAAATGTGAGTAATAAAAATCTAGTGTAACCAAGTGAAGTATAAAGACTGAATAATATCCAGTATCACAGAAAGAGTTTAACAATTCTAGGTCTGATCCTGAAACCCTTTATTCACATGAGTAGCCTCACTGAAGCCAGTAGAACTATTTGTACACTAAGGAAGATTACTCAGGAGAGTAATCGTTTATAGCACCAGGCTTCTTGGGGCTTCAGCGAAACTGAAAAGAAGAGTACCAGCTTGAGATTCTTCAAAAACGGTCTTTCATACTACAGCTGATACACACTTCCATATATGGCAAAGTCTCTGTGTCCATATCTTAACAATCTGTGCAACTGATCTCCTGAGTTAATGTGTAGAGCACTGAACTTTTATTTTTCAATAGTGAATTCCTGCACACTAGCTAGGAGACAAGATACCATTTATACAACATCAGGCTTTCCAAAAATCATCTTCATCATCATATTTTCTGAACAGTTTTGCTCCAACAGGAAGAGCACGTATTACATCAAATGAAAGGAAAGGCAGTGAGTAAAGCCAGAATGGAAGTGCGGGTTGGGAGGGGGAGAAAAATGACAAAACCAAGCATATCCAGCTGGTGCACTATCCTACCATGAAGCAATTATTACTAAATGTGGTGACACTGAATTGAAGGAAACTGAGCCTTGGAAAAAGAAACAGATCATATCAAAGTCCAGACCACAAGCACAAGCAATGTCATTCTCTTCTTTCACCTACTCCCAAAACTCACTTCTTTTGATTGGCTTTCTACTACCAACCTCCACTTGATACAGATTACCACAATTACACCTCTTGGTCTCACTCTGACCATATGATCTTGGGAGTGGGAGGGGAGCACAGGACCCTACCAAGAGACATCCAAAATTGAACAGCTCTCCTGATCTTACCCACCCTCACTCTCTAGTGCTATGTTATATATAATTTAGATTGACAGGGGGAAATGTTCAAAGGCACAAATAGGAGTTAGGGCCCAACTCCTACTGACCTGCTGTGGGAGTGGGGGATTAATGGTCCTTTGAAAATCATCCCATAAACTGCATGAGACTGGGAACTTTCTTATTGTATGCCTATAATGAGTGCATATACATCTATGGTGCTTTATAAAGAATAGATAGTAGCACTGTATATTTACATTTCTCAGTTTCATCTATTTGTGAAAGTCCCATAAAAATTCTGTGTGGTACACAATGGAACAATTATATTAAAAGCTTTTTAGCAACTTGTTTTTACTTGTACAGTGTTTGTAGAGGTTTAGCCATAGTTGCTCTAGGAATAAAATCACAGAAACGTAGGACTGGAAGGGACCTTGATAGATCATCTAGTCCAGGCCCCTGCACCGAGGCAGGGCTAAGTATCATCTAGACCATCACTGATGGGTGTTTTTCTAACCTTTTCTTAAAAGCCTCCAATGACAGAGAGTCCATAAGCTCATTAGGTAATTTGTTCCAGTGTTTAACTACCCTTAAAGCTAGGAAGTTTTTCCTAATGTCTAACCTACATCTCTCTAGCTGCAATTTAAGCCCATTACCTCTTGTCCCATCCCAAATGATTAAGGAAAACCATTTATCACCCTCCTCTTTGTAGCAGTTTTTTATATACCTAAAGACTTAAGCTATCCCACCCCCTGGCTTTTGCTACCACACAGCAACAAATACAAAAATTGGGGGCAGGGGATTCTAAACATGAAATACTGCCACAAAGAAAGATTAAAATAGACTTTATGAAGTACCTGTAAAGCAAAACAAAATAAATGAATTTCTATCGGTTACAGGAAAGCTTATCAAGAAGAAATATTTTTCACATGTGATTTTGTTGACTTGGTGCCCAATTCAGGGACATGAAAAAAGATGTGATTTCCAAAGTTACAGATCCTAATTTCTTATTTATGCATCCGGCTGATTGTTTTTTTTAATAGGCCTGGTTCCTAAAGGTTCTATTGATTACTATAAAGACATCTAGAGAGACAAGGTGGGTGACATTATGTCTTTATGCGGTGTTGAAGCCGTATGGTTCCCCAGATATTACCAAGACAATGTGGGTGAGGTAATATCTTTTGTTGACTAGCTTCAGTCTCTTGTATTTCTCAAAACAGAAGTTGGTCAATTAAAAGATATTATGTCACCCACCTTGTCTCGCTAATATCTGGGTAACCACACAGCCTCAACACCGCATAAAGACATAGGCAGTTATATAATTTTAGTAGCAACAAATGTAATGGTCAGAATAATTTGGTATATATTTTCCATGGAAAAACTGTCAAACTTAAACGAGTATCAGCAATGATTATCTACAACATCTTTCTCTGTCTGTGTTTCATATTATACAGCCATTAAACTGTCTGTATTTACCTAGAAAACAAACCATGGTAGGCATGACTTACAAAAAAGTATTTTATCTGAAAGAAATCCATAATGTTTTGATACATTATAAAGTTCTGCTTTCTGGAATACTAAATCCGCTGTTTTATTGTTTACAGATTCAGAGCATCTATTATTACAAAACAGTATTTTATAACAATATCAACAAACTGTGGATGATATTTACCTGTTTGTAAGCATTAGCCAATATTTCCAAGAAAATGAGGGGGAACCTTCCTTTTGAGCTTTTAGAAAGCCTTTCTTCTGGCTGTGATTCTGATCATAAATGGTCCCTCTTTAGTTTCTAAGCTTTTCTTTTATATATGTGAAGTCAGATCTTCAGCTGGTGTAAATCAGCATCATTCCATTATCTTCAAAGGAGAGATTCTGATTTATACCTGCTGAAGAGCTGGCCAATCAAGATCAACTTTTTGAGCTTCTTTTTCATATAACATAATTTCACCTGGATTCTGAGCACCTCTACAGGATACAAATGAACAGTACAGCTAGCTGTTTGCACATGGCTCAAGGGAAAAGTGAAATATGGTCCTTGTTTATTTTTGGTAAGTGTGGCTTTATGAGTAAATTCCATTATATGTCCATGTTAAATGTTTAATAAAAAGTTTCAGGCTTCAGAAGATGATCATAAGCTGTAGCACAAAAATGTGATATTTTGTACTTCCCTTTTAATATCATTTCAATTTAGATTTGTTTCAGGCTTAGAAAATGAATGGCGTATAAATTAGCTTAAAACTTTATCATATTTTGACAGAGGCTGCCAATATGGGAGGGGGGGGGATGCAGTTATTAATTGTACCACTACAAGCTTTTTGACAGTGTTTACTCTCACTGGGATTGAAATGTACCTTTGCGGGGTGGGAGGAAATCTAGTGCTTCAAACCATTATAACTACTAGGGAGCTGACCAGTTTGTTTTGAAATATATTATGATGCAATGGCAGCTGCCCCGTAATAAAAGCCCTGATTTACAAATACATCCCTATTCAGGGGTGCTTAAGTGCTATCCTTAATCAGGGCCGACAGTTGCAGCAGAGTCCCAGATTCAGCAAAGCACTTAAGTACATGCTTGACAGTTGAGAATGTGAGTGATCCCATCCATGCCCAGAAAACACATCTAAGCATGTGCTTGTGTTTAAGTGTATGAGTCATCCCATTTGAAGACAATGGGATGACTCATATGCTTAAAGTTAAGCACTGCTATAGTGCTTGACTGAATTGGATCTGAGTTTCCTTTATAAACCCAATTTTGGCCCTGTGACAGGTTTCAATCGGTCCTCCGAGCCCCTAGGGGGCGATGGAGAGCTATGGTCCCACGGGCAGGCCTTAGTCACACCTTTCGGGCGCAGGGGAATTAGCAGGAAAGGTGTGCCGGCCGGAGTCTGCAGCGCGCCCCTCAGGCAGGGGGGCGCCGGCACGGGTTTGTAGCGCGTGGTTCTGCTACCCGAGGCAGGTTGGCCGGGGTAGGGGAACGCAGGCCCACCCAACTCCACTGCGTTCCAGCCCAGGGCCCTGACAGTGGCAGGAGGCGAAGGTCCCGCTGCTGGGTCAGCGGGGGGCCATCTGCGCTCGCTGACCAAACACACCCACCCCACGGTGCAGTTCTGCCCCTGGGCTACTTCCTACCCGGTCTCTCAAGCGGGCCTCTCCGGTCCCTCCAGCTCGTCCGGGTATTCAGCCCCTGGCAGCTCCAGCTCCAGCTCCCCCTCTGTGTCGGGCTCACACTGGCCCGGGTTACAGCCTGGCCCCTCCAGGTCCTCCGGGTACTCAGCGGCTGGCAGTCCTGGTCGCCACAGGCCTTCCTCCCGGTCAGGTTCCTCCTGGCCCAGGGCCTCCCCTGGGTCGGTAGCAGGATCGTGAGGGAGCAGCCTGTGTCTGTCTCCCTCCCTGGTGCTCTTCCCACTGGGCAAAGGGCCCCGCCCTTTGTACTTCCTGTCCCAGCCCTCCCCTTCCGGGGATTGGCATAAGCTTGGTCTGGCCCCGCCCACTCAGGCTGAGAGGGTGGCTCTTTACCTCTGGTTCGGAGGGAAGCCACCCTGGCTCCCTACAGGCCCCCTATTAATATCTACAGTAAAAATCACATTGGCCTCAAAATTGGAAAGCTAGACCTAGAGCTAAAATTGAGTTTTGTATTATGTGAATTAAATAAGGCCTTTCTGAATTATGAAACTACAAAAAGAGATGTAAAACATAGCTCCAAATTCTTTTAATTTTTTTTATCCCTGTGACCCTACTCTATTCATTGGTCTCTCTTGCAAGCCTCAGAAGGATTAATAGTGTCTCTACAATGGCAGAGTAGGTGCCTTGTATGAGAAGTGCAAACTTAGCATTTACTGTTTTTCTAATATTTAGCCATTTTTTTAAAAACTAACATTCATTACAGTTCATATGCTGTCAGACCACGGCTATATTCCTGCAGCCTTAAACTAACCTTGATGAAGTTTTTTGTGAGGATTCTAAATATGTCAAATCAAACAGCAGACTGTTTGGCTTTCTGCAGTGCGGGTAAGGGAAAACACAACAATTTCATAACGAAAAAAAAACACAGGCTATCAATTTACATTACTGAACAGGCTGATGTGAAATAATCCTAGCCATCTGTTGCCAGTCTAAATTTCCCCTATACTGTAACGTCTATGGAAATCTAATGTCCCCTCCTTTGCCTTCTTCAAAAGAAAGCTCTTTTAAACACTGACTTGCTTACATAATGCTTCAATTGCACTGTACTGCACAAGCCCTACCCCTCAACTTATTTTATAAATTAAGACTTCATCAGTGATACCTAGGGAAATTTTAAAAAATAGAACTGCACTCCTCCCCACACATAATAGTCAGTATATAGTTCTAGATTATTGTTTCTGGGTTTGGGGGGGGGCATGTTTTTTGTTGGGTTTTTTTAAAGGAACTGGATGGCTTAGCGGAAGTGAAAGGTTCTTTCACATAATGGCAACTTGCCCTCCCAAAGGGAGGCCGTTAACAAACTTCATCAGTGCCTTCATTTCAGAGTTCACAATCACGATCTGTACAGTTGCCAGATAAAAGGCTAATAAGCACCTCACAGAGCAGAGTGAGCAATACTAACCAAAATTCAAGAAGAAGTGATTCAGTGTTCACTTCCCTCTTAGTGGCCCCTCAAAGAAAACCGCCCAAAACATCTGTTCTGCCACCATGGAGGATGATAGTCCAGGTCAAATCAGAGTGATTTTTATCTGTGAAGTAAATTGAAGATTCCCTAAACTGTAACTGAGTGAAGTTGGGCCATATTCCCCAACTAGCAAAAGAATAGTTCAGACATGGTATCTATCAAAACAGCCATGTTTGAAAAGGATTCATCATTGAAATGTGGAAGTGAAATCACATGAGATTAGGGTTAACTTGGCCCTATTTAACTCTTATTGGTAATAACTCAGCAGTTAAAGGGGTTGTATGACATGTTTTACTAAGCCAGGTTTCAGAATATTGGTTGAGATTCTTTGTTTTGTATGCCAGGGCAAACAGTTCAAAACAATTGTCAAGCAGCTGTAAGAGGCCTGGATCCAGCTGGGGAGAATTACTCTGGTGCAGGAACTGCAGATGTTCTGAGGACCCTCCTGCAAACCCTGGCATAAGGGGGCATTCCAGTGGCAGGGTTGGGAACGGGAGGGCTGGGGCAAAGCACGTCTGTCTCATATAGCACTGCAGACATCCAGTGCTGTTGACTATAGGCAGCCAGGTATAACGTGGCAGACATCCCCTGTTCCTTTGGCTAAATTATGCCAGGGACTGCTCCAGCCCCTGAAACAGCCCACAATCAGAATGGCATGATGGTGGCTTATAGCCAATTTAGAACCCCGCTTGCCTGGGCATACAAGTTCTCTGCTGTATCTTTTAGAATCGCAGCACATAATCTTACCCATTAAATGAGTTCATGTAATATATTGTATCTTTGGACATGAGTCACTTCCAGAGTCATACTAAAATGGCATCTCTAACAATCAGGATCTGTGCAGCAGATTAGTCTACACACATCTGGATGTTTGCCTCTACTGCCCACCGCAGTAATAAATTATCTGAAGCAAATTAATGGGAGTGGGAGGAATCATGTTCACTTCACCAGATAGAATACATTAACATTATTGTTTGCCCATTGATTCATGAATCATTAACAGTACATTGATCAAAGCTAAAGACTACATTCAATTAATAACATTTACAAATGGGGACGTTTCTTTATTCTGCAGATCTTCTCCCACTTTGCTTGGCAAGAAAGAGAAGAGCCTGATCCAGGAGAAATGTCCATACTTGCTGTCTCAAAGAAACTTGTTGTTGCTGTTTGTTGCAGTTCTTTGCCAGCTACAAGCACAGCATAACCTAAGTCACAAATTGTACATGTCAGATATGGGTAGAACTCAGTGTAGCTTCAGAACTTAAAACCCAGATTCTAGCCAGTTGAGCTACAGGAAAAACTCCATAGGCCATGCAGGAAAGAGCACTTATAAACTAGAAAACTTGAACCTAAAATCCCACTGCAACATCCCTAAGTTCTGGGGATGCTTGCATTTTGGACCTTGTCTACACTACAGAATTTTGTTGACAAAAGTCATGTCGACACTCAAAAAACACTATAATAAAAATGGTACTGCATGTTCACACTCACTCCCTCTGTCACACACTGCCCACAGTTGGGGCACTACCATCAACAGTGTGAGCAATGCACTGTGGGTACCTAGCCCACAGTCCAGCTCAACACCTTCTGCCCCTAGGTGTTGTGGGAAGGCAGAGCAGACAGTGACACATCTTGGGACCGGGCTCAATGTCCCATGATGCATTGTTTTCTGTCCCAAAAATTCCATGGGCTTCCGGCTTTCTTCTATGCCATTTTTCAACGTCCCTTGTTTTCTGGGCACCCTGGCATCTTTGTGAGAAGGGATGGATCCCACTCTGCTCTCCTATGCTCTGATGACTGTCATTAAGACATTGCAAATGGCAATGCAGTTAATCACGAAATTCCTAACTGAAGAAGACTCCCAGTTGCCTGACATGGTGCGTGATATGGATAGGAGCAACTTTAGATTGCTTTTGGCTTTTGTGGAACAGCTGCAGATGGTGGACCATCACTTTTGGCTTGGGAAACAAGCACTTAATGGTGGGCTCATATCATCATGCAGATCTGGGATGACAAGCAGTGGCTACAGAACTTTCAGATGTGTAAAGCCACCTTCCTGGAACTGTGTGCAGATCTCATCCCAGCACTATGGCGCAAGGACACCAGACTGAGAGCTGCCCTGTCGGTAGAGAACCATGTGGCAATCCCTTTGTGAAAGCTGGTGACTCCAGACTGCTACCGGTCGGTTGCGAATCAGTTTGGAGTTGGGAAGTCTACCGTTGGGGCTCCATTAATGCAAGTGCTATGAAGGACCATGACTCTGGGAAATGTGTGTGAAATAGTGGATGGCTTTGCAGAAGTGGGTTTCTCTAACTGTGCAAGTGCGATAGATGGCACACATATTCCAATTTTGGCACCAGACCACCTTGCAACAGAATATCTCAATAGGGAGGGGTACTTCTCTATCGTGTTGCAGGCATTTGTGGATCACCGTGGGTGTTCCACTGACAAAGTGGGGTGGTCCAGGAAGGTGCATGATGCACTCATCTTCAGGAACACCAGCTTGTACAAAAAGCTACAAGCAGAGACTTTCTTTCCAGACCAGAAGATTACAGTCTGGGATGTTGAAATGCCCATAATGACCCTGGGAGACCTGGCATAACCCTTACAGCCATGGCTCATTTAACCTTACACGGGACAACTGGACAGCTGTAAGGAGCTGCTCAACAACAGGCTAAATAGATGACAGATGACAGTGGAATGTGCCTTTGACAGATTAAAGGTATGCTGGTGATGCCTTTATGGCAGGTTAGACCTCAATGAGGATTATATTCCTATGGTCATAGTTGGGTGTTGTACATTGCATAATCTTTGTGAAGCCAAGGGTGAAAGGTTTGCTCAGGAGTGGAGTGTTGAGGCAGACCACTTGGCTGCTGATTTTGAGCAGCCAGATACCAGGGCTATCAGAGAGGCCCAGAAGGGGGCAATTCGAATCAGGGAGGCTCTGAAGCAACACTTTGAGAATGAGAACTAGTAATGTATATCTCTGTGATTGGTGTTGCAATGTTACATTTCATGTAGTTTTGCTAGGAAGCAATGGTGAAATTTGGGGCCTTACATTCTGGTAAGCAAATGATTAAACTATCTGTGTATGTATTGAAAGTGCCTGCTATTTGTAGGAAACAAATAAAGATGAGTTACCATTCAAAAACTGCTTTTATTGCACAACAAACAACACACACACACACACACACACACACACACACACATACATATGCTTGGTGAGAAAGGAGGTACCAGGGAAGGGCAGACTTTCAGAGCGGTCCATTTTGAAAGTTGTCCGAGGGGGTAGAGTGAAGTGGAAACCAAGAAGTCCCGGAAAGTGGAAAGGACTGTGCAGGCAGAGTTTGGGGGACACAGAAAAGAGTTCTGAATGTGCTGCAGGGGAGGGGTGGGCATGCATCTGCTCAGCCTGCAGCATTATTAAGGACTTCAGCATTTGCATGTGCTCTTCCATCACTTTAATCATCCGCTCAGTAGCACCCTTAACAAATTCCTGATTTTCTCTTCTGTCCTACCTTTCAGCTTCCCTCCACTCCTTGCATTCCCTTTTCTCTTCATTGGAGAAGTGCAGTACCTCCCAGATCATGTCTTCTTAGCTCCATCTTGGGTGCTCTCTTATCCGGCGGAGATGCTCAGCCAATGTGTGGGGGGGGTGTTCCTCAAGGCCACATCTGTTGAAGCACAAGGAACAATGCACAGAAGCATGATTGTTAAGTTCATGCACAGTATTGAAACATTTCAGTAAAATACATCTCTGTTAACATAACAATCACTTTCTCACTGACCCTTGGCAAGCACACATCTCAGAAAACACCCAAAGCATGGTGAGTGTTGGCTGGAGAGGGAGACGCAATCTACATGGAGAAAACAGCACTCTGGAAAGGTTGCAGTGCAGCTAACTAAGGAAAAAATTCTAAAATTCTCCAACACTTTTCCACAAGCGGGAGTCATTGTAGCAGATATCTCACTGCTGAGGATTAGCAGGGAACCAAGGGTATATCTACTACATGCCTGTGGCTTCTGCCCTCCTCCCTATGCTGCTCACCTGTGTGCCGCTTTGGTCCCTACACAAGTGATTGCCGAATGGTGCAGGAAAGTTTCCTAAAATGGGAGAAGGAACAAAGCAGTTCTGCCAAGGAACCTTTGGAAGCGGATTACCAAGTACCTCCAAGAAACTTTCCTAGAGATCTCTCTGGAGAATTCCCATGAGATCTCGGTGTACATCAACACCCTGTTCCACCATACTGATTAGCTGCACAGGGAAGTGTCCAGCACACAGAAACACAGCCAGCCTTGTACATTTCTATACCCTGAACCCACCTCTGCCCTACGCAAACCACAGCTACTTACCAGGTATCTCCTCTCCTGCTTCTTGCTCACCAGAGAGCAACTACTGAAACTGGCAAGACACTTCCGGAGTGGTGAACAGTTCCTGGCTGCCTGCCCTGCCGGGAGCTCCACATCATCATCTAACTCCACCTCTTCATCAATGACTTCATCCTCCGGGTTAGGTCCTCTTTCCACCACCTCCAAACCCACCAAAGTATCCACAGGGCTCTTGGTAGTGGAGGTGGGGTCACCATGGAGGATAGCGTCCAGCTCCTTATAGAACCGGCAGGTCTTAGTGCAGCACCAGAGCGATGGTTTGCCTTCCTCACTTCATGGTATGCCTGCCTCAGCTCCTTTGTCTTCGCTCTGCACTGCACTGTGTCCCGATCATAGCCCTTTTCACACAAGCCTCAAGAAATCTGCCTGTAGGTATCAAAATTCCTAGCTCAAGCACAGCTAGAGCTGCACAACAGCCTCTCCCCATATACTGAGAAGATCCAACAGCTCTGCAGTGGTCCAAGCAGGAAAGCATTTGCTGCGATAAATCACCATGGTCACCTGGGAAGATGCAATGAGACCTTTCCATGCTGAGCCAACAGGAAATGGAATTTCAAGAATTCCCTGGGCTTCTAAGGGGGAGGGGTGGATGGTTGTTTATCTGACTGCAAGGCAGTGGAGTTCAAACTGCTGATCAGAGTAGTCAGCATGGGCATTGTGGGACACTGGAAGGCCAATTCAAGTGATAAAAACCAAGCGTGGTCTCTACACAGGCACTTTATCGACAAAAATTTTGTGCAAAAAGCCTTATGTCTCTCGTCAGGGTGGTTTTATTTTGCTGCCACTGTTGCTGCCAGCTGCCTTTTGTCGACAAAATTCTGTAGCGTAGACAAGGCCTGAATCTCTGGCTCAGACCATCTCTTCTATAAGAATCAACTTTGTTGGTTGGCTTCATTCTACAAAATAATATAACTGGCATATGACAATACAATATTTTCAGAGTGAGATTTAAGTAGGAAACATCTGCTCAAAAATCTGCGGAAAGCATTAGTACGTGCCAACAAGCCTAATGAGAAACACAAGGAAACTGCTAGGTTTAACAAGATTTTACCTCAATGGGTGATTTTTGCATAATCACCCAGCTGTTTACTATTCTAATCCCTTTTATAACTCATATCTCTTGAGTCTGCAGCCATACAAGCATAACATCACTGCTGGTCAGAGCCCATATAAATAAAACTGTGCAAGGACTACAATGAGCTAAATCATGTAAACAGCTATCCAGACAGAGCAGCTGTTAGCCAATCAAAACTTGAATATCCTATTATTGAGACACCACAAAGGCCATACTCTATCATTTAGATCTACCTCGCTGAGGTAGTGACCATTTCTTTGCTTGTGTCTGAAGCACCTCGCACACTGTTGGAAGCCCACAAATAATAAAGAAATAATAAGAAATGCTCCATATTGGGAGAGAGCTTCTTTGGATCAAGCAATCATTGACTCAAATTTTCATCAAAATCCTGACCCCTTTACTGAAATTTGCAAAAATTTCACTATTATGTTTTCCCCCATAGGCCTCTCTCATTTCCTGGTTTTGTCCAGAAGCAGAAATATCAAAGTGTGAGATTGGACTGAACCAAAAAGCCAGATCCAAATGCCTAGATTTTTTTTTAAATCAGAACCCTGCAACTTGTCCATATAACAGAATGAAGCAAAACCCTGGATGCAAACACAAATTTAGTGAAGATTGGATTTGGACTGCAGCCACAGCTTTGCAGCTCAAGCCTTTCTCTAATGAAAATAATGCAAGAAATATTTTGTCTGGTGTGATTTCCAGCCTATTTTTAAAGCTTATGCTAGGTAGAATTGTAAATGTTGCACTAAAGTCTGATCATCAGAAATTTCCAGCCCAGTATCCAGATGTGGGAGTTTAATATATTTCCATATGAATACAAGTATTTACATACCAGACTCCCTAGTGAGATACAGACCTCTATCAGCAGACCTTACACTCACGCTTCATCGAAACAGGCTAATATATTACTCATTTACCAGGTAAAAAAGAGGAAAGAGTTAACATATCTCCAAAATATTTTTCAGTTACAATTAAAATTGTAGTTGTTTCAAATCCGTAGATCCCTCTAAGATGGATAGGGGGTGATTAAGTAGGGTCAGAATTAAGGTTGTTCTTAAAATATGTAAAGGTGATTAGTATGCAAATCAATTATTAAAGATATTATATGACATGTAAGGCTATTTATCAACCTTCCCTTCAGTGATCTTTTTTTCTTCCTTTACTTACAACATCTCAGAATAAAACCAGTACATATTGGCAACATTAACTTACAGTTAACTAGATTTTTGTTAAGCTTTGTTTTTACAAGGGAGAGAGCACACACTCATACACCGATGCAAAGAGCTCCATTGTGTTCCTGTTTTCCCTAGCCTAACCCTGAATATGATATTATTGTATATACAATGTAATACTTTGTTTCAGAGACCCCTTTGTTAGCGTACAGATATAAAATAGGTGATAAGAGTTAGATGCTAAAAAGTTTGCCTTACCTTTTGGGTTGCTGCATTGCCCATGAGGAAGCACCGGTGCCTGAACCCTGGCTCTGCCCCTGCACTGCCTCTTCTCCCAGAGTCCCCGCCCTCACACCGCCCCTTCCTCCCAAGACCCCGCTTGCTCCTCTCCACCCCTCCCACCCATCGCTTGCCCTCACAGCCAGTAAAAAGTGATGGGGCGATGACCCCCTGTTCCAGCGCCCCTATCTCAGGGGACTTTTATATCCTTTGCCATGTGCCTAGAAATTTACTGTCTCAAGATGGAGTCCAGGGTCATGTGAGCATATCACATGTCCTTACATAGTTTAATGACTCACAGGGGGCAGCCATTGCCCATATTCTTGCTGAGGTGCAATAAATTTCTTCTATGGCCCATTGTTAGAGTGAAATGTCCTTAATGGGCTATCAACATATAGCTGTCTAGACTTGATGACACCCACCGGATAAGATTTACATCCAGAAATACAACACATATATAAGCTAGAGCAGTGGTTCTCAAAGCCGGTCCACTGCTTGTTCAGGGAAAGCCCCTGGCGTGCCGGACTGGTTTGTTTACCTTCCACATTCGCAGGTTCGGCCGATCGTGGCTCCCACTGGCCACGGTTCGCCACTCCAGGCCAATGGGGGCTGAGGGAAGAGGTGCAGGCCAAGGGACGTGCTGGCCACCCTTCCTGCAGCCCCCATTGGCTTGGAGCAGCGAACCACGGCCAGTGGGAGCTGCGATCGGCCGAACCTGCAGACGCGGCAGGTAAACAAACCGGTCTGGCATGCCAGGAGCTCTCCCTGAACAAGCGGTGGACTGGCTTTGAGAACCACTGAGCTAGAGTACATAGCCAATATTCATAACTTCAGATACAAAGATGATACATGCATATAAACAGGATAATGATACTTAGCAAATCATAACTTTTCCATTGACACCTTACATGGCATATTTTGTACAAGATGTGTTGCAATTGTATAACAGTGGTTTTATATAAATGGTCATATTCAATAATACAGCATCACACTCCTTATTCCAATAAGGCATGAGCATTGTATATAGGTTAAGGTGACAGAAAATATCTGCATATAGATTGATGGCCACTGGTTGCATTATAACTTGATGAACTAATCTTTATGGCCCTCAGAGATTCACAAGTAGTTCAGGCCATAGCAGCTTATCTGCTTAAGAAAGCAGGAAACCAAAGACACATCTACTCGAGGTTACACATTCTTTACTGGCACTTGGTCAGTTTCAATGTTTCATTCTTCATCTTCAACGCCCCCCTTGGAATTTTCCCACATTATCTGGGAGGCTGCTTTGCCCTCCTATAACAGCTAAGTTGCACTGCAACACTAGACCTGTCAGCTCCAAGAGTGAGACCTGAGATGAGAGACAAACTTTTCTTAGCATTTGCATCACAAGTCTTGAGCTCACTCCCAGAAGAGATTACGTTTTCTACGAATGTTAGCACCTTCACAACATATTTCGTAGACCTAGCTGTCTCATCATAAAACCAAACATTGCAGAAGAGATAATATCCTAATTTGATCACTTAGAGGTTTGGGAGACTCAAATACCATGGGAATGGGCATGGGATCAGAATCTCAATACTCATTAATTGATGGATAGAAAGACAGGCTGACATAGGTAGAAAAAGATGAAGCTGCTGGTAGGTGGAGCTGCTGTCCAGCACTTTACTTCCCTCTCCTATTGTTCCTGTATCATACTCTGGTACAACATCTGCTTGTTTATGGTCATAGAAATGTCTACTAATCATGCAATTATAATAGTGGTATAGTAACTTAAAATAATGTCAGAAATTGCTCTTTTGTGAAAATATCCATTTTAGAAACAGACTGAAAGTGGCTTCAAATCCTTTACAACCTCTGTATTATACAGAATATGATATTATTGTATATACAATGTAATACTTTGTTTCAGAGACCCCTTTGTTAGCGTACAGATATAAAATAGGTGATAAGAGTTAGATGCTAAAAAGTTTGCCTTACCTTTTGGGTTGCTGCATTGCCCATGAATGGCAATAAAAGCTTTATGGCATCCCTCATCATGACATTTTGTTAATGAATCACTTCCTATTACAGAATATAGTTTGCTCATTTCTTCGTGTTTTTAGTTATCTTCTGCTTCTTTCCACCTGTGTAGTAGTTTTGAAGGAAATAATGACAACTTTGGTATGAGCAGAGTTTATTAGCAATTTATTAACTGTGCACAACAGTAGATATTGTAAAATCAGTATTTACCTCCCATGGAAATTATGACCCTGTTACAGGGTGTTCTCTCTTCACCTGGATTTCTCTTTATAAGCAGTCCTCATATACTCCTACATAAGTTCACCACAGTTTACTTTATTTATAATGTCTTCTGTTGCTTCCTGTCCCATCAGGCTTCTCTGACACTTCAGCAGACCCCCCAGAAATAGTGGCTGGGCAGGAGAGGTCTTACCGCTCTGAGATCTTAAGCTTCTTTGCCTTTCCACTCTCCTTTCCTGTCTCCTATTTAACAATCCCCAGCTGATGAGCTGAATCCCTTTGTTAACTGGTTAACTGTCCAGATCTAATCAATTATCTCCCTATTTGACCCATAGGGGGCTGCTTACAAAGTTCACAGAGTGGTGAGCCTGCCCTAGGCTACTCCCACTCTATCGCAGACCTCAGTTCAGTAAATCACTTAATCATAAGCTTAACTTGAAAAGTCACTGAGATTTAAGCAAGTGCTTAAATTTAAGCATGTACTTAAATGCTTTGCTGAATTGGGGGGGTCTAAATTTGCTACAAGGTTTGTTTTATTTTCCAGTTGCATGTTCAGTGAATGTTGCAAAAAAGTCAAATACTGTGACACCACAAATGCAATTTTTGATGATGCTAGAAGTATAAAGAAATATATATGCAGCCATATACTACCCTTTGCAATAAAAAGGTTTGGAAAGGACTAACATGACAAGAAGTTTATTTTACAAATGAGCTGTGTGTAAGCTGTGATACCTCCAATCATAAGACCAATGTTTTTAGTACCATAACTGGCCATCTGCATGGTTAGGGACACCCACTGAAGAAATCATAGATGACAGGTACTCTATTGGGGACATGATGTCATAACTTCATATACTGTACAATAGTTGTCGTTAAAAGCTTTACAATTGCCTTTGTAATTAACGGCTCAGTCCTGGACGGGACTGAGCACCTTCAATGCTCATTGAAGTCATTTGGTGTTGAGGGTGTTTGGCATTTCATCAGAGGGCTTCACTGTGTAAGGTGCTAAGGCACTAAGTGAGCTCACCGCAGTTTTAAACGATGACTACTATACAGCAGCTTCTCTATTAAGAGGCAACAGTTATTTGGAAATGTGGAGAATTTGTTCCAAGCCCCATTGAAAATCTAGATCCATGTTTTCTTTTATTATAATTCAAAGGTATTTAGCTGCTTAAAGATGCAGATTGACACATGAGCAAGTTAGAAACCTAACTGCCATAGAAATCAGTGTGAGTTGGGTGCCTAACTTGCTTAGATGCCGATCTGCATCTTTAGGCATCTAAATACCTTTGAAAACCTGGCCCATGGTGCCTATCTCAAGGATCTTGCAAGCTAAAGAAAAGACAACTGACAGTCAAATAATGGATGGAGAGGAAGACATACATGTACACGTACATAAAAAATATATATGTTGCCATAGAGGGAGAAAATGCCAAATATCCTCATCTGCCCCTCAATCTAACTATCATAAACTGGCTGTTTTTTCATAGGCATTGTGGCAGAGTTGGGTCTTGAGGACAGGGTATTAGCATTATAGGGAAGGCAGGACATTCCATGAGTAAAGGGGCAGTGTGGATAAAGTCAGGAAAATGTCTGTGAAAGAAACTGACCAATATGCAGATGGCATCACTGAAGCGGTGGGGTATGATACATTCTCTATCTTTTTATCGAGGCATTAATATCTAGCTCACCATGCATTATCAAAGCATCTTTTGTAGATCTTCTCCAGGAGAAGGAGGAGTGCAAAGATTTGTGTGGTGAGTTTTGCAGTTAATCGTCTTTTTTTTTATATTGTCATCCAAGCCACAGGAGCATATGACCCACAAAACATTCCTTTTGAAATCTGTTCAGTGATTTATGTAATACAGAAGTTCAAGTCATGGTTAGCAATAACCACATTTATGGCACTAAGAGTGTCTTATACATAACAATGAAAGAAAACAAGAAAATAAATTGCAGTTAAAAATTAAAGAAACTTTAAAGGAAGAGGTAAATTATTTATTTTAACTTTTAACTATCTGCATTGTTATAAAATTTAGCACGGAAATTGCAATTGTCATCTTACACAGTTGTTCCCAACACATTTTCTTCTATTAGAGATGATGAAGCTTTGGCAGGAACATTAGGTCCATGCCCTAAAGAGATCTTTTCTTAAGAGATTTTTGGGGGTTTAAAAAAAGCCCCAAATTATCCTTTATCCTTTTTACAAACACATTATACATAAGAAAGGTCACATCAGGTTTAAAACTTCAGAGAAGAAAATCATCAGGCAGCAAGCTATTTATTAATTGCTCAGAAAATGCAGATTGCTGTGGAAATCCATTTTATTCCAGTTAATTGTTTCCAATGAGCTGACTTCAAACTGTAAGGGGAAAAAAACATTATTAAGTACAGGGGAAAGAACTAATTTCTGTAAGAAATTACTACAGACACTAAGGATGCAATCCTCAGTTGAGCTGAGCTCATACCTCCTCTGATTCTAGAGACAATCAGGAGCCAAAACAGTTTTTCATATAAGTTAAGGCAGCCAAGGGGCTGCTCTAACTTGTGCCAGTTTTAAAAGGTCCCCTAAGGGCTGCTATTTCATCAGCCAAACTGCAAATCAGCAAAGTATATTGCAAACTGACAGCACCTAACGTATCTTATCTCCACCCTGGATTCCCCACACTGCAAGAATCTTCAGCAGCACCTTTGGAACTGATTAAAGGTACCTTTTTGCCACACCCGTGCTGCAACAGAATCTTATCAGGTGCTAAAGATCTGTCTTCCAGACATGGGTTAAGTCTCCCCAAACTTTGTGCCAGCGGGAGGGCAGGACAATAGCAGATTACTGCATGGGCCCATGGGGCCCAAGGCCAGGTACCCCGGCCAATTTGGGGGCCCCAGAGAAATCTCCCCCGACCACGGTCCCAGGACGGGAGGAGCTCTCGCTTCCAGGGCCACGGTGGGGACACAGGTCTCAGGGCTGCAGCGGGGGGACGGGTGGAAAGGAGTGAGCAGGAAGAGGGTGACCTAGTGGGGAAGAGGCAGAGTGGGAGCGCAATGGGGCCAGGGCCATCAGGAAGGGGCAGAACAGGGGCAGGGCTCTGGGCTCGGAGCTTCAGCCGGAGCTGACCTCTCAGCCCCCACCCCCTGACCCCAGCCATGGTCATTGAGGGGAAGAGGCTGAGCTCTCAGCCCTCCCTCGCCCCGTCTGGGACCACAGAGTGACTGAGCAGCAAGTGGGGGTGGGGCCTTGGATGGAGGCAGTGGGGCCTCAGCCAGAAGAGACACGTGGGGCAGTGGCTAGCCTCCCCAAGGGGAAGCTTCACTCGCCACCCATGCTTCCAGTCTCTGGATGTGTGGAAATAATATAAATATAAATCAAGATGACTTAATTATCTGCATAGTCTGAACCACATTGCATGTGTTTTAGTGCTTTTTTAATTCTTTTTTTCCCTCTCATGCTGACAGTGTTTGTTTTAAAGAAAGAGCTGTAATGCAGTACACCCATTATGATCCTGAGTCTTTGTCTTCATGAGGATCTTTTAATTGGCTGCCAGATATTTTTTTAGGGGTATTTTATGATTGGTTCTTCAAGCAACTGCTTGAAATTTTATTTGTTTAATTTTTAAATAAGAAAACTAAGAGAAGTCTGAGATTATTTAAAAAATGGGAAGCTTTTTTATCTATGGCCTGTCTTGATAAACATATCTAAAAGATATAATAATTATTTTAGTGTTGTTCTTACTTCTTACAAATTATAGCACATTGCACATTATATCTGAATTGTTATAAATAAGCAAAAAATCTTTTTGCTCAGAAAACATGTAAGACTTCAAAGAGTCATTTAACCTGGAAAACTAGCTATATTCCCTCACTAAATGCAATTTGTGACAACATGAAAATAGTCTTTTTATCAATTAAAGTCCCAATCCTGAAAACACACTGATAGTTAACTTTAAACACACTGATTTCACTCATGCTTAAAGTTCAAAATGTGTATATGTAGGATCAGGTCCTAAGACTTCCTTCTCCACACCCAGTGAGAAAAACAAGAAAGACAATGGACCCAATGGGTGAAAGAAAGCTAAAGGTGTGGGACAAAGCTGAAAATAAAATGTAGATCTAAAAACCAGAAAAGGAAATGAGAAAATAGAAAAAAATGAAGAAAATGTACATACCCACAACTTTTAGGGTGAGAAGTTGAAATTTGTTAATCCATGTTCATTTATTTTATTTTGCAGCATTATTAATGGGTGAGAGCAATTTACACCCTGGAGAAAGAGAATTGTTGGAGTAATCATGGAAGAGAGGTGTCTGACTGTGGCCTAATTGCTATGGGGGAAGGAAATATACCAGCGCCTTTTTCACCCTTATGGGACCATTATCAGCCAATTCTTCTGACATTAAAAAAACAAAAACAGTTTTTCCATTACTTTGTGTAAAGCACACTGGGTCCTGGATGTGTTACAGGTGAAACATTGTCCACCATCTGTTGTGCCCCTTGTTATGAATTACAAATGAAGATGTTTTGTCACTAAATCAATAAAATCCCATCATAATCTGCTGTCAGTGAAGTAAATGCACATGCTGTATGCTGTTTGTACAAATCTGCAAGGGATATTGTTCCAGTATATTTCATGGCTGGTACATATAACAAGTTATACTGGTTCTTTAAGCCTAGAGGGGACCAGGATACCCCATTGCAGGAACACTGGAATGAGAAAAGGCTCAGGAAATTGCCAAAGCTGGAAGAGAGGAACGGGTGCTGGGGATCTGATAGTTGGATGGGAAGAAACTAGGACATTGTTCCTTTAAGGGCTCAGGATCAGAAGCCTTGTGAGAAAGGATTCTATTCTCTACTAGCCAACTGGGAGAAGTTCTCCTTAGGAGGACAGTACCAGGAAAGATAATGGAGCAAATAATTAAGCAATCAATTTTCAAACACTTAGAAGATGATAAGTAACCATAAGCACAGATTTGTAAAGATTTGTCTAGCTTTCCTTGCCAGGATAGCAAGCCTTGTGGATAGAGGGGAGGCAGTAGATGTTGTATATCTTGACTTCAGTGGGGCTTTTGATACTGTCTCTCACATGACCTCCCAATAAACAAGCTAAGGAAATACAACCTAGATGGAGCTACTATAACGTGGGTGCATAACTGGTTGGAAAACCGTGCCCAGAGAGTAGTTATCAGTGGTTCACAGTCAAGCTGGAAGGCCATATCGAGTGGGGTCCTGCAGGGATCATTTTTGGGTCTGGTTCCATTCAATATCTTCATCAATGATTTAGATAATGGCACAGAGTGTACACTTTTAAATTTTGCAGACGATACCAAGCTGGGAGGGGTTGCAAGTGCGTTAGAGGATAGGATTAAAATTCAAAATGATCTGGAAAAACTGGAGAAATGGTCTAAAAAAATAGGATGAAATTCAATAAGGAAAATCCAAAGTACTGCACTTTGGAAGGAACAATCTTATTGCACACAAACACAAAAATGGGAAATGACTGCCTAGGAAGGAGTACTGTGGAAAGGGATCAGAGGGTCAGAGTGGATCACAAGCTTAATCTGAGTGAACAGTGTAACACTATTGCCAAAGAAGCAAATATCATTCTGGATTGTACTAGCAGGAGTGTTGTAAGCAAGACATGAGAAGTAATTATTCTGCTCTACTCCATTTTGATTAGGCCTCAACTGGAGTATTGTGTCCAGTTCTGGGAACCACACTTCAGGAAAGATTGGACACATTGAAGAAAGTCCAAAGAAGAGCAACAAAAATTATTAAAAGTCTAGAAAACATGACCTATAAGGGAAGATTGAAAAAACTGGGTTTGTTTAATCTGGAGAAGAGAAGACCAAGAGGGGATATGATAACAATTTTCAAGAACATAAAAGGTTATTACAAGGAGGAGGGAGAAAAATTGTTCTCCTTAAGATCTGAGGGTAGGAGAAGAAGCAATGGGCTTAAATTGCATCAAGGGCATTTTAGGATGAACATTTGGAAAAACTTCCTAACTGTCAGCGCGGTTAAACACCAAAATAAATTGCCTAGGGAGATTGTGGCATCTCTGTCATTGGAGATTTTTAAGAACAGGTAGACAAACACCTGTGAGGGATGGTCTAGATAATCCTTAGTCCTGCCATGAGTGCAGGGGACTCGACTAGAAGACCTCTTGAGGTCTCTTACAGTCCCATGATTCTATCATATAGGCTGTATTCTCCCTCAGAACAGGAGGCTGCTGACAAAAGAAGGAAGCCAAAGGACTGAATGCTAGCTGTAAAGGTCTGGAAGTGGGGCTTTGTGGGGAGCAGCCTGGGTCAGAAGCAAAGCTCTGTTCATGGGTGGTGGCTGGAGCCCCCTTCAGGGAGGCTAGTCCCCAGCTCCACCCCTTCCACCACATCCCCCTCCCTCCCACACTTGGAGCCCCGAGGCCCCCTGCCCCCATGCTGCCGGAGCCCTGAGACCCCATGCTTCCCCCTGTGGATGGAGCCCCGAGTCCTCCTCTCCCCCACAACAGGAGGAGCCCCAAGCACCCCCCAACCCCCACTCGGGGGAGGAGCCTCATGCTGGCCGGAGGCCCAAGCACCCCCACCTTAAGCTGGAGGAGCCCCAGGCTGGCCAGAGGCCCTAGCTTTCCCCATCCCCACCTGCCTGGAGGAAACCCCAGGCCAGTGGCAGCCACACCTCCCTACCCCAGACCCCAAGCTTCCCTGGGGAAAAGTGTCTCACTCTCGTCCAAGACACTTTTGATATGCCCCATGCAGGTTGCAGGGCAGCCAAGCTATTCAGCTTCCTGGGTTATCAGTAATCTCTCTGGAGTCCAGGGAGATTACTGATGAACCCTGGAATCTGAATAGCACAGCTGCCCCAGAACCTGCATGGAGCATAATAAAGCAAAAACTTCCCCTTCAAACCCCACAACTGGGCGTCCGGTGGCAGCGGCAGCACCAGGGGAGGCTGAGCCTCCCCCTGGCCTATTATACCTGCCACCCATGACTCTGTGTGTGGCAAAAGAGCCAGAGCAGAGTATGAACTTTGTGTAACCTGAATAGTGTTGTGAGTTTTGGTGTATAGCAACCATCTGTCACTAAATTCAGCTTGCCTGTGTGGCAAGATAGACTGGAATGCCCAATGTGACTCCATGGTAAGACTGTTATAGTGCTCTAGGAGTTCACACCTGTTGCTAGGTTGGTGAAATCGAATTATAGAAGATAAAACCATTTGGGGTTTCTGCTTTGCTTCTTGACAGTCTGCCTTGAGGTTGGCATTTGTGGTTGTGAGCCACGCTGGACAGCATGACACAAGAAGATTGTTTTGAACTGTCTATTAAACCAGCCCTGGGTGGGGGTGCTGTTAGCCATGAGAAAGAGAAGGGTGGAGTTTTTAAAGGGCCCTGAAAAGGGGAACAGGCAGGGTGCTGCAAAAGCATCTCTGGCCAAAAGGTGGATGCTCTGGAGGCAGCTGCCCTGTTACAGTTAACAATATGAATCAGGCATTCACAATTTCTTCTGCCACACATGAGTTACTTTTGACTGAGTATTCCTAGTCTAATTGGAGGGACCAGTGTTAGGAGAGAGGCACATCTGTGATGGAAGTCAGTTTAACCAATGCACTAAGGACTGGATCATAGGTGCTGGAAGTAGGGGTGCTGGTGGTGCTGCCGCACCCCCTGGCTTGAAGTGGATTCCATTATATACAGGGTTTACAGTTTGATTCAATGGCTCTCAGTACCCCCCCTTAAAAATTGTTCCAGTGCCCCTGGATTGGATCAGGGATCTGTGCATCCAATCCTTTACAGCTGGAGTTATGGGGCAGGCTGCGTAGCTGGGAGCTATAACACACTCACATATTCTGTGTAGTGGGCACAGAGGGGGTAATACCCAGTGGCATACATACTTCTTCTGAATGGAGAAAGTTCATCCTGAGCACACTGCCCACAGCAGTTTGTATCTCAGGCAAGTCCACATTTATATTACGAAGAATTCATATATTGCATAAAAGTATAGTATAGTACTTGGGATTTTAGAACGCTACAAAGGCCTCTGAGTTGTTGTACACAACCTTCCTGTAGTGGGAAAGTGAGCTGTGTTAAAGTTCCTTAAGTGTCTTCATTACAACCGCATTAAAAGTTGCTTATAACATTTTTGCTACTTTCACTTCCTATCTTGAATGTTTTAAGTCTGGATTTGGACCCAAAAAAAAGAAAGCTTTGGGGAAAATTTGAAGAAAAACAGTTCAACTAGTTTTGAGAGGAGAGAAAGGGGAAACAGTCATAACAAAACTATTGCAAATTTATTTTGAACAACTCTAATGCTCTAAATGAAGGGGACAGAAAGTTGAAATTTCACAGGGAAATAGCCTTCTGTGAAATACCTTCAAATGTTCCAGAGAAAACGGCTTTGGATTTGCCTGAGTTATAAGAAGAGGGGGGCATGGCATTCCCACCTCTCTGCACTACACAGCTCTGACAGAGCACCCCAATCCTGCACTGTCAGTGCACCTCCACCAATTAGTGTAGGTACATCTAACACATTAACTGCACCTCAAGCACATGCAAATAAGTCCCACTGGCTACTGGCAGCTCTGAGGGTGCTATGGGCAACCTCCCCCTTCTTCTTTTTGTTCTTTAATAATGAGAGATAGAATCCTGTGGGTGAGAGTGAATGGGCTGTAAAAGGATGTGAACAGCTTGCATGTTTCAGCAACTGTTGGGTTGGCAGAGTACAAGGTTGCATGGGCAACCTTAACTCCTCATTTTCTAGTTTTCAAAAGTTTGTGGGTTTTTTGGTTTTTTGGTATTTTATTTTGCTCAACTCAGTGTTCTGCAAGGGAACAACTTACTACCAAGCAAACTTAACCCTGCAGTAATGTAGCTTTTTGGGAATTGGGACAGTTGTTTTAGAGACATCCTCCAAGAAATTGATTTAGCCTTATGGGACTGAAAAATAATTAATGTGGTTTAACTGAGACAGCATAAATTTACCTAGAATCAAGTAGTATAGTGATGATTAACTCTGGAGAATAAAGATTGAGGGAGATTTTCCTCGGTATTCAGAAGACTTGGATCAAAGATGGCTGGGTTCCAGTGACTTCAGTTATGAGACCAAGTTATGGTGTCCTCAGTCAAGGATTGTGATAGTTAATAGGTGCTTACCCCCACAGATCTAGATTTTTGGAATGGATTTTTATTTTCTTCTCTCCTCCTTCCCTCCACCTTCTTTTTTATAAGAAATTCTATAAAAAGTACTATACTCAAATACCATTAAGGTGGCACTGTTACATATTCAAACATCAGGAAATACCACTGTGTAGTGAATTTTAATTCCACCCCCATTACATTGTGTATATTACAATACAGCCTTTAGTTATTTGATGTCATGTTTCTCACGAATTACAATATAATACCAGCTTTCTACAAACATAAATATTTGTTTCAGAGTAGCAGCTGTGTTAGTCTGTATTCGCAAAAAGAAAAGGAGTACTTGTGGCACCTTAGATACTAGCAAATTTATTTGAGCATAAGCTTTCGTGAGCTACAGCTCACTTCATCGGATGCGTTCAGTGGAAAATACAGTGGAGAAATTTATATACATAGAGAACATGAAACAATGGGTGTTACCATACGCACTGTAACCAGAGTGATCACTTAAGGTGAGCTATTACCAGCATGAGAGCAGGGGGGAAAAAACCTTTTGTAGTGATAATCAAGGTGGTCCATTTCCAGCAGTTGACAAGAACGTCTGAGGAACAGTGGGGATTGGGGGGGAATAAACATGGTGAAATAGTTCTACTTTGTGTAATGACCTATCCACTCCCAGTCTCTATTCAAGCCTAAGTTAATTGTATCCAGTTTGCAAATTAATTCCAATTCAGCAGTCTCTCATTGGAGTCTGTTTTTGAAGTTTTTTTCTTGAAGAATTGCAACTTTTAGATCTGTAATCGAGTGACCAAAGAGATTGAAGTGTTCTCTGACTGGTTTTTGAATGTTATAATTCTTGACGTCTGATTTTTGTCCATTTATTCTTTTACGTAGAGACTGTCCAGTTTGACCAATGTACATGGCAGAGGGGCATTGCTGGCACATGATGGCATATATCACATTGGTAGATGTGCAGGTGAACGAGCCTCTGATAGTGTGGCTGATGTGATTAGGCCCTATGATGGTGTCCCCTGAATAGATATGTGGACACAGTTGGCAACGGGCTTTGTTGCAAGGATAGGTTCCTGGGTTAGTGGTTCTGTTGTGTGGTGTGTGGTTGCTGGTGTGTATTTGCTTCAGGTTGGGGGGCTGTCTTTAAGCAAGGACTGGCCTGTCTCCAAAGATCTGTGAGAGTGATGGGTCGTCCTTCAGGATAGGTTGTAGATCCTTGATGATGCGTTGGAGAGGTTTTAGTTGGGGGCTGAAGGTGATGGCTAGTGGCGTTCTGTTATTTTCTTTGTTGGGCCTGTCCTGTAGTAGGTGACTTCTGGGTACTCATCTGGCTCTGTCAGTCTGTTTCTTCACTTCCGCAGGTGGGTATTGTAGTTGTAAGAATGCTTGATAGAGATCTTGTAGGTGTTTGTCTCTGTCTGAGGGGTTGGAGCAAATGCAGTTGTATCGTAGAGCTTGGCTGTAGACAATGGATCGTGTGGTGTGGTCTGGATGAAAGCTGGAGGCATGTAGGTAGGAATAGCAGTCAATAGGTTTCCGGTATAGAGTGGTGTTTATGTGACCATCACTTATTAGCACCATAGTGTCCAGGAAGTGGATCTCCTGTGTGGACTGGTCCAGGCTGAGGTTGATGGTGGGATGGAAATTGTTGAAATCATGGTGGAATTCCTCAAGGGCTTCTTTTCCATGGGTCCAGATGATGAATATGTCATCAATGTAGCACAAGTAGAGTAGGGGCATTAGAGGACGAGAGCTGAGGAAGCGTTGTTCTAAGTCAGCCATAAAAATGTTGGCATACTGTGGGGCCATGCGGGTACCCACAGCAGTGCCGCTGATTTGAAGGTATACATTGTCCCCAAATGTGAAATAGTTATGGGTGAGGACAAAGTTACAAAGTTCAGCCACCAGGTTTGCCATGACATTATCAGGGATACTGTTCCTGACAGCTTGTAGTCCATCTTTGTGTGGAATGTTGGTGTAGAGGGCTTCTACATCCATAGGATGGTGTTTTCAGGAAGATCACTGATATTTGTGTAGCAACTTGAAATATTTTTCCATGTTTGTGCTAGTTTCATTGTCACAGTGGTCTCATATCTTTACTGACATAGGACTGAATTCTGAAAGCTGGCTAAGCACCCGTTGTCCAGGTGCAAGTCCCACTGGTTTCAACAGATGCTCAGCACCTCTCAAGTGCCCTCTCACATTTTGCTTATAACTTGCATTTCCTGTCACCACCCTCTTATCCAAGTTCCTCAGAATTTAAGGTACATGAGATTAAATTCCTTTGGGCATAGGATCCCTGGGCTAAATTCAGAGATGTGAAAGTAAACAGTTGTTCAGTGGGTGTGAGCCTAAGAGGCTCTGACTGTTTCAGATAGTCTAACAAACCAATTTGATTAGCTTACATACTGAGAGGGCCAGAAGATTACATTCCACCCATAAAGACTTTCTTAGACACACTTCAACTCACCTCTAAATTTAGCCGTTAGACTTCAAAGGCCAAGTTCCCAAAGCAGCCTTTAATTCTTGAAATGAACAATGTGGAAGGACGACAACTTGTGTGTGGAACATCCCCCTCCCCCCCCCTCCACCACACACAGTTTGCATATGAAAATAAGAAAGAGCATGATCAAACTACACAAACATGTATCCAAATGCCCACCACAATTGTCCTTCTAAATTCAAATAAAGGGATTTTGCATATCCAAACCCATCTTGCAATTTTTAAAGTATAAATTAGGACTTCCCTTTGAAACAGTGCCCCATTCGCACATTTTCAGTAGACAATGGATTGCTGTCTTAAATCAGATCACTTTAGGTCAATACTTTTCTAAGTTTTAAATTACAATTTAATGTTATGAGATCTTATACTCAAGGGTACTTAAATTAGTACTATGTGAGTATGTAAACATGCCAACTCATTGACAAATATTGTTTGTCTTGTGTCTATCTAAAAATATTTAACTAGAATATCAAATTGATCATTTCCACTGTTTGCTTTTTGTAAAATAGTTTAGCTACCTCCTCATGTTCCTTGCTGAAAGCACAATATTTATTTTATTCCTAATTTGCACAGCTCCAGCTATTGTTACTAATATGTGGTATATTAAGAACGATCCTGGTTTATCAAATCAAAAGAAATGTCACAAGAAAAAATTATTCAATTTCTGTAGCTAATGGAAAAAAATAGAAAAGATTCCTGGCTAGAGTCTGCTCTGAATTTAATGGGTTTTACACCACCAGTGTACTTCCAATTTCAAAACAGACATTTTAAGAACCTTGTTAAACCATCTGAGAAAAATTGGTTTAATTTTAATTTACCATAACGCCTCAGTGCAATTTAATGCTGCCATGCAGCTCCAAGGTAATATAGCATACTGCAAACAGAAATGCCCTCTTTTGATGGAATTGATTAGACTGAGGTGTTTAATGCATCAGTTAAATTGAACTCACAAATGCTAGATGAGAATGAGGACCAGCCTGCAAATGTATGACTAAAAAGGAACTCTAGATGTAAAAAATTAGGACAGCAGAAAGGAAAGCTAAGATGATGCTTCAGTTAAATACGAGTGATTTTAACTGAGTTAGACTGTAAATTGGACTGATATGAGTTTCTCTCGTCTTAGTAAATACTCTCCAAATAGAATTTGGCGTATAAAGCCTTTAATATCAGAGGTGTTAGAATATTTTTATTAATCTTACATTTACATAAAATTGTTCATACTGAATACTCCCAGAGGACTATATAAATTATATACAGTGATTATTGTGGTGGAGTCCCCATCACTAACAATTTTTAAATCAAGTTTGGATGTTCTTCTAATAAAAATATGCTCTAGCTCAAACAGAATTAATTCAGATTTGGCCTGCATTATACAGGTCAGACTAGATGATCAGTGATTCTTTCTGGTCTTGAAATCTACAAATCTATTGATCTACATCTGAAATTCAGTCATCTCAGGAGTAAAACACAGCAGATATTTGGCAACACAGCAACACACAGCAACACCAGTCAACAATTGTAGGGTAAAAAGTAAAGATACCTTAGGCAACTCACACTGCAGGTATGTTTAATGTTCAACAATCAATGCATAGCTGCTATCACAACATCCACTGACTCCTTCGCAGAATGAGATTTCAGCACTAAAGAAGCAGCCCTAATATCTTCTTTAAGAAAAAGACTTTAAGAGGACAAAAAGAACGAGGAGTACTTGTGGCACCATAGAGACTAACAAATTTATTTGAGCATAAGCTTTCGTGGGCTAAAACCCACTTCATTGGATGCATGAAGTGGAAAATACAGTAGGAAGATATATATATACACAGAGAACATGAAAACATGGGTGTTGCCATACCAAAAGTAATCAGTTAAGGTGAGCTATTATCAGCAGGAGAAAAAAACTTTTGTAGTGTTAATCAGGATGGCCCATTTCCAGCAGTTGACAAGAAGGTGTGAGTAACAGTAGTGGGGAAAAATAAGCATGGGGAAATAGTTTTACTTTGTGTAATGACCCATCCACTCCCAGTCTCTATTCAAGCCTGATGTAATGGTGTCCAGTTTGCTGTAGCTCACGAAAGCTTATGTTCAAATCAATCTGATTATCACTACAAAAGGTTTTTTTTCTCTCCTGCTGGTAATAGCTCACCTTACCTGATCGCTCTCATTACAGTGTGTATGGTAACACCCATTGTTTCATGTTCTCTGTGTATATAAATCTCCCCACTGTATTTTCCACTGAATGCATCTGATGAAGTGGGTTTTAGCCCATGAAAGCTTATGCTCAAATAATTTTTATTAGTCTCTCAGGTGCCACAAGTACTCCTTGTTCTTCTTGCTGATACAGACTAACATGGCTACCACTCTGAAACCTTTAAGGAGACAGTACTTCTAGAAATGGTGGCAAAGACTACTGTATCACCCCCAGGTAGAGTGCAGAAGGACATCAACTAGAATCTGCTGACACCAGGTCTTCACTGGTCAGACCAGTGGTTTTATTAAGATGTCTTTGCACTCCTTCCTTGCTTTCCATTTGATTAAATATACTGGACGCCATAATAGGAAGAAAGATCAGATCTAATTTACCAATTACTGATAAACTGCTGAAATCTGATAACAATGAAACCATAAGATGAAAGAAAATCAGAAGTGGAAGCAGAAATATTATTTTGACAAAAGGGTCCGTGATCTCCCATCTCTTCACCCAGCTGATAGAACGTGCCTGAGGAGTCACAGCTCTAATACTTGGGGCTAATGGGGTACCATTAAAGAACAGCTGCATCCAAGCCCTTATGAAGTCCAGACAGACCAGGGGGACTCATTTTGACATCATTGAAGGGATGTATGAGTAATACCAGAAAGTTCCAATACATTGACAGCTGATGTGGACTCTGGCATTTTCCATCTGACTGATCCTTTATCATTGACACACAAAGGAGAAACTGTTAAGGAACAAGAGAACAACTCAGACTCTAATGAAAGGCTGTTAAGGAGAACATCAGAGCAACTCATAGAGACTTGCTAACCTGCCTGAGAAGGGTTATTTGAGGAAAGTGAGTGGTAAAGACTCACTCCAGAGTGAGGTGCTGGTAACCTCTCTTCTCTAAGTAGTTAACACATTGGGTTTATAGAAATCTACTGGATGGATTGAGAATTTAATGCATGTGTTATTAGATACTGTAGTTGTTAACTGTTTATAGATATGCATATAAGAGTTTTTTTTCCTTTAAGAGGAAAGATGTAAAGATATGTTTATGAAAGATTGTGATTTGGAGACGCTCCCTCATAAGGGAATGTGTTGTGAGTGTGGGACTTTGGACATGTGTGCTGGAAGCGGGGTTCGGAACACTGCATGGCTGTATGCAGCAGTTCACCAGACATTCTCCAGTTTGTTTTATTAAAGTTTTATTCCTTTCTCATTCACTGGTTTGTTATGTAATGAACCCCAAGATTGTTACAGCTTACACCAAAGCCATGCTGTCTCCCCTTGACAGCCTGAAGCTGGTTCCACAGAGGGCTTGTACAATAAATCTCCCTTGGGCATTCCGCCCCGCCCCATTAAATTCAGGCCTCTGGACACACCCAGTTATTAACACTGGGTGGACCCAGCTCAGGTCCCTATCTTAGTTTTTGCAGTGGGTTCTGCCCATTCTGGACCTTCTTATATTTCTTTACCACTAGGGAACAAAAGGGAAACAAATATTCAAATGAAATCAAGAATAAACTCTTCCCAGGGCCAAGTCAAAAGAGAAAAGGCCAGCAATACCCCCTCACTTCAGGAGTGGCCTCATAGCATTTTTACCAAAGTCCTTCCACCAGGTCACTCAATCCAGCTTTCCTTGGGAGTTTGCTGCACTCCTCATTGATGGTGATTGGGCAGGGAGTCATCAACATGGGAATTTCTCCTGCTGCTTTCAGCTCTGGGGGTTCTTCTCTCCCCCTTACTGACTGCAGCTTCTTCCTTTTTAAAGTCCTCTTCCCTACCATGCATGACTGGTGAAGCTATCTCCATACCCAGAGGCTTTATACCTCCTTCTCCCTCAGTGTGGGGTTTATATACTTCATTACAGGGCTTAGATGGGGAGTTAATACTGGTCTATACAGCATGAACTCTGGCATGGACATTCTTTCCAGAAACCCAAGAAGGTCCACCTACATCCAGGCCTGGGCACTCCCACCTCCTATATATAGACACAGAGAGAGAGAGAGAGCTCCTTTAAATGAGTCCAACTGGAGTTTTAAGTCTTTACTTCTACTTGTATCTCATTTTACAGTATGTCAATGCCAAACTTATTAGAACTGTTTGTTGATGATTTCAAATGACATTTCCATACATGTGACCAACTGTTCTCTCTGTGTGTTCCCATTATCTGTGAGGCATTTGTTATTTGTGCAGCATTGTTCTTATACTAAGAAGGAAATTTTAGTCCACAACAGTACTCTTGCTGTGAGGCTATCTGAGGATTCACTAATCTGCTGGGAAATCCACATCTAGCTGTGGAAGCCATAAACCTACACCCCTGCCACACACACACACACACACACTGACACACACATGCCCAGCACACACACCCCAACCTCTATACTAACTGTTTAAATGCCTAGACCAGCATCAAGCATTATTATTTTTGTAGAAAGGCTTCTAAAGGCAACAGTTTACATCCTACCATATCAATATTCAGGAATTCCTGAGCAAGTCCCACAGAAATTATTGGTGCTAGCTAGATCTGGTCAAACTATTTGTTATGAGTAATATTGATAACAAATGTAATCTCTTGTCTGGTTTGTGAATAATTCATGAATATCTTCTGATCATCTTCAAATTATAACTATTCATGAGTAGCCACCCAGTAATTTGGACAAATAAATTTAGCCTCTGGGTTGTTTGCAAACTGTTTCATTTATTTGTTCTTTGTGTTGTTTGTTTGGTTAGTCACTCAAGTCATACAATATTGTTTTTCTTCTCTGATGCCTGAAGAACTTTAAAGAGAATCATAAATAATGAACAACATACTTCCAACAAACATTTTTTAAGGTATAATGATTCATATTAAAAAAAACCCCACACTTTTGAGATTTAGAAACAATTTCACACATAAACCTTGCATTGTTCCGAATACTCACAAATAATGACTATGATCCCATCAATCATAGCAAACCAAATTCAGTGATTTTATTTGTAATCTTTTAATCAGCCAGTTGACCAGCTAGCTATACCAATGTATAGTTGTTTTCTAGGAGGGGCAGCTGTTTCAAACTTAAATTTAACTTTGTTTAAAATTATCATCTTGTTATGAACGTGTCTGGACTCTAAACAGAGATGTAACATTATGTTTGTGCACACATATGGATACAACACTGTCAATGAAAATTTCAAAACAAAATACTAGTGTTTAAGCAAGATCTAAAACATGTAATCATTTTTTATCCTGCGGGAGAGCCCAAAGCCTAATAAAGGATGCTGGTTCATAGATGGGTATATTACTATTGGTTCATAGTTCTTCAGTTCTTAAAGTGAAGCTGCTTCTATATCGTCTTATTTACTCAACTCTTTCCTATTCTCCCTCTAATTATGGGTGTTCGTTTAACATGGAACCTTACTCTGAACCACCTTTGAATCTACGATTGGAAAAAAAAAAGCAAACATGCTATTGCCTTTGCCCTCCTCTATTTTAAAACACTTTCAAGAAGTACTCCCATGCCAACTCTCAGTTTCATTTTCCATCCCTCCTCTGCCAGATTCCAGTCCCAGTTTTTGCCCATCCCTCCTCCCCAGCTTCCTTGTCCTGGTCTATTCCCTCTGGCCCTCCCTGCATTCCCCACAGGTCCAGATCTTGTCTCCTCTGCATTTGACTAAGCAGCTTTCTACTCTGTGCTGCCTGAGCCCAGTGGTGGGGTTATTGAAGGCACAGGAGAGAGGCTCCCTGCTTTCAGGTCAAGTGCCCAACCCAACAGGTCCTGCAGCAGCCCAGAGCTTCCGTAGAGTGGGCCCAGTGCAGACAGAATCTTCAGAGAATGTAGCTGCTAAAAATCTAAGGAGTCTCTACTAAGTAGAGTTAATCTAAAGGTAAACTAAGAGTTAAACTAAGTGCAAAGAGATGTTTTTTTTCCCCAAAGGCTTACCACTTCACCAAATTTGGGGACATGGGGAGAGAAAGAGGGACACATCCCTGACACAAAGGCCACCCACCCTGCCAAATTTCAAGTCACTATACCAGAGCTTGGGAGTGCTAGATATTTTCAACAAAAAGGTCACCAGGCACTAAAAAAATAGGCAAAATAGTGCATTTTTTCTCTAGTTTTCTTCTTGGAAGCCACTGAACCATGTTTTGCTATAATTATAATAATAATAATTAAAAGACCCTGAGAGACACACACCTAATAAGGAAAATTTCAGCCCAAAGGGTTAAAGTTTTACAAAGTTAGAAGCAATTGAAAACCAAGTCCTATAATAAGAAGCATTGGGTAACCCTAGAAATAGGTCCCACCTATAATAATATTAAAGGTGATATACAAAAGGAAAAAAATATATATTTGTGTCCATTTTTTGGTTTTGTAATATACAATTCTATTAAATGGCTTTTTATTTTTACTTTTGAAATTTCAGGAAGACTCAGTATAGTATGTTTTCTCTTTTCTCAAGGACTCTTTAGTGCCATGAGTACAGAAATGGGGGAACATAACCATCAGCTCTAGAAGTAGAAATGTTGAATATTTCAAAAAAAGAGCTTTTCTCCCAAGTTCTCCAGTCAAGAATTATTTCCTACAGTTTATGAGATATCAATTTGTCAGTTTAGTGTTCAAAGTCTCAAGGGACAAGGCTTCCACAACCCAGTAGATCGTGTAGTCAGGAGATTTTCCTATTAATTAGCCTAAATTTTCCATTTTTTAAGTTTCATCCCATTACTCCTAGCTGTATCATCCTAGAATAGTTATAGACTGTTATCACATCTCCTTTGAGCCATCATTTAGTCAAGTTATATGTATTTGTGTCTAATCTTTTCAGTCAGTCACTTCATTTTTCACTGCTGTTCTCTGAACTCTGTCCAGTTTGTTTATAACTTTCCAGTAATGAGGTGCCCAGAACTGAATTCAATCTTTTAGTTGTAGTTGAACCAGAGCCTGTAATAGTCTCTAATTACCTCTCTACTCTTTGAATTGCTGCAATGGCAATTTTTTTTAAAACGACAAACCCGGCATTGTGTATATTTTGCTCTTTCTCTTTGCCTGCCCCCACCATCACCCCTAACTTTCTTTAATAATTACAGTTTGCATGTTTCTCTCTCTCACTGAATATCCACCATTAAAAATATTTTTCTTCCAGTGGTTTAAAATATAAATTCAGCCAAAACTTTCTCCCCAAGCTTGGCTATATCATAAGTTTTCTCTGCAGGAAACCCCTCTCTTCTAGCCCTTAGTTCCTTCTTATTTTCTTCAAGTTTCAGACAGACTAGATTCTCCTGTTATCATAAGTCAGCAGTAGATACATCTTTTGCAGGGTTCCAGTACCTAAATTTAAAATGGTTTTATAGAGCCCTAAATCTTCTCTCCTTATTACAAAGCCCATGCTAGTTGTTCCTCATTATGGTGGGTTGCACTGTCTTTTCTGAGCATCCCCCCAAGGCATGGTGCTGCCATTCTCTACAGTTCCCAGGATCCCCTGCAGACTCTCAGACTGTTTCTGGGGGGGGTCCTCTGTGGCTTGGAATTATATAACACTATTTGGGAAAAAGGATTGATACCAGTAAAGTGGAAACATGCAGTAGTTATTCCAATACAACAAACAGGCAAACTATCCACAAAAATGGATGCCAATTTCCCTTATATCCTGTCTGGGTAAAATTATAGAGAGAATGGTGAATGAAAGATTGGTTGCCTATTTGGAAATCAGTGGCATTATAAATAAGGTGCAGAGAGGTATTAGGAGAGGAAGATGCACCACTGATCACACTGTTAAATTAGAAACTGAAATACAATGAAGTACGAGGCACAAGGATTTCATTATATTTGTCTTTTTACACATTGAAAAGGCATGATATACTATGGAGGGAAGGCTTTTTGTACAAACTAGATGCACTAGAGTTAAGGGGAAGAATGTAAGGGTGGATTAGAGAATTTCTGAGTAAAACAACCATGTAGATCAGAGTTGGGGAAGTTATGTCGAATTTATGTATAATATTAAACATGGGCAATCACAGGGAAGAGTTATCAGCCCAGCCTTATTTAATATGATGATAAATGATCTCCCAAAACAAATAAGAGCCAAGGGAGGTGTTACTCTATTTGCAGATGATTGTGCTTTGTGGGTTAGGAGCAGGAATACTGAAGTGATAGAAAAGAGAATCAACAAAGTATTACAAGAGACCTCTGACTGGAGAAATGCATGGGGTTTCAAGTTCTCCATTGCAAAAACCAAAGGACTGATCTTTACAAAAAGGAAAGTTACAAAGGAATGTAAACTTATCTGCCTGGAGAACAAACAGATTTAGTTAAAAGGTTCAAATTCTTATGGGTAATATTTGAGGTTAAATTACTTCATTAAGATCATATAAAATTAGTTACAGATAAATGTACAGGAAGCATTAACCTGCCTAAAAGTCTTGCTGGTACTAATTGGAAGGCAGATAAGAAAACACTGCTGATAGTATACAAAGCCTTAATCAGACCAGTTGTTGATTCTGGCCACCAAACTTTTGGATCAGCATCAAAATCAGAACTTAAAAAATTAGATTTAATACATGTCCAGGCACTATGAATTGTGGGTGGTGTATTTATTATAACACCTATATATGCTACTAGTGAAATGCCAGTTATACTATGACTTAAACTACTGGACCTAACTTTCTGGGCCAAAGTTAATGGGAACTGCAATGATGAAAGTACCAAACAAATGTATGAGGATTGTTGGGAAGTTGATGGGTGAGCTCTAGCACACAATGTTAGAACTCCACATGCCATCTGAATTAAAGTAGATGCAGGAGTTGACAGACAAGAAAAAGCTGAACAAAGTCAAAATTTTTACTCATAGGAAAATTATTTGGGATTGATGGAAAGTCACACGTCCAAACATGGATTACGATTTATTTTATAAATGTAAGTGTAAAAAAGAGACAGTAGGTATAAAAAATGAAGTATACCAATATATAGATGACAAGGGGAGTCAGTTTTGTCTGATAGATACAAATTGGTCCAAAAAAGAAAAAAACAGGAAGAGTAGGGATGGCATATTGTATACCAAAATTGGGAAATAGTACATCTATCAGAATATCTGATTATGTAGCTGTCATGACAGCTGAACTTATACAATAATGTTAGCATTAAATTGGATCTGCGATGGACAGTCAGTGGTCATTTTTTCAGATTCAATCTCAGGCCTTACGGCAATAAAAAAGGGTGTCTCAGTATGTAGAAGAGATTTAATCCATGAAATTATATTTCTAATAACAGAGTTAGTACAGGTGATGATACATGTGGCATTAGCTTGGATTACAGTGCATACTGGGACAACAAGAGGAAAAATGGTGGACAAAGCGGCTAAAAATGCTGTAAGAAATGGAAGGATTGACCTAGAAATACACTTGAGTAAACAGGAATTCAAAAGTCTACTACAAAGATATTTAAGAGAAATGGTAAAAAATTTGGATTAATGAAAAAAAGAGGAAGAAGATTTTCTGAGTTGTGCCCTAGAATTTAGGATAACAATATACTTCAGGGCCTGGACAGGACTAATGACTTGCTTTGTGTTTAGAGTACTAACTGGCCATTGTGGCTTAAACAAAAATCTCATTTGAATAAATAGACACAAAGATGTGCACTCTGTAAGGTGGAAGAAACAAGTGATCACCTTTTATGGGTATGTAAGGGTTTTGATAATGAAAGGGGAAAGAGTTCTGAGGAATTCAAACATCTTAAGATAACAAAAGTTACATTATGTTATTTAGTAAAAACATTGGGGAATTGGAGTATTATTAAAATGGCATTAACAACAAGGAGTACCTGTGGCACCTTAGAGACTAACAGATTTATTTGGCATAAGCTTTTGTGGGCTAAAACCCAGTTCATCAGATGCATGGAGTGGAAAATACAGTAGACAGGTATAAATACACAATACACGAAAAGATGGGAGTTGCCTTACCAAGTGGAGGTCAGTGCTAACGAGACAATTCAATTAAGGTGGAAGTGGGCTATTCAACAGTAGAATACCAGCAGAGGAAAAATCATTTTTGTAGTGGTAATGAGGCCAATGTAATCGGGGGGGGGGGGTCCATTTCAAACAGTTGACAAGAAGGTGTGAGTAACAGTAGGGGGATATTCTGCTTCCCCCACTAACACTCATCACCCTCCTTCTCCAAATTCCCAGCTAGACAAGCCACCACACCAGCAACCTTAGCACCCACCATCCACACCCCGCCTTCCCAGCATCATCCCCATCCAGCCAGCCACAGACTGAGAATCTGTCTTCCGAGCACCAATAGCTGCCAGACACCCTAGCACCTACTGTGCCTCTTCAGCAGCCAGCAAACAACCCTAGGCACCCAAAAACCACCCACACTTCAGCAACTCCAGGCATCCATTGCTCCTTGCTGCCTTGCCAGCCAGCTACAGCTGCCAAGTTCATGCCCTCCCCCGGTAAATGTTATTATATGTAAATATATATATGCAGATAAATCCACTAAGTGAATTGCATAAAATGTCACAAATGGAGCTGCACACAACTTGGCTACTATGTATATGTGCATTGAGCAGTGTGTGTTTCTTTGAAATGCAGGCAATGTTTGTTTTTTATTTATGTCTGATGAGTTATACATGCGTATTTTCTTGGAGCTGCGATTCAGTTTTGTTACTCTGTACTTTCATGGTGCAGTAAATGATTATTTATAAATAAAAGATATGAGATCACTAAAAACATCCAGTTTAGAAAAGGTTTAGTTGTTACCAGAAGAAAACTAGGGGGAGATGTTTAAGGACCCCTGCTTCCAAAGTAAGCTCGATTTCCCTAAATTAGAGTTTATCACCTATTAGTCGCAGTAAAAGAAAACTTAAGCACCTTTAAAGATAAAATCAGGCAGGGATTTATTAACAGGGAAGGTAAACAGATATAAAACAGCTCCGTAGTTTTACCAAACACAATGGGCATGAAGCCCAGACCCAACTAGAATAAATGGGCTAGTAAACAAATAGTCTCAACATCACAATTAGATGACCACAGGCTGGATGGAATCAGCTCACTTCTATCTCTTTTGCAGGCAAAGGAAACCAGGACTGGGGAACATTGAGGACCATGCCACAAGGGATCAGGAACCGCGGATATCTGGGACTGGTAACCATCACTATAGAGAGTAAGTATGTGGTTGATGTTCTCTCGAAGAACTGCGCAACCCGAACATAGGAACACAGGCTGCCTTCTGAGTGGACAGCAACCTCTTACGCAGTGTGAGTTCCTTGTATCTTGTCCTGTTACCAGGTAGATTACTTAGGATCATGTGACCCTTTCCCACTCTTTACATTTGAATTTTCCGGCCTTTGCTGAGTTGCTGGTCAGGATTACATAAACCTTAACCAATCAGAAGTTAGACACCACAAAAAGGTCGCCAAACCAAACATAAAGACAGTGCACCAAAATGAAGGGTGAAAGACAGTGACAAAACAAAATAGTTAAAATTCCCAACATAGTCATAGTGAAGTTAGACAAGGTACGGTGGATCAGATTCAGCCCTTAGTTATACCCATGGACACTTGTTGACTTTAGTAAGATGTGCAGGTATAAATGAAAGCAAAGTTCAACTGTGTATCTTATTTGGGCATAAGCTTTTGTGGGATATAACACACTTCATCAGATGCATGGAGTAGAAAATACAGTAAGCAGCTATAAATATACAGCACATGAAAAGATGGGAGTTGCCTTACCAAGTGGGGGATCAGTGCTAACGAGGCCAATTCAGTTAGGGTGGATGTAGCCTATTCCCAACAGTTGACAAGAAGGGGTGAATATCAACAGAGGGAAAATTACTTTTTGTAGTGCTAACGAGGCCAGTTCAATCAAAGTGGATGTGGCCCATTCCCAGCAGTTGACAAGAAGGTGTGAGTAACAACAGAGGGAAAATTATTTTTTGTAGTGACCCAGCCACTCCCAGTCTTTATTCAGGTCTAATTTGATGGTGTCAAGTTTGCAAATTAATTCCAGTTCTGCAGTTTCTTGCTGAAGTCTGTTTTTGAAGGGTTTTTTTGTTGAAGAATGGAGACTTTTAAGTCTGTTATTGAGTGTCCAGGGAGTTTGAAGTGCTCTCCTACTGGTTTTTGAATGTTACAATTCTTGATGTCTGATTTGTGTCCATTTATTCTTTTGCATAGAAATAAAGAATAAATGGACACAAATAAAGAATAAAATAATTCTTGACTTTTGAAAGGGTGTGTGAGGGGCCACGGTATAACTGCATCTTAAGATGTCATAAAATTATAAAGAAATCCTTGTTCAGTGTATCAAAACAGTATAACAACAGTGACATCCTGGCATATTGCTATGAAGCCTCATAAAGACCTACTGAGAAAACTCAGCACTCTTATTTTATTCAGTCAAGTTCCCAAATAGCAGTGACCTCATTAAATTTATTTTTTAAATTTATTTATTATTTATTAGAGATTTATTACTTATCATGGGAAGGATCTCAAATACACCAACAAGACAGATATTTCTGTTTTCATTTCAATGACTGTCTGTTTACATAAACTCTCCAGAGGGAAGTGGTGATGTTAGAGAAGAGGGAAGTGTAGACTCTCCCATGATTTTCCTCTGTGCCTTGTTTTCCAGACTAGAAGCTCAGTTTATATTGCAGTAATTTATAAATTTGATTGGCTTGAAGTGAGACTCTTGCTATCTGACTTCAGTACATTTGTACTAGGAGGTGTCTATAGGTCCAAAATGGCTCAAGATATATTGTGCTAAGCTGATACCCAAAATCTAGAATTACTAGTATTGTTTGGTCTTTCAGTGTTAAACAGTGCACAGTGGTCTTTTCTGTTGCCTTGTTGTCTTCCAGTAAACATGAATATTCAACCTACTTAAAAGATTATCTCTGTTCTCAAAACCCAGTGGAATATTTGATCAGTAGCATGATATGAATATATACTTAATGGAAACTGAATAGGCACTTCCTCTCTTCAAAGATGATCCAATAATCACCCATGAAAACCAATTTGTTATTTGAATCACCAGATCATGCATCATGCATTTTTTGTTTATGGCTATTTAAAATAGTCATCCACTCTATTCGTAGGAATTGGGGAATAGGCATTTCTACATCCCTGCATCACCCCTATCCCAACACGCAACATCTAAATTAATTGTATTAATATTTTTGAAAAAAATAAACTAGAGATGGGCTCAATTTTGAAACTTGAAATTTTGAAAAGTGCTTCTTCTGGGGTAAATCGACAAACAAACATTCAGTTGTAAAAATTACCACTTTGATTTGTGAAATGTGTAAGTAATTAAAAACAAACATTCAGATAAGATTTGTAAGAACATCAGCATTAGTCTATAATGCTGTATAGTTTGTTCAAAGCATTAAAATCCGATACACCACAAGTAGGAGACACATTACCATGTAACCATAAGGGCTGTGTCTATACTATCAGATTTAAATTTTTTATTAAAGCTAATGTTAAAAAAATTATATAATACATAGGTTGAAAGAAGAGTGTCTGTACATCTGGGTATAGTGCTTAGATTATCCACAAATACAAAGTTTGTTTTTAAAAGTCATATGATACATAGAGTACATAATCAGCAATAACCCAAATTTAGGAGAATAGATTTAACAATACAGTTTAGATATTAGAATCCGAATATTTGGGTACATCACTCATGAAAAAATTTTACAGAGATTTGGCTGTGGAAAGCAAAATATATCAATGAGTGGAGATTCTCCCTTAGTAATTGAGAATTAGGTAGGTTGTCCATTTAGAAAATACAATCCAAGAGGAAAGCATTTCAGTTACTTTCCTGACTGCACTTCTCATCGATACTCCAGCTCATCTCCCCGGTATTGCCGATGTTTGGTGATGTGTTCTTTGTAGATGTACCTCGACCACCTGATGTGGCAACGCATGGTGTTGGACACCATCAGCTGAGCGTAGCATTGACCGATTCCGCATTCCCACAACACTCGCTCATTACTGGGGTACCATGCCCCAGGGCTCCGACGATCAGTGCATGTGTCTGAACCTGGTAACCCTTAACTCTCAAGTTTTCCTCCAAAGGGGCATATTTCTCTACCTTTCAAGCTTGGGCATCTTGGAAGGCCGGGGTCCTGTTATTATAGTTGTAATTCACTCTTGGTATGATTCAACTAGTTGTAGCAACAATGTGGAGAACATTCGGGCTTTTTTTAGTAGGAATTAGATGATATCTTGACTTTTGTAAGTCTTTTAATACTGCCTTGCATGACCTTCTCATAAAAAAAACCTAGGGAAATACAACCTAGATGGAGATATTATAAGGTGGTAACTGATTGGAAAACAGTTCCCAGAGAGTAGTTATCAGTGTTTCACAGTCAAGCTGGAAGGACGTATCAAGTGGGAGTCCTGGAGAGGTCAGTTCGGGTCCAGTTCTGTTCATTAATGATTTAGATAATGATATTGTAAGCAGTGTCAGGATGAGCTCCACCCTGACATCTGGTGGTGAGGTGTGGCAAGTTGTGGAAAAGAACTTCAGGGGCTGATCTCATTTGCATAGGCACACCCACCCCGCCTAGAATGAGGCCATAGCTGCCCCAAATGGTCACTTTGGCTGCTGTGGGATCCCTAGTGTCTCTGTTATTGGGGCAGGAAGAATAAATTGTTATTACCCTGATTATGGGAACTGTGCTTGGAACTGTACTTGGCCTTTTGTTATGATGGAGGGACTCACCATCAACTAAGTAGCACTCGCTAGGCAAGGGTCATGGGTTCCAAAACTCTGTGAATTGAGAGAGGCTGGGGACAAGTATTAATATTTGGTGGTATGGGCCCCTGGGTGAGGGCCTTACATGCTAATTGCACTTCCTCCTCTCTCCACTGTGGAATATCAGAGCTAATTTTGATTTCATTAGGAGTCTAGTTACAGGCTGCTGAGCTCACTTTGGGCTAATGGTGCACCAGCACTGAGGCTCCCCTACTACAAGCTGAATTCACCAAAGAGCTGAACTGACTAAGAGCTGAAATCACTGAGCATTGTGTTAAGTAGTGGGGGAGCCTGAAGATATATTGTGGAGCAGTTTGTGGGATGGCTGGAGTGCCTTGTGGACAGGCTGGTGGAGCAGTTCATAGGACGGCAGGAGCTGCTTGTGGGACGTGGAGAGGAGCAGTTTGTGGACCGGCTGGTGGAGCAGCAGAGCGGAGCCGAGCGAAGCAGTTTGTGGGGCGGTGGCGGAGTGAAGGCCTATGGAGCTGTGGGGCGGTCAGCTTCAGATCATGTAAGGTGCCCCTTACCTCCCCACCCCCATCTCCACCCAGGTTGGGAGGTAAAGCTCTGCAGATAAACTTTCGAACTCTGGGGCTGCCCTGACCAGGGACAGAGACTTTTGGGTCATTGGACTTTTGGGACTTTTGGTGATTTGGGGTTGCTGGACTCAAGAACCAAAGGGAAAGGACACGCCTCAATTTGCTTGGGGTGGGTTTTTTTTTGCTCATGGGTTGTGTTACAAATCCTGTTGGTGGTGTTTCCCCAACATAATGCCACATTGTTTCTCTCTGTTATTAAAAGGCTTTTTGCTACACTCAGACTGTGTGCTTGCGAGAGGGGAAGTATTGCCTCTTGGAGGCGCCCAGCGGGGGTCGTATATATTTGTCCCAGGTCACTGGGTGGGGGCTCGAGCCGGTTTGCATTGTGTTATTGGAATGAATCCCCTAGATATTGAACCCTGCCCTTGTTGCTGCCAACTCTGACGGGCAGAAGGGTTACAGTATAGAGAGTACATTTATATATTTTGTGGACAATACCAAGCTGGGAGGGGTTGGAAGTGCATTAGAGGGTAGGATTAAAATTCAAAATGATCTGGACAAACTAGAGACATGGTCTGAATAAAATAGGATCAAATACAATAAGGACAAATACAAAGTACTCTATTTAGGAAGGAACAATCAGTGGCACACATACAAAAGGAGAAATGACTGCCCAGGAAGGAGTACTGCAGAAAGGGATCTGGAAGTCATAGTTTATCACAAGCTAAATATGAGTCAAGAATGTAACACTGTTGCAAAAAAAAACATTTGGGGGTATATTAGCAGAAGAGTTGTAAGCAAGACATGAGAAGTCATTCTTCTGCTCCAGTCTCCAACTGGAGTATTGTGTCCAGTTCTGGGTGCCACATTTCAGGAAAGATATGGACAAATTGGAGAAAGTCCAGAGAATAGCAACAAAAATGATTAAAGGTCTAGAAAACATGACCTGTGAGGGAAGATTGAAAAAAATGGGTTTGTTTAGTAGGGTGAAAAGGGGGACATGATAACAGTTTTTGAGCACATAAAAGGCTGTTACAAAGAGGTTGGAGAAAAATTATTCTCCTTGCCTCTGAGGACAGGAGAAGAAGCAATGGGCTTAAATTGCAGTAAAGGTAGTTTAGGTTGAACATTAGGAAAAACTTCCTATCAGGATGGTTAAGCACTGGAATAAATTGCCTTGGGAGGTTGTGGAATCTCAGTCATTGGAGGTTTTTAAGAGCAGGTTAGACAGTCACCTGTCAGGAATGGTCTAGATAATGCTTAGTCCTGCCTTGAGTGCAGGGGACTGGACTAGATGACCTCTCAAATTCCCTTCCAGTCGTATGATTCTATATGGTGATAAAACCACTGGACTCTTGTCCATACTACAACTTCCACTTAAGGACAGTCAGAAAACAAGAATTCTGTTTCATGAAAAAAATTGAGCTTTCAAAATTGGGTTTTGTTCTGATGCAGAGGGAAATTGAGACCTTTTGAAAATCATGTGTGAAAGAGAATAAGTGCCACCTCACGGTAGCCAATAGTCTATTGGGTAAAGTATTCACCTGGGATGTAGGAGACCAAACTTCAGTTCCTTAATCTAAATGATCAAAGCATGGACTTGAACCTCTGTCTCTCTTTCTATTTCCCCTCCCCCTGAAATTCCCTCTTGGATCTCAGAAACCTTCCTGATGAGCGCTTCATTGAAATCAATACCATTACCCAAATAGTTTTGGTTTTGACAAATCAGTGTTTTCTGACAAAACAATGTTTTGCTGAAAATTTCCCAAACAGCTCTACTTCCACAGCTGTGGCCACCAGTGCAGCTACATTGGTCGTGGATTATGGCTATGAAGTACAGTATGCTCATATAGACGAGGTGGCTGGATATGCTGAGTGTAGATTGTCTACTTTTAGTTCAATTTATTTTAGTCTTTAGCTTAGAAATTGTGTATTAGGGCTATAATACGTGTGCTCCTTTGGCCCACTCAATTGGCCAAAATTCAGTGTCTTGAGAAGTTATTTCTGTTAGGACAAAAAACCGATGATATGAGGTATATCCTTGGTGTAATTTTACTTATGTACAAAGAACAGTACAGACAGGCCTGTTACCCTAAACACGAGCAGAAACAAACTGTGGATGGTTTCCTTGCTTAGAACTCCCCAAGTCACTCCAGTGAGTTCTGTGCCCAAGAAACTTCGTCCCTCTGTTTCCTCGCAGGGGCACATTCACAACACCTGCTTCTGGCTTTCTGCATCCAACACACACAGGCTGAAACCAGTAACCTACCTCACTGTTGCAGGATGGATTGACTTAAATCAAGATGATTTAAATCAGCCATTTAAATCACCATGTGGAAAGCCTTGAATTAAATCATATACTGTACTTTAATCAACTTTTCTGCTTGTACTTCAGTTATTTTCTAGAGAAAGGTGCATTCTCATTGGCTGATATAACCATTAAAACAAATTGATTTACAACTAAATAGAGCCTTTCCACTAGCTTTGGTACATCTTTCTACTACCTAGGAGGGAGCACTATGACAATACGTATTTATTTAAGCAATTATGTAGCTTAATATTTTCAGATTCTTATTCATTGTACATTTTTAGTATGTCAGAAAATGATAAATGATATGTTTGCTTATTTACTAGATAATTAACTTTTTGTTCATGATTAGTGTCAAAGTGCATTAGGATGATAACTGGAATTTAATTAAACACACAAAACAGCATATAAAATTTATTTTTATTAAACAAAACAAGTCCTTAATGTAGTACATGACCTATTGTGCCATATTTATAAAACTTGACCTCAAAGGTTAGAATCTGGAGAAAAAAAATCTCTTTATATTTAAAATCAGCCTTTTACTCAAAGTTTTTGATAGAGGCTCATGGATTCAGCACATTTATTTTTTTATTCAAATGTTTTAAGAGACTATATAAGTTCAGACCTTAACATATGTTGTTTTAATTGAGATTTCATTTTAAACAAACTTGTTTTGATAAAGAAACTTATTATAATTTAAATAACAAAATAAAATCCAATGTACATAAAATCTGATTTAAATAAAAAATCAGATTTCTTTATTTTCAAAATATCACTGATTCTTCTCCATCCTGCAGCATTGACAACTCTCGGGATGTCCCTACTGGAGACAGTCTCGCAATGATGGGAGAAGCTCTCACCCTCACAGATTTCTAGTCCTACCCAGGGGGAAAGCTTCCTCTGATTGGCTATTTCTGCCGCTTCCCAGTCTCCTGGGCATGAGTAGCCAATCAGGGCTGTTGTAGGGGACAAGCAGAAACCTCCCATCAGAAGCCAAGAGCAGTTTTTGGGTAGTGGGGAGGGTAGCAAGAATCCAGCTGTTCAGGATGGCTCTGTTCCTTCCTCCCCTCCTGTGAAAAATGGGTCAATCTGCTCTCTGCTCCTCTCCCTTCCCCATTCTTGCCATAGCAGGCCTGGAAAGGGAAGGGTAGAACCTTTGGAGCTGCCCTCCCCAAACCTGGGTAGAGGGAGAAGGGAACCACCACCTGGGAGAAGGAAGTGAAGAACCCCAAAAGTTGCAGAGGTACACAGAGGGGAAAGAGGTGGGGGTGGGTGGGAGGTACAAAATTAATTGCTGGGCTGGAGAATGGGCAGATATGTGGGGATGGAGGGGCACAGAATTAATTTATTAGAATTTTTGGATGTGGGGACAATCGGGAAGTTCCACTCCATCAGGCAGCCAGTGAGCTGCTCCTGCAGCAGGGGATAGATAGATTCATCTTACTTTATAAATCTGTCAGAGTTGGCATCACTGCTACATTTACACTGCAGATGGGAAAGGGGGTGTTCAAAAATTTAAAGGCTGTCTAAAGAACATAATAACATCTTTCTCAAAACATCTCATGATTTTTTGGGTCTGATTCATGATTTTTGAAATTTTTGGCACTACTGTAGCCTCTCCATTTGCAATCACCCTGTTAATCTACCTGGGTTAGCTCATGCCCAGCCATGCTGTTTAGAACCTTGGGCAGCAGCCTTATTGTCTGTAGTGGTTTCTATTACATAAAGGGGTTGCACCTGAAAGAAAGTGCTTGAGACACCCATTGGCTTTAAAGGGGGGATCTGTGCATTCAGAATAACAGAATTTTTTCTGTTAGCATGTTAGAATCATAGAATATCAGGGTTGGAAGGGACCTCAGGAGGTCATCTAGTCCAACCCCCTGCTCAAAGCAGGACCAATCCCCAACTAAATCATCCCAGCCAGGGCTTTGTCAAGCCTGACCTTAAAAACTTCTAAGGAAGGAGATTCCACCACCTCCCTAGGTAACGCATTCCAGCGGTTCACCACCCTCCGAGTGAAAAAGTTTTTCCTAATATCCAACCTAAACCTCCCCACTGTAACTTGAGACCATTACTCCTCGTTCTATCATCTGCTACCACTGAGAACAATCTAGATCCATCCTCTTTGGAACCCCCTTTCAGGTAGTTGAAAGCAGCTATCAAATCCCCCCTCATTCTTCTCTTCCTCAGACTAAACAATCCCAGTTCCCTCAGCCTCTCCTCATAACTCATGTGTTCCAGTCCCCTAATCATTTTTGTTGCCCTCCGCTGGCAATTTTTCCAATTTTTCCACATCCTTCCTGTAGTGTGGGGCCCAAAACTGGACACAGTACTCCAGATGAGGCCTCCCCAATGTCGAATAGAGGGGAACGATCACGTCCCTCGATCTGCTGGCAATGCCCCTACTTAAACATCCCAAAATGCCATTGGCCTTCTTGGCAACAAGGGCACACTGTTGACTCATATCCAGCTTCTCGTCCACTACAACCCTAAGGTCCTTTTCTGCAAAACTGCTGCCTAGCCATTCAGTCCCTCGTCTGTAGCGCTGCATGGGATTCTTCCATCCTAAGTGCAGGACTCTGCACTTGTCCTTGTTGAACCTCATCAGATTTCTTTTGGCCCAATCCTCCAATTTGTCTAGGGCCCTCTGTATCCTATCCCTACCCTCCAGCGTATCTACCTCTCCACCCAGTTTAGTGTCATCTGCAAACTTGCTGAGGGTATAATCCACACCATCCTCCAGATCATTTAGGAAGATATTGAACAAAACCGGCCCCAGGACCGACCCTTGGGGCACTCCACTTGATACCGGCTGCCAACTAGACATGGAGCCATTGATCACTACCCATTGAGCTCGACAATCTAGCCAGCTTTCTATCCACTTTATAGTCCATTCATCCAGCCCATACTTCTTTAACTTACTGGCCAAAAATACTGTGGGAGACAGTGTCAAAAGCTTTGCTAAAGTCAAGGAACAACACGTCCACTGCTTTCCCCTCATCCACAGAGCCAGTTATCTCATCATAGAAGGCAATTAGATTAGGCAGGCATGACTTGCCCTTGGTGAATCCATGCTGACTGTTCCTGATCACTTTCCTCTCCTGTAAGTGCTTCAGAATTGATTCCTTGAGGACCTGCTCCATGATTTTTCCAGGGACTGAGGTGAGGCTGACTGGCCTGTAGGTCCCAGGATCCTCCTCCTTCCCTTTTTTAAAGATGGGCACTACATTAGCCTTTTTTCAGTCATCTGGGACCTCCCCCGATTGAGTTTTCAAAGATAATGGCCAATGGCTCTGCAATCACATCCGCCAACTCCTTTAGCACTCTCGTATGCAGCGCATCCGGCCCCATGGACTTGTGCACGTCCAGCTTTTCTAAATAGTCCCGAACCACTTCTTTCTCCACAGAGGGCTGGTCACCTCCACCCCGTGCTGTGCTGTGCAGCAGTCTGGGAGCTGACCTTGTTCGTGAAGACAGAGGCAAAAAAAGCATTGAGTACATTAGCTTTTTCCACATCCTCTGTCACTAGGTTGCCTCCCACATTCAGTAAGGGGCCCAACTTTTTCCTTGACTTTCTTCTTGTTGCTAACATACCTGAAGAAACCCTTCTTATTACTCTTAACATCTCTTGCTAGCTGCAACTCCAGGTGTGATTTGGCCTTCCTGATTTCACTCCTGCATGCCTGAGCAATATTTTTATACTCTTCACTGGTCATATGTCCAATCTTCCACTTCTTGTAAGCTTCTTTTTTGTGTTTAAGATCAGCAAGGATTTCACTGTGAAGCCAAGCTGGTCGCCTGCCATATTTACTATTCTTTCTACACATCGGGATGGTTTGTCCCTCTAACCTCAATAAAGATTCTTTAAAATACAGCCAGCTCTCCTGGACTCCTTTCCCCCTCATGTTATTCTCCCAGGGGATCCTGCCCATCAGTTCCCTAAGGTTGTCAAAGTCTGCTTTTCTGAAGTCCAGGGTCCATATTCGGCTGCTCTCCTTTCTTCCCTGTGTCAGGATCCTGAACTCGACCATCTCATGGTCACTGCCTCCCACGTTCCCATCCACTTTAGCTTCCCCTACTAATTCTTCCCGGTTTGTGAGCAGAAGGTCAAGAAGAGCTCTGCCCCTAGTTGGTTCCTCCAGCACTTGCACCAGGAAATTGTCCCCTACATTTTCCAAAAACTTCCTAGATTGTCTGTGCATAGCTGTATTGCTCTCCCAGCAGATATCAGGGTGATTAAAGTCTCCCATGAGAACCAGAGCCTGCGATCTAGTAACTTCCGTTAGGTGCCAGGAAGAAAGCCTCGTCCACCTCATCCCCCTGGTCCGGTGGTCTATAGCAGACTCCCACCATGACATCACCCTTGTTGCTCACGCTTCTAAACTTAATCCAGAGACACTCAGGTTTTTTCTGCAGTTTCATACCGGAGCTCTGAGCAGTCATACTGCTCTCTTACATATAATGCGACTCCCCCACCTTCTCTGCCCTGCCTGTCCTTCCTGAACAGTTTATATCCATCCATGACAGTACTCCAGTCATGTGAGTTATCCCACCAGGTCTCTGTTACTCCAATCACACCATAATTCCTTGACTATGCCAGGACTTCCAGTTCTCCCTGCTTGTTTCCCAGGCTTCTTGCATTTGTGTATAGGCACTTGAGATAACTTGCTGTTTGTCCTGCTTTCTTAGTATGAGGCAGGAGCCTTCCCCTTTCACATTCTCCTGCTCGTGCTTCCTCCCAGTATCCCACATCCCCACTTATCTCAGGGCTTTGGTCTCCTTCCTCCGGTGAACCTAATTTAAAGCCCTCTTCACTAGGTTAGCCAGCCTGCTTCCGAAGATGCTCTTCCCTCTCTTGGTTAGGTGGAGCCCGTCTTTGCCTAGCACTCCTCCTTCTTGGAACACCATCCCATGATCAAGGAATCCAAAGCCTTCTCTCCGACACCACCTGCATAGCCATTCGTTGATTTCCACGATTCGACTGTCTCTACCCAGGCCTTTTCCTTCTACGGGGAGGATGGACGAAAACACCACTTGCGCCTCAAACTCCTTTATCCTTCTTCCCAGAGCCATGTAGTCCGCAGTGATCCACTCAAGGTCATTCTTGGCAGTATCATTGGTGCCCACGTGGAGAAGCAGGAAGGGGTAGCGATCCGAGGGCTTGATGCGTCTCGGCAGTCTCTCCGTCACATCGTGAATCCTAGCTCCTGGCAAGCAGCAGACTTCTTGGTTTTCCCGGTCAGGGCGGCAGATAGATGACTCAGTCCCCCGGAGGAGAGAGTCCCCGACCACCACCACCCACCTCCTCCTCTTGGGAGCGGTGGTTGTGGAACCCCCATCCCTAGGACAGTGCATCTCATGCCTTCCAATCGGCAGAGTCTCCTTCTGTTCCCTTTCCTCAGATGTATAATCTAGTCCACTCTCACATTAGTACCTGTGGAGAGAACATGAAAATGGTTGATTACCTGTATCTGCGCTGCTGGTACATGGACGCTCCCCTTTCTTCTTCTGGAGGTCACATGCTGCCAAATTTCTTCACCGTCCTCCTGTCCCCACTGTGCAGCCTGCTCTGAATCTTCAGAACATTGTGTCCATAGAAGCATATCCTGACGTCTGTCCAGGAAATCTTCAGTTTCTCTAATACAACGCAGGGTTGATACTTGTTTCTCCAATCTTGTGTTACTTTTCAGTTACCTTTTGTGATATTTATTGCTATGCTTTTCTTAAATTTTGCACACTGTTTTTGTTGTGGTTAATGTTTTTATTTCAAGGAACATCAAAGTAGTTATGTCCATAAGTTTTAGCCTCTTTTAAAACATGCTCAGGTAAAATTGCTTATATTGCATGCTTAGAGAGACTGTATTTGTAGACTGTTTGAGATGTGTGTTTCTTTTAGAGCTAGACTCCAATATAGATGAAAGCTTCCTTTGTCCCATCCCCTCCCCGCTTGTTCTGTAGGCAATTCCTTCTGGGCAACAGTGCGTTATACCAAGAAAAAACGTGTTATTCTTGTTACCGAACTCTGGTGTTAAGGTATAGATGGTATGATAAATACCATAGTTAATTATAATTGGAATTACTAAGAATTTATATATTATTACCATGCACCTTAAGTTTTTAGATGGTTTTAAGACATAACCAATGATTACGCAGTGATTGTGTGCTTATGTTGTCAAAAGATACCATATAATTTTGAAATTATTAGTTGATTATTTGTACCTTATAACGTTAACCCAAACTTCCATGCAGTGGACTGATGACTCACTGGTGTGTTTTCTGTATTGCTCATAGATTCAAAGGGTTGCACCTGATGGTTCATTTGTGCTAATTAGGATATCTGAGTGATGGGGACTATCTTGAAGTATCAGAATTACCTTTGCTTTGAAAATCTGTAGGTGAGCTGTAGTGCAACTATGTTTTTTTGTTTTGTTTTATTTTTATAGCTGCTTGTTTGACATTTTTCTTTAATAATGTTTTTATTTTATTCCTTTCTTACAATGCAAGAAATAATACAACAAATATACAGGGAAAAGAAGAAATTGTAGCAGAAAGCATGCCTTTTTAAAACTTAATCATTATCACCCAGTGTAGCCATTGTTGGTATATGTATTTGTATCATTAGGAAATTCTGAACACTACCAGGTAACTTCAGAAATTTAATCTAATAGTTTCTTCAAGTTTAGATGATATTTGATTAGATCAAGATAACTTTACCATTATAATAAAAGTATGAAAATCAAATCTGATCGAGTGGTTTGACATTAATACATCAATGCCCACAATTACAGAATGCAGGGAAATAATTGCAGTATCTCTGATCCAGTGACATGATAACTGCTGACAAATGCTGTCTTTTCAATCGTGATTAAGCACACAATCCTGTGAAGCACAGGTACTTCATTTCTGCCTGCAGCTCAGGATTAGGTTAGAGAGGCTGTAGCAGATTTTCATGTTTATTAAACTGTTTTACAAACAGAGTGCAGCATGAAACTGCTATCTTCTCATAGATCAGTCTAAATCAGGCCTTGTTGAATCTCCAATAATGAATAAATGGATCTGTTACATTGCAAATTATACCATTGTGCATATTTTAGCCCAGAGTGCCTAATTCAACTCCTATTGTAGTCAATATGAGTTTTCCTATTTGAGTGGGAGCAACACTTGTCTGTGATTTTTTTTATTTTTATAGTCTTCTATAGCAGATGCAATAAGTTACTCATATGTCCTACATTTATCAGAAGAGTATATTGCAATGACTTACATTCTGTATGTTGGAAAATATCTGATTAATTATTTTTGGTTATGTAAGTTAATGGCATTGTAAGAAGAGACATAAGAATTTATGGTCCATATCACTTTGATGACATCTATTATAGTTGGGAAAAGTATTAAGCATTTGCATTTGCCCACAAAAGCATAGTGACAGAGGTCTGATTGTAAGAAACTCTTGCTGTACCTTATTCATGCTGTGTAGTATGTTAATTAGTTCTAATTACTCCTCAAATTTTCATATTTCTTGCTGGCAGTTCAGTTGTCTTATGGTTATGTGTTATGGCATCTTTAAAAGAATATTCAGCCTGCAGCTGGTATATGAACATTTACCATTCTTTATGAAAATTTGAAGGTTTAAAAAAACCTGAAAGTAGGCATTTACTTTTAAATTACAATTATAATATAAACCAAAACTCAGTGATTCATCATAGTCTTGTTGGCAAACATTGTAAATATCACAGCTTATCAATACTATCCTGATTTATAATGAGATAGACATAAAGAGATTTCTTCTTATATTAACATGAAAGCAGAATGCAAGATAAAGACAAAGTCTTTGTCTAAATTTACATAGTTAAGAAAACATCAAATAAAGGGGAGAAAGTAGTGTGTTGTTAATAGTAAAATTAGACAGCCGTACATTTCAAAATTAAAAGTCAACAACTTTTGTCCCCAATAGTCTGACAGCCATTTGGAGGATTGAAGGATCAAGATTGAAGGAGGTGATTACGAAATATGCCCCTATCTGTGTTCTTATTCAATAGGTTACTTTTTGCCCAGTGTTTGATATGGTACAAAGAAACTTAGCAAAAAGAAAAGGAGTACTTGTGGCACCTTAGAGACTAACCAATTTATTTGAGCATAAGCTTTCGTGAGCTACAGCTCACTTCATCGGATGCATACTGTGGAAAATACAGAAGATGTTCTTATACATACAAACCATGAAAAAATGGGTGTTTGCCACTACAAAAGGTTTTCTCTCCCCCCCACTCTCCTGCTGGTAATAGCTTATCTAAAGTGATCACTCTCCTTACAATGTGTATGATAATCAAGTTGGGCCATTTCCAGCACAAATCCGATGAAGTGAGCTGTAGCTCACGAAAGCTTATGCTCAAATAAATTGGTTAGTCTCTAAGGTGCCACAAGTACTCCTTTTCTTTTTGCGAATACAGACTAACATGGCTGTTACTCTGAAACCTGTCAAAGAAACTTAGGGGAGTCCCTTTTTTGTGATGCTTATTTAATGCTTATTTAATTTATTATGCTTATTTAATGCTTAGTATGAGTGAATGGGAAGCACTTTTTGCCACAAAATTGCATCCCACACAATATGTTGAGACTGTAGGATGGCAGGTTGCTGGAGGACTTCTTGTTCCAGTTCTTCATTCCACTACTGTCCTTTTGTGCTGCTCTGCCACATTCCTCCTCTTCTGCCAATGTAGAAGAGTGATACCCAGCTACCAAAACAGGCCATTGGACCCCTACGGCCTCTGCTCTAACTTCTACCAGTAGCTGCTTTTTTTGCAACAGTGTTACACTGTACACTGAGATTTAGCTTTTGATCCACTATGACCTTCAGATCCCTTTCCGCAGTGCTCCTTCCTAGGCAGTCAGTTCCCATTTTATATATGTGCAACTGATAGTTCCTTCCTAAGTGGAGTACTTTGCATGTCCTTATTGAATTTTATCCTATTTACTTCAGACCATTTCTCCAGTTTGTCCAGATCATTTTGAATTTTAATCCTATCCTCTAAAGCAGGGGTGGCCAACCTGTGGCTCCGGAGCCACATGCGGCTCTTCAGAGGTTAATATGCAGCTTCTTGTATAGGCACCGACTCCAGGGCTGGAGCTAAAGGCGCCAACTTTCCAATGTGCCGGGGGAGTGCTCACTGCTCAACCCCTGGCTCTGCCACAGACCCTGCCCCCACTCCACCCCTTCCCACCCCCTCTCCTGAGCCTGCTGTGACCTTGCTCCTCCCCCATCCTCCCCCCCACCCCAAGCCTCCTGCACACCATGAAACAGCTGATCGGGAGGTGCAGAGAGAGAGGGGGAGGCGCTGATCAGTGGGGCTGCTGGTGGGTGGGAGGCGCTGGGAGGAGGGTGGGGAGCTGATGGTGGGCTGCTGATGTATTACTGTGGCTCTTTGGCAATGTACATTGATAAATTCTGCCTCCTTCTCAGGCTCAGGTTGGCCACCCCTGCTCTAAAGCCCTTGCAACCCCTCCAGCTTGGTATCATCCACACACTTTATAAGTGTCCTCTCTGTGCCATTATCTAAATCACTGATGAAGATATTGAACAGAACCAGACCCAGTACTGACCCATGTGGGATCCCACTTGATATGCCCTTCCAGCTTGATTGTGAACCACTGATAACTACTCTCTGTGAATGGTTTTCTAACCAGTTACCACCTTATAGTATCTCCATCGAGGTTGTATTTCCCTCGTTTGTTTCTGAGAAGGTCAATTGCGAGTCAGTATCAAAAGCCTTACTAAAGTCAAGATACCATCTAATTCCTAGTAAAAAAAAAGACTGAATTTTGTTCACATTGTTGCTACAACTAGTTGAACCACACCAAGCGTGAATTACAACTACAATATCTGATAGTATAGACACAGCCCTTATGGTTATATGGTAATGTGTCTCCTACTTGTGGTGGATTGGATTTTAATGCTTTGAACAAACTATTCAGCATTTTAAAGACTAATGCTGATGTTCTTACAAACCTTATCTGATAACGTCTACTCTGGGAATGGTTTTCCACCCAACCAGTTCTGCACCCACCTTATAGTAGCTCCACCTGAGTTGTATTTCCCTAGTTTGTTTATGAGAAGGTCATACAAGACAGTATCAAAAGCCTTACTAAAGTCAAAATATACCACACCTACCACTTTTCCCCTATTCACTAGTCTTGTTACCCTGTCAAAGAAAGCTATTAGATTGGTTTAATATTATTTGTGCTTGACAAATCCATGCTGATTGTTACATATCACCTTATTATCTGCTGGGGGTTTGCAAACTGCTTAATTATTTGCTCCATAATCTTTCTGGGTACTGAAGCTAAGCTGACTGGTCAGTAAATCCCTAAATAGTCCTTATTCCCCTTTTTATTGATTGGCACTATAATTGCTCTTTTCCTGTCCTCTGGAACCTCTCCCTTCTTCATGATTTTTCAAAGATAATCACTAATGCCTCAGATACCTCCTCAGCCAGCTCCTTGAGTATTCTAGGATGTATTTCATCAGGCCTTGCCGACTTGAAGACATCTAACTTGTCTAAGTAATTTTTAATGTGTTCTTTCCCTAATTTAGCCTCATATCCTAACCTCATTTTCACTGGCATTTACTATGTTAGATGTTCATTTATTACTAAACTTTGTGATGAAAACTGAAACAAAAAAGTCATTTGGCATTTCTGCCATTTCCCTACATTTTCTTTTATTGCTTTCTCCCTCATTGGGTAATGGGCCTACTCTGTCCTTGGTCTTCCTCGTGCTTCTAATGTATTTGTAGAATGTTTTTTTTTAGGTTACCCTTTATGTCTCTAGCTAGTTTAATCTCATTTTGTACCTTGACCTTTCTAATTTTTGTCCCTACATGCTTGTGTTGTTTGTTTATATTCATCCTTTGTAATTTCACCTGGTTTCCACTTTTTGTAGGACTCTTTTTTGAGTTTCAGATCATTAAAAATCTCCTGGTTAAGACACGATGGTCTTTTGCCATACTTCCTATCTTTCCTTCATAGTGGGTGTAGCAAATGGCCGACACTACTGTGTGGTGGGTCCCATGCATCTTCTTGGTGCGGTGGGTCAGGGCGCCACCCCTTGCCCCTATTCTTGGGTATTGTAGGCTCCGCTAGTGTCCCTGTGGGAGAGAGAGGGGAGCGGAGAAGGGACCCAGGTCCGTTCTCCTACTCCAGGTCCCAGCTCTTTCACCTTTGCGGGCTGCTTACCCTCTCTCCCCTTGATTAGGGTTTCCCTCAGTCCTCTATGCCAGGGGAGTCCCTCTGTTCGGGCAGGGTTTCCTTTCCCTTGGTCCTCTGACTAACAACAATACTCCTCCAAACTCTAGTCAGCTCTTCTTCACTCTCTCTCTCTGTCTGACTGAAGTAGGGGAAAAGAGGGAGGTTATTAGATGTTGGGTGGGGCCTTAATTGGCTCCAGGTGCTCCGATTACCCTGTAGTAACCTTACCCTAGTCCACAGGGAATAAGGCCTTGATCATCCTATGGTTTACATACTGTACCTCCCATCTACCATTCTCCTGCTACTCTCTGGCCCTGCTGTATCACATGGGATAGTTTGCTCTTATACCCTTAATAATGTCTCCTTGAAAAACTGCCAACTCTCTTGAACTGTCTTTCCCCTTAGACTTGCTTCCCCTGGGATCTTACCTGCTAACTCCCTTAGTTTGTTAAAGTCTGCCTTCTTGAAATCCATTATCTTTACTGTTCTGTTTTCCCTCCCACCATTCCTTAGAATCATGAACTCTATCATTTCACGATCACTTTCACCCAAGCTGCCTTCCACTTTCAAATTCTCAACCAGTTCCTCCCTATTTCTCAAAATCAAATCTTGAACAGCCTCTCCCCTAGTTGCTTTCTCCACCTTCTGAAATAAAAAAACTATTTCCAATATATTCCAAGAACTTGTTGGATAATCTGTGCACTGCTGTGTTATCATGTTGTTTGACAGTGCCTGAGTAGCTTCTTAGGTGAGGGGCTGAAAGATGAAGTGTCAGAAGTGCTAGGTCCAGACAGCATGTTGGAATAATAATGAAGTTAAAAGTTAGAGGCTCAATATATTTGCTTGCTAGTTATGGGGTGGGGAGAGGTTGGGAGGGAAATAGTGATTTGCCTAAAAGAGATTTGTGTGATTTGGTACCAAGATACATCTTTTTCATTGCAAGAAAACTGAAATATTTAACTTGGATACTATATATTAAAAGTTGACATTTTGAATACAGCTGAGGAAATTAATTTTTATGATGACACTCTTGTCTTTGGTGAATATAGTAACAGAACATATTAAAACCTTCTTGCTGCAAATATAAAAAGGTTTTGGTATCCGAATGTTAATCATGATTTGGTAATGTCCGTTCATACTCATCTGATCTCATCAGATCTCAAAAGACATCTCTGCAAACTGTTTCTAATGCTTCAATGGCACAAAAAAACAAGAACTAATTCTAGACAAATAACTTTGCTTTGGATCAAGAGTAAACATTTTAGCTTTTTCTAACTTTTCCATACAGTCATGTAATTTATAAACGTTCAGACCTCTAATAATGAGCATGACACACTTTCAAGATGATACAGCCAAAACTTCTGTGATGAAATCCTGGCTATTAGGGTTACCTTGTGTCACAGATGGCGTGGGGGGCGGGGGGGGGGTGATGATTGGTGAATTTCTTGTGGATTTTAAAGGCTTTTGTTTCTTTAACCCCTCAATCAAACCTTCTGGCACCAACACCTTAGGGTGTCAGGTTTTTATCCCATTTTTACTGTGGCTTTTTATCTTAGGTGATCCAGCCATTTACTCGGCTTGATTTTTGCGAAGTGCTGAGTGCTCTGGATGTTGCAGTGCATTTAAGTGCACGCTGAAGCACTTAATGGGCCTACTTACATGCTTAAGTGCTTTTCAGGTGTGGGGTCAAATTACTTAAAACTTTACAAAATTGAACCCTCAGTCAGATACATCAGTGCAGCTATACTATAAATATTTTCCAGAATAATTGTACATATGTATCAAAAACACTCCATAGAGTTCCTATCTTATCTTGAAATACAATTTTTGGCAGTTTACATTTCCTGGAGTCCATATAATACTCACAGGGAAGATGACACACTCCAGTTAGCAGTAGCCTTTGTTTGTTTTTTCTATGAAGAGATAAAAACACATAACCTAAATAAATCCAAAGAGATCTTGCTACAGGAATATTATTGTAATAAAAAGGCAATTTCTACAGACATCGAACACTTTCCATTACAAAATGAATGCTCAAACAAATTATTTTTATTTAGATGTTTTAAGCACAAATTTTATTTATATGGGAATGGGTATATTGAGCGGAGCTCTGTTCCTCCCTAACAAACAGCTTTTATACACTTTGAACTACTGGCCTGATTGTCCATGCTGTCTCAGAAGTTCAGCCACACTCAATGTTTAAAATGATTTTTCCTATTTAAAGAGCCAGAAACCTTCTGCCATCACCCAGCAAGCTGGCTGTGAACAAATCAAACGGAACAAAGTGAATGACATCAGAAGTACTGGCAGATCCGTATCCTGAAAGTGACCCAACTAGTTAGTTCCAAGTTGGGAAAGACCTGACTCAATTTTTTCAGGTTTAGTTACTTCATGTGTGGGATACAAATGAATGCTGAAATGCACATCCCAAATGGAGAAGATAAGTGTAAAAACCTAGTGTGACAACTGACACACTTATTAAAGAAAAGCTAACTGAACATCAGCTTGCTGCAACAATATGTGGCTCCTAATGAAGAAACTGAACAAGGAAATATAGTAGAGCATGCGAAAACATTGACTATCCTGTCACCTAAGGAAGGGCTAACTACATTACTTTCATTGAAAGAGTGAAAGAAAACAGAAGGCAAATGATGCTGGCATTTGAAATATTATGTCCGTAGAGCCTGGGGTTACAATAAATGTGTTTACAAAAAAAGACTCTCCTCTCTTTTTTTCTCTTGCCAGCTCTAGAAAACATACTAGGTTCAAAGTTGTTATACCTGTTCAGAAGCAAAGAAATACATCCAGATGGACCTTAATCTCAGTAGGCACCGCAAAGAAAAGAGTGAAAAGAAAATGCCTTTCAGATCCAGCACATGGGGCTCCCCTCCAGCTCCATGCAAAGATAGGACTAGGAAGCATGCTGTCAAAGATTTTCTTATTGGTCTGGCAGCGATTCCTCCTTAGGCCCTTGCTGTGTAGTTGGTGGCCCCTCCCATCATTCTGCCAGGTCCTGGTAAGTGGAGTCAAACCCAAAGCTTCTTCTGTAGGCAAAACCTACACCCCTTTCTCGGTCCAGTGTGACACTGCCTGCCATTCTTCCTATGGCTCCCCATTATGGTCCTAGACGTTTCCCTGGAGCCTGTTTACCAGGTACCAGAACTCTGTTCTATATGGAACAGCATTAAAACCTGTGGGTCACATACATCTTCAGCTACTGTAAATCAATGTAGCTCCATCTATGTTAGTTTACACCTGCTGAACATCTGGCACTAGGTCCTCATGTATAATAAATGACGAAAAGAACAGCAAGAAACCTTGGCATGTGTGTATCTTTTCAGAAACTATATATAATGGGGATTTCAAGGCTAGGCAATTTAATCTCTCACCTGAAAGGTCTGTTGCTCATTATCGCGGCTCAGTGAGAGGAATCTCACTGAACACAGTAAAGCTCGCTTACATGACACTATTTTCCCTGTGTTAGGTTAGCCAGTGAAATGCTACAAAAATAGTTTCCATATACTGATTGCCTCCGAGTCAGCTGTACATGGCTGTTAAATGTGTGCCTTCTGTTGCAGGAGACAGATCTCTGTGGAACCCAAAGCAAAATCAACTGAATTTATTTTATTTTGATTACAGAAGTACAGCCCGGATGACTGCTCTTCTTAAAAAGCCAAACCTGAGTGTCCCAAGCTTAATCTTCTTCCTCCTGCAACTACAGACAATTCAGCCAGCTTCTTCTCCCACAACCCCATATCCAAGAATTGTTTATATTAATTCCCTTGTTACTTTCAAGATGCTGAGCAGGAAGACCTTGCCTTCCTTCACCTGCCTAGTTCATCCTCTTTGTTTTGATGAAGGAACTTCACATGCCCCACCACCTCTTCCTTTTGGGGTCTTGGAGTGAGTATTTCACTCTACTCCAGTTGAAGGGTTGGATGAGCTAATACCACCTAACTCTTTCTATTCTTCAGCACCTCCGGCTTTAAAGTGGCTGTAGGCAGCCTGGTCTATGCCCCTACACTGGCTGGTAGCTCTATACCTCTGCCATCAGCACTCAGTATAGGAAGCATAGTGGTTTAGTGGTGTATTAAGGGAAAGAAAGGGGTGGATCTGGTGTTCCTATACTCCTGACCACTCCTAGATGCAGAGAAGTTACTTTGGGGGTTGTTGGCAGCCTGGAGCAAGATAGGCAGCCTCCAAGGCTACTTTAGTTTTTGCCAGAGGCCAAAGCAGTTCCCAGTTGCTCCTGGCAAAGGAGTGAGATAGAGATGGCATAAAGCAACCTTCACACATACCCCATCGCAGTCCCTGAGCTGATCTCAGATCAGGCAAAGGGTTGAATTTGCCTCTTGGCAGTTGTCAGGCAGTGTGCTTCTGTGATTATTGATCATCTTACCGGGTTTGAATTTGCTTTCATTTACCCCACTTTGTCTCTGACAGAAAAACTCCATTGACCTCACTGGAGTTACTCCACATGTACGCCAGTCTTAATGAGAGAAGAATTGGGCCCAAAGTGCCTAAAGTCAGCAGGAATAAGTGCAGCACTCATCAGAGGAACCTGGTTCTTCAGCTGGGTAGAGGGAGTAACCTTGTGTAGTAACCAAAGTAACCTGCAGGTGGCTTCAAATCACAGATGAAGATGTTGCTTTAGAACATTCTCAAGAGGTCTTCTAGTCCAATTCCCTGCACTCAAGGCAGGACGAAGTGTTATCTAGACCATCCCTGACAGGTGCCTGTCTAACCTGCTCTTAAAAACCTCCAACGATGGAGATTCCATGACCTCCCTAGGCAATTTATCACAGTGCTTAACCACCCTGACAGTGAGGAAGTTTTTCCTAATGTACAACCTAAATCATCCTTGCTTCTTTTTCTATCCTCAGAGATTAAGGAGAATAATTTTTCTCCTTCCTCCTTGTAACAGCCTTTTATGTACTTGAAAGCTGTTATCATGTCCCCTCTCAGTATTTTGAATGTCCTTATTGACTTTCATCCTATTTACTTCAGCCAGTTTCTGATCCATCACAGTAAGCTTTCCTCTTGCTCCCTTACTAAGTGTTTCATTAACAACCTCTAGGAACTTTATTATAGTAATTTCAAAGTCCAAATAAATTAACAACTGGATTTCCTTTGTCTGCTGTTTTGTTAACATACTCAAAGACCTTTAATAAATGACAGAAGCACAATATTTTTATTTACAGAATCATGCTGGTTTGTCCCTGTCATATAATGTTCACCTAAATGAACCTAATTATATTTTAAATGTTTTTTCCATCCAAATTTCCTGTTGCTGAACTAACAGTCTCTGGCATGTAATTCTCAGTATCATCCCTGGTTCCTTTTTTAAGACAGGTTCCACATTTGCTACCTTCTAGTATATTGGCTGACTTTACCAAAACATTCCATATTTTTGATCAGCTAATTCATTCTCAAGTTCCTTCAGAACGCCTGGATGGATATCATCTGTCCCTGGAGGACTTTTCATGCATGAAACAACTAAGCCTTATGCCATCCCTGGGAAATAGCCAACTGTTTACAATGGCATTAGCTTACATGAGTACTTCTTCTGCAGTTTGAAAGCTCAATTAAATTGGATTTTGGGAGCAATATATAGCAGATTGCCTTGATAGCATAGGTCATCCAGCAGGAACCTGGGGGGCACTGAGGTAGCACAGGGCCTCTGTGTAAATGACATTTGGGCCATGATCCTGTACCATTACAATTAATGGGATTTTTACATGGGAGCAAGAGCAAACCCCCTGTGGGAGAGAGTTGGGCATGAGCCCAGTGCCAGTTCTGAAGCTTACAATCCTTATCTATCTATAGGACTACATGAAGTAAACTCAGCAAGTGTTTACTCAGGGAGTTTCCAATATAGTTTATCCTGTGCGGTGGACTTTTGGCTAAGGCTATGTCTACACTGCACTTTCGTTGGTAAAACTTTTGTCGGTCAGTGATGTGGAGGGGGAAAAAAACAACTCCGACCCACAAAAGTTTACCAAGTAAAAGTGCTGGTGTGGACAGCACTTTGTCAACAGGAAACATTCTCCCACCGACAAAGCTACCACCCCTCCTGGGGGTGGTTTTATTTTATCGGCAGGAGAGCTCTCTCCTGCTGACAAAGAGCGACTACACTGCGTGCCTTACAGCAGCACAGCTGTGCCACTGTGTCGTCTGCAGTGTATACATCGCCTAAGAATCAGCTGGCCACATCCTGCTCCAGTTGAAGTCCAATGGCTTGAGTCCTGTTGACTTCAGAAGGAGTATGACTGGACTCAGTATATTTAAGACTCATTCTAGTGAGTTTCATGGGAAGTCCAAATAGCTAAATTCTTCCTAAATGTTCTGCTTCTGAAGTTACCTAATCTCATTTTCAAAGTGTAATTAGGTAGCTGCGGCAGATATGTCAGAGCCAAACACCAATCAGTCAACTCAAAGTCTGTAGTTTCACCCTTTTGGTATTTCAGTAAGACATCTGTCAACGTCCCACCAAACCTGACAGTCTTCCTTGGCGGGGAACTGATGAATTCATCTCCTCCCAACATGTTAGCGTCGATTTTATAATGGCAGTCAGGATTTGATTTGAATCACCTTTTATGCTTTCTCTATTTCAAAGTGCAATGGGTTAATAATATACCTAATTTGAATAACTATAGATGAGAACAGATTTAACTTTGCTTTCAAATTGTCATCTGCTGCATGTTCAATTCATCCCTACTTCTCTCAAGGTGTAAAGGAGAAATGAAACTGTATAGTTCACTATATTTTCAAGAAGTTTGCGTGTATGTTTATGCTGAGCATATGGCTTTACTGATTTCCCCTGGGACTTAGTGCAAGTATTTTTTAGGTGCCTCATTGTTCAAGTGCATGAGCAGGTGTTCCCAGCAAAATAAGGAGACTGATAATGTGCCTTGAAAATGGCAACTTCAATCACGCTGCAACTGACCCAAAAAGTAATTTACATAAATATGTTAAACCGAACTGTGGTTACCCCATTATTATGGAAAATGCCCTTATTATTTAAATGTTATTTAAAATGTGGTTGAATTTAACAGGAGGCAGAAATCATAGGAAATGGCATTCTGGAGAGGAGAAAAAAAGGTCTTTTCTCTCTAGAGAGAGAGCTGTTAAAAGCACAAGAAAAAGATATGCTTGTTGAGGTGAACCAACAATTCTCTCATTTGCTAAAGTCTTATTTATGTAATCAGTGTAATTAGCAAATTCAACATTTTCTGTTTTCCTTCATTATTAATCCATATAGATACTGATTTAATTTTAAACTGCCCATTGTTTGTTTCTACATAATTGCTGAAGAAGTTTACCTGGAAAAAAGTTGATTTAAAAAAACAAAGTTGGTAAGAACACTTCATAATTCCTATGTACTTTTCAATTTCGTTCAGCTTCAGTGGCGTTTTGACAAAATTTTGTCCTGCTGTTTTGGAAAGGTTATCAGAAATATAGCAGTGGCCCACAAGGAGGTTATTTCCTCCATTACTCATGAGTTGGCAGTGAGTTGATGTAGAGATGGTGAAATAACTCCTAAAAAATACGGACTAACCTGAACCTTCACTCATAACTTGAGTCACGCTACTTGATTAACTTGTCTTTCAATTTCACATGCCTCTGCCAGTCATTGGGGTTGCACAGATATAACTGAGAGCAGGAATTTGACCCCATATGTATTAAAACAGATGGTAAAACTGTGTTGTGTCAAGAGGATATTTACATTGAGCTGTCCATAATGATGTCAATCTCTGACCTCCTTCTTCCTCCATATTGCACAACTTTAGTTTTGCAAATCTTAGTGAAAAAAATCAAAACTGTACCAGCAAAAAAATAATAAATAATCTCGTTGCTGCTTTGTTTGTATTGCTCTAACCGAAAGACAGGTCCAAATTATGCACCAGGGAATGGGTGTTCTTTTCTGAATAAGAACACTTTTCACCTGCTCTTCTTTTTACACACAAGGAGCAGCAGGTGCAAAGTGGTCTTGTGTAGAAAAGAACACCCATTCCCTGGTGCATAATTGGAGTACATATGTAGCTCTCCATGGAAGTTGGAGTTAAACTGAGGTTTAAAAAGAAATCCCATACAAGCTTACAGAGAAGCCAAGAATCAGACTCTTAGCTTTTCTAACTTAGTGCCAGGGACAAGCTGAAATGCTAGTTTGGTGTTCATTAATCATGCTGCTGTGCCTAAGGCTTTGGCTACACTACAGAATTTTGTCCATAAAAGTTATGCCGACATACAGCCATCATTTTAATTAAACTGCAGTTGCATGTCCACACTATGCTCCTTGTGTCAGCAGAATGCATCCACATGCATCGACACAGAGAGTAATGAACTGTGGGTAGCTATCCCACTGTGCAACTGGCCGCAGGGTGCTTTGGAATGCTTTGGAAAGGTTTTGCAATGCCTCATGGGACAAGTCACATGATGTTTCTCAATCCCGTTGTTCCATGGGCATCCTACTAGATTGCCAGCCACTTTTCAACTGAAGTTTCGGGAGGAGGGGAAGGTGTGTGCAACAGGGAGTGGGGAGCAGAAAGAGACAAAGTTTGTGTTGGGGAAGTGTGTGTGTTGGGGGAGAGTGAGTGTGTCAGCATGCTGGCTCTTTAAGTTCAGACAGCAGCTGGAAGCAACCAATCCTGAGGCAAGGGGAGGGGGACACTGTGACATTGCACTCCATGTGTTTTATGGAAATATGTTTATAAGTATGAATATAATGTAACTGGAATATGCTTCATGCAAAAGGTCTATTGTAAGGTATCATTACAAAGCTTATAATCTACTGAGTGTATTCATCCTATTTGTATGAATGTATCATTCTTGTTTCTAAAACTAGAAATATGAAGTATTACTCTGAGGTCCTATTGTAATTATGCAAAGTGTGGGCCATTAATGGTGGCTTGGAATCTTGATTGCTCCAATTAACTAGGACAATTGGTTGTGAATGGCTTTGTTTACTTGCAAACCTTCGGGTTCGTGCTGGCCAACCCTGAAAGAATGGAGAATGAGGTCTTAAAGTGACATGTGATCATGTCACCTGGTACTGGAATCCATCTTAAACCTGGTGCTTTTCCATTTAGAAGGAGGAGTGGGGACCCAGAGAGACAAAAGATTCCCACCTTGTGCCAAAGATATAAAGGGTGGTGGAACAGAACAAAGGGGGCTACAGTCATGAGAAATCCCCTAGTTACCACCTGAGCTGGAACTAACAAGAACTGTACCAGGGGAAAGGATTGGGCCCAGACTAAGAAGGAGTCTAGTCTGTGAAAGAAGCTTATTGGAACATCTCTGAGGGTAAGATTTACCTATATTCAGTTTCTTAAATGTATAAGGCTTAGACTTGCATGTTTTGTTTTATTTTCTGTCTGTATTACTTAAAACCACTTAAATCCTACTTTTTATACTTAATAAAATCACTTTTCTTTATTAATTAACCCAGAGTAAATGATTAATACCTGGGGGAGCAAACAGCTGTGCATATCTCTCTATCAGTGTTATAGAGGGTAGACAATTTATGAGCTTTATATAGCGCTTTGTAAGCTTTATACAGAGTAAAATGGATTTATTTGGGGTTTGGGTCCCATTGGGAGCTGGGTGTCTGGGTGCTGGAGATAGGTGACTTGCTAAGCAGTTTTTGGTTAAAGTCAGCTTTGGGGGTGTGGACTAGACCTGGGTCTGTGTTGCAGCAGACTAGCATGTCTGGCTCAACAAGGCAGGATTCTGGAGTCCCAAACTGACAGGGAAAATGGGCTCAGAGGTACTTTCAGCACACCAGGTAACAGTCTCAAGGGGGTCTCTGTGACCGAACCCATCACAGACACATCAGCCCCTGCCTCCCTCCCTGGCTCCGTACAGCACAGCACAGCAGTGCCCTCCACAGTGACTCCCACTCCTACAGCCTGCCTAAGCATGATTCCACATTAATGATTTGCTATTTGCTGCCAGAGCAGCATGCTCAGCTGTCAGAACTTCCCGAAGCTTTGAAAGGGGAGGGGCACATACCTGTAGCTATATGTAAAAAAGCCGCCTTCAAAACAGTGAGCAGAGCGGTCACGGTGGGCGTTATGGAATACTGGGGAAGGCCAGTTACGGCAACATAATGAACGGCAGTGTCTACACTGATGCTTTGTCACTTTAACTTTGCCGCAAAAAGCTCTATGACTCTTGTAAAGTTGGTTTTATTTTGTCAGCAAAACAGGAGAGTTTTGAAGCCAAAAGTAGCACTGTAGTCTGTACAACTCCCCTGTTTTGTCAGCAAAAGCTGTCTTTTGCTGACAAAACTGTGTAGTGTAGACAAGGCCCGATGGTATGAACCAATACATACTCCACCCTAAGTGCTGAGTGGTAGTAATAATTTGATCACTCACCATTACAATGTCTATTCTTTTTAGCACGGTCCTGTCCAGGGCACATTGCAGGAAACCTCCATCCCTCACTCCCCGGAGTGCTCACATAAGTAACTTCTTCTTTCCCCTTATCCCACTGTGGGACCAAACACTCCTTCACAGATGATGTGTCACAAGGACAGGTAATAGGGCAAAGATTCCACACTAAATTCTAGGCTTTGGAGCAAAGGGTGGGACTTAACTTAATGGCTTTTGTGGGGTTCTCAGACTCTCTTGAGTCACTCCTGCTTCATCATTTTCCAGGGCACTACCTGTTGTGGCAACTAATAAAAAAAACCACTAGTTGAATAACTACTACACTTATCAATAAAAGAGGCTACACCTGCCTTGAAGATATCCTTGTTATTTCATCTGAAGGAAATCCTTCAGCATAGGAGATGCTTCTATGTCCTTTGTAGCCATGTTAGGACCCTGGGGCCCCAGTCCCACAATTAGTTATGCTCACACAAGCCCATGTGAAGCTCCCATTGAAAGCAATGGAGTTCTACATATAGCCCAGTTACAGAATCAAGACCCCTTATCTCATATTTTAGTATGATCCCCATCAGCCAGAATCATTTGTACTTCTGAATTTTGACCAATGGCACCAGTAAATTCTGTGTTGTTAAAATATGAAAACATCTGTTCACAGAGAAGTGTGCTAAAGCCATTTGCCTCTCTTTAGGACTAGACACAGTATCTTAAATATTCTTATTTTATTGAATCTGTTTTGCAATAACTGAAGTTAAGTATTTATTGATGAAAAATGTTATTACAAAGAAAAACAGTATCAGAAATTGCTCTACTTTGATGAATCAGCAGCACATACCAATTGATAAGTTAATTTAGGAGGAATATTTTGTAAATATAATTTGGTTTCCTCTAGTTTCCATACAAACACTCTCTGACAATTAATTTCTATTAATTTAAATCAACAGAGCGTCTTTCCTATTTGTACAGATTTCTCCTTTTTAGGATCACGTCTACACCAACTCTTTGGCAGGAGACCATGTGGTCCAACAGATGGGGCACTGGACTGGGAAATAGGAGATAAGGATTCTATTCCCAGCTCTCCCACTGACCTCTTCAGTGTAATTGTAGGAAATTCACCTCTGTGTCTCAGTTTACCCACTGTAAAATGGAGTTAAAAATTCTGACATTCCTTTGTAAAGAACTTTGAGCTGTACAGAAGAAAAGTGATGTATGAGAGCTCCGTGTTATGTCTCCATTTCGGGACATTTTCCATTTCCAATCCATCTGTTCAGATACACACTTTATATCTGATGTCTGTTTCAGATAGTCATATCTCAAATTGTTTGATGGTCCAGAATAAAGGCATTGTATTATGCATTTTTCTTGAGGACCAGTGTGACAGTCCTCACTCAGGGATTGGTTATAATAGGGTAGCCTCACCTAGGCCCATGACTTGCAGGCGGGTAATTGATAGGAGAAACTGGGCCCTCACACTCCACCAGCCTTTGATCTAGGGCTCTTTAAGAACTATCAGTGATCTGACAGCCAGGGATGCTTATGGGTGCTCTTGCTGGGCCACTTCCTATCTCTCCCCACCTCCACAATGTCCCAAAGCCACGTCTGGGTTCAAGCGCATGAAGGGTGTCCGCTCACCACAAGGCACCTTTTGGCAGCAGTATGCAAGCTCTCTTTCTTGGGCAGCAACTGCCTCCCCCGGGTATGTCCCACCCTCCCCATCACAACCAGTACAGTCAAATATTTTCTGCCTCTTAGTATGACATTTAAACTGTGTAGACAAACAATTGCAATAAACTAGGCAGGAAACAAAGACAAATATTTAATGCTATGAGGCAAATGTACTGCCATTGCTGGTAACTTGTTTACTGATGCTATAAATCAGCTTAACGACATATTAATAATGATAAATACTGTGGAAGAGTAAATAAAGGGAACCAGGGCCCAAATTATGTAGCCACCCACACAAAGTAGAAGTGGATATATTAGAATAGGTCACAGTTACAACCATGGTGAAATAAATAATTAAAATAGTGACTCTTTCTCCCTTTCTTGTCTCACTCATATTTCACTGGAAATAGTATGTTTGTATTATCCACTGAGATGTATGTGTTACTTTCCATACACGTGAAAAAAAAATATATATATATGTGTGTGTGTGTGTGTGTGTAATATGGAGAGGATATTCATGTGAAAAAATAACAGCATTATTCCGTGCTGTACACACCACACACTGTTACTAATGGGTGAATAATGCCAAACATTTCCCTCTAATATGAATTAAAAAATTTTTTAAATAAATTTGCCACAGCCAAGTAGTGCTACCTTCTTCATCACTTTTTTATGAAAATTCAAGATATTAAGTTCTTCTGGTATAGAAGATAAATAGAAGCAGCAAGAAAATTGTCAACAAGCAAGAAAAAGAGGCTAAATTAATCGAATACATGCTAGTTTCTCAGGTGGTCAGTATGCACTGTGACAGTTCCTAACACATTGGTTTTAAGTTGTAGTCAAAACAGTTTAAACAGTTTAAAGGATTCTAGGCTGTATCTGAGGAGGTCTGGTGTTGAACTGCTAGTGGTTGAATATGGAGTTGCAGTATGAAAGAATGAAAAACTCCTGCTTCAACCTGAGACTACATTAGACCTTAAATAGGAGACGAGGAGAGGGCACTGTATTGTTGCACCTACCGTAAGAACATAAACATAAGAATGGCCATACTGTGACAGACCAATGATCCATCTAGCCCAATATGCCATCTTCCAACAGTGGCCAATTCACATGCTTCAGAGAGAATTAACAGAATAGGCAACCGTCAAGTGATCCATCCCTTATTGTCCAGCTTCTAGCCATCAGAGGCTAGGAACACCCAGAGCAGGGAGTTGCATCTCTGACCATCTTGGCTAACAGCCATTGATGGACCTATCCTCCGTTAACTTATCTAATTATTTTTAACCCCGTTATAGTTTTGGCCTTCACAACATCCCCTGGCAACAAGGTCAACAAGTTGAATGTGCATTGTGTGACGAAATACTTCCTTTTGGTTTTTTTTAAACTGATTACCTGCTGCTTGTATAGAAGGAAGAATGGGCTCCAAGGGGCATGAACACTGACCCAGAAGGCTTAAATATTACAAATGGATGGGAAGGTGTAATATTACTATACATTTTTAAAGGAACTTCCTTTATGAACTAATGAAGAAGAGAACTAATGAAATATTGAGCTTCCCCTGAGACCTCTTTCACTTGGGTCTTCAAGAACTCACTTTGACTCTAGTCTTATCACTTATGATTCTTTATTTGGCATACAGCAGTGCTACAGTGAATTGATGAGGCTCAAGCATAAAGGATGGGTATAGGATGTATCACACATCCACAATTACACAGCAAACTTCTTCCTTTATATACATTTACACATTATGTTGCATATACTATACATTGCATCACACGTTTTGGGATTGGCTTGGTTACTTTGTTGGAACCACTGCCTGTATAGCATGCTTTGTCCACACACTGTCCATGTGTGACTCTCTCATCTTAAAGTTCCCAACTTCTTATCTATTGTTATCTTGTCCATTGTAAATGGTTCCCTGGATGTTCCCCTTTATCTTAGCTAGTATAGACATTCTGTTTCCAGTTTGCTGATCCGTTTGCCTCTAATTCTGTCTCTCATGTCAAACCAGGCCTAAATTCCATGGATTTTGTTTCTCTTTTCTGTATTAGCATACATTTTCTTTGCATTATATTTGTTGTGCATTTTTTTAAAGTTTATTACCCAGCAACATATTCCCAAGACTACAATATTTGTAATCGTTTGAATACTAGGCTCAGCATACAAACTGGAGGTACAAACTTACCTTCTATAAGCTTTTTTCAATTTATCAATAGAGGAATTTAGGTGTGAAACAGAACATAGGCTAATTAAAATAACATCCCTGGCTCCATATCAGAAGTGGTCCTTTTCAGCCACCACACAATACTTATTACCAGCATAGGCAATTTTTACTTTATCAGTGTCTCAGCATCTCAACAGTACTGTGCAATTTGGGGTCTGTTCCCCACACATGAACCCACAGGCTGGCAACTCTGTCTGGAAGACATTACGTGTGCATATGTAAGCCTCCCCCAGGTGCAAACCGCAGTACAAGTCTGGGGCTTTCCAGACCTTGCGTTGTCTTGCAACTGTATGTGAGGAGGGAAAACAAACTTCTTCCACACTGTATGGGTTGTAATGGTTTTACATTTAACTTCATGGTACTGGACACTTGTTAATTTTCTTACCCTTCACCAATTCTTGTTCCAAATTTTTAACTTTATTGTGGAAATAAAAGAGTGCAAGTTTTCTTGCTCCATATCACTAAAGGCCACTTTTATTTTGTATAGCATGTATTCCCCAAAAACTAAAAAAGGATAATGATAGTAGCTGTCACCACCTGACTTTCTCAATTTGTTTAGTTACAAAGGATTTCACCAGGTATGACTGTACTAAGTTATATTGCCATAAGCTGGTTCTCATTATTAAACCAAGCATTCCTTTTTTTATATAAACACTTTAACATCATTTTTAACACTTTATTACTTCCATTGCCCTGGACAATTTAATTCCCTTCAAGCTTTGAAGTATTAATTTGTGAAAAAGCTCCTTTTAACTGCACATACCTTTTTTTAAAAAAATCACTCACTTCAGTTTTTCTTTAATAAGACACTTCCCAAGACCTCACTAGCTACTAAATTCTGGGATCATAACTCTTCTATCTTATCTACCAGAAGAACACATTTCTCAGCCAACTTTTCTTTGGGAGCACCTAAGCTTCTCTCTTACATTTTTTGCACTTATTTCTTAACTTAGTACACTTTGCCTGCAAAGCTTTACTCACTAAATACAGTCATTGAAGGATGACTGCTTTTTAGTTTGGATGTATGCAAACAGGCAACAGACATGTTCGCCCTGACCTTCAAAGAAGCTTTTGCATTTACTGTGTTCCCTCCTCTACAACTTTGATTTTCTCATTATGCTTTTAGCTTTCATCCCTCAAGATAGCACATTTTATTTTTAGTCACCAGAAGTAATCCTTGTGAAACTGCTTCTTTGTTCTGGACTTTCTTTGCCTTGGGATAAAAAAAACCTAGATATTATTTTTTCTATGTTTGTCAACGGGTCCTATTTTTGGAAAATTTCAATGGCATTCGACAGACCTTTGCTATGTTTTGCTAATAACTTATTTATTTTTGGCATTTAATGGACTTTTGCTGTGCTCTGCCAAGCATTCTTTTCTTTTTATCTAATACTACTTTCTGAAGTTTCTTTTTCAGCTGGTCCTGAGTACACAGGGTCCCCTCTTAGATGTAACACACTTCTCCAGCATGTACTAACTTCCTGATATTTAAACTGTTAAACCCTTCTGTAATGGGGTGCCACCTACCTCTCGTGAGTGCCCTCCCTTGGTCAATGGTTTCTTCAGCAGGTCTTCAGTGACTCAGCCCTCCAGCCAAGTCACACACACTGTCTGTAGGTGGAACAGAACTAACCCCTTCTGGGGTATACTGTCTTTACCTTCTTCCAGTCCTTACTCAGTCCCAGCAGCCAGCCAGAAGCTCCTTCTTCGCTCCCCAATCCCTTCCTGCACTGAGCTGTCCATGGTCCTGCTGCTCTTTCAGCCAGCCAGGAACACGGTCCTCTCTCTTCCAGCTCCAGGCAGCAACTGACTGACTCTTTTTTATACGACCCTCCTGGCCCCTGATTGACCACTCCTGTAGCCCCTCTGATTGCCTACTTCCCCTGAAGCCATTCTAGGTCACTTGGAGGACTTCTTGGAGGACTTAGTGTATGGCAGCACCCTGAGGCTTCCAACAGGGGGCCTTGGTCCTAGTCCACCCCATCACACCTTCCAAGCCATTTCGCTTAATGCTAGGTTGCAACCCTCACACTAAGGAATGTATACGTTTCCTGCTCCAGACAAGTAGATCCGACTCATGGTACTATGTTGGGGTTTTCCTGAGACCTATTCCAGATGGTTCCCCAACAACGCAGTTCAACTCTAGGTTCCTCTATCTTTGAGGATAGAGCAAAGCTCCTCTGAACTGATCAGACACAAGGATGTGTGGGTGTGTATAGGGAACACTACACATCCAAAGTTACACAGCAAACCTCCTCCTTTGTATACATTTATACATTATGTTGCATTTACTGTATATTGCATCAAACTTTTTGGGATTGGCTTGGTTACTTTGTAGGAACCAATGCCTGTGTAGAATGCTTTGTCCAGACAGGCCATGTATGACTTACTCTTTACCTCATCTTTACATTCCCAAATTCTCTTATTCATTGTTATCAGTTCCATTGTAAATGGTTCCCTGTGTATCTTCCCCCCACCCCCTTACCTTAGCTGGTACAGACTTTCTGTTTTTAGCCTACTGATCCATTTACCTCCCTAATCCTGTCTCCCAAGAAATGAGGCTTCACCTATGTTCAATTACTCATGTCGTCAGGCCTAGGCTAAGAAATATCACAAGAGCTCTTATGCTATCAGAGAATTCTGGAATATTACAGCTTTTCATTCAAAGGCGTACTAGACCTGCCCCCAAATAATGCTGGGCTCAACAAGTGCAGTACACACATTATGGACAAGTTTCAGCCTAATTAGATTTCCTTAATTACAATTGGAAATCTCTCAAAGGTTTTATGATAAATAGAAAGGAAACTTCACAGCATAAAACAGAGTTGAGGACAAATTAAGGTAAATCAACACTTAGTCTTGAGCTGTTTCTCATCAGAACTCAGAAGCTAAGCGAGGTTGGACAAGATCAAATACAGATTCTGTATGAAGTGTTGTCACTGGGTTATAGGATAGTTGCTTTCCCTCTTTATCAGTACTAAATCCTGAATCACAGTCTTGGTTCAGCCTTTTCTGGAGAGGTGAATTTCATCTATGTATTTGTTTCTTATAGGTGTAAGGCTTCTGATGACCTTGTTTTTAAGTGCTTGGGTTTGGTATCTGATGTGGTATTGTTGTTATTTAGCCACCTTAGTTTGTTTTGTAAATGATTTTTGTTTGCTTGGGAATTTCTGGAAACATCTTCTACACTGTTATTCTTTTTCCTATTATTTTAGGAAGACTGTACTTTTTTTAATAAAATGTATGAATAGAAATTAATTTCAAACCTAATGAACATTTTTCTCTGTTAATTTTACAGCCTTCCTTCTGCATGTAGATATATAGGGAAGGTCTTTATTGGAACTGTCATAATATGCTTTGCTAGACAGGTCCAGGAGTTAACTGGCTGAGCATACTCCTACCTATTGGCAGTTACTCCCATTACTGACCTATTGGCAGTCATTCCCCACGGAACGGTGTTTCATAAAACCACCACCTCATGAAACCTTCTCATTCTAATATCTTGTCTCTTCTATCTGAGCACTGAAACACAATGGGAGAGTATAATATATAGCATAAATAATGACCACATTTGATAATAAAGTAGATGTCCATGATGCAGGAAGTCCCATATTTTACCAAAATGATTTTTGAAACTCTGAGGAAACATTTCACATATAGAATATTATTTGATTTTTTAATAATATTAACGCTAGTGCGAAGAAAATAATCTTCCATATGACAGGTTTCAGAGTAACAGCCGTGTTAGTCTGTATTCGTAAAAAGAAAAGGAGTACTTGTGGCACCTTAGAGACTAACCAGTTTATTTGAGCATGAGCTTTCGTGAGCTACAGCTCACTTCATCGGATGCATAGCATATCGTGGAAACTGCAGAAGACATTATATACACACAGAGACCATGAAACAAAACTTCCTCCCACCTCACTCCCCCGCTGGCAACAGCTTATCTAAAGTGATCCTCAAGTAGAGCCATTTCCAGCACAAATCCAGGTTTTCTCACCCTTCCCCCCCCCACACACACACACATACAAATTCACTCTCCTGCTGGCAACAGCCCATCCCCCTTTGAAACCCCTCTTTATAATGCGCATGATAATCAAGGTGGGTCACCTCCAGCACTAATCCAGGTTTTCTCACCCCCCCCCCACACCCCCCTTTTTTCCCAAAAACCACACACACAAACTCATTCTCCTGCTGGCAACAGCTCATCTTACAATGTGCACAGCAATAATCCAAGTTTAACCAGAACGTCTTGGGGGAGGTTTTGCAGGAAAAAAACAAGGGGAGACAGGCTACCTTGCATAATGACTTAGCCACTCCCAGTCTCTATTCAAGCCCAAATTAATAGTATCCAATTTGCAAATGAATTCCAATTCAGCAGTTTCTCGCTGGAGTCTGGATTTGAAGTTTTTTTGCTTTAAGATAGCGACCCTCATGTCTGTGATTGCGTGACCAGAGAGATTGAAGTGTTCTCCGACTGGTTTATGAATGTTATAATTCTTGACATCTGATTTGTGTCCATTTATTCTTTTACGTAGAGACTGTCCAGTTTGACCAATGTACATGGCAGAGGGGCATTGCTGGCACATGATGGCATATATCACATTGGTGGATGTGCAGGTGAACGAGCCTCTGATAGTGTGGCTGATGTTGTTAGGCCCTGTGATGGTGTCCCCTGAATAGATATGTGGGCACAGTTGGCAACGGGCTTTGTTGCAAGGATAGGTTCCTGGGCTAGTGGTTCTGTTGTGTGGTATGTGGTTGTTGGTGAGCATTCGCTTCAGGTTGGGGGGCTGCCTGTAGGCAAGGACTGGCCTTTCTCCCAAGATTTGTGAGAGTGTTGGGTCATCCTTCAGGATAGGTTGTAGATCCTTAATAATGCGTTGGAGGGGTTTTAGTTGGGGGCTGAAGGTGACGGCTAGTGGCGTTCTGTTATTTTCTTTGTTAGGCCTGTCCTGTAGTAGGTGACTTCTGGGAACTCTTCTGGCCCTATCAATCTGTTTCTTCACTTCCGCAGGTGGGTATTGTAGTTGTAAGAATGCTTGATAGAGATCTTGTAGGTGTTTGTCTCTGTCTGAGGGGTTGGAGCAAATGCGGTTGTATCGCAGAGCTTGGCTGTAGACGATGGATCGTGTGGTGTGGTCAGGGTGAAAGCTGGAGGCATGTAGGTAGGAATAGCGGTCAGTAGGTTTCCGGTATAGGGTGGTGTTGATGTGACCATCGTTTATTAGCACTGTAGTGTCCAGGAAGTGGATCTCTTGTGTGGACTGGACCAGGCTGAGGTTGATGGTGGGATGGAAATTGTTGAAATCATGGTGGAATTCCTCAAGGGCTTCTTTTCCATGGGTCCAGATGATGAAGATGTCATCAATATAGCGCAAGTAAAGTAGGGGCGTTAGGGGACGAGAGCTGAGGAAGCGTTGTTCTAAATCAGCCATAAAAATGTTGGCATACTGTGGGGCCATGCGGGTACCCATAGCAGTGCCGCTGATCTGAAGGTATACATTGTCCCCAAATGTAAAATAGTTATGGGTAAGGACAAAGTCACAAAGTTCAGCCACCAGGTTAGCCGTGACATTATCGGGGATAGTGTTCTTGATGGCTTGTAGTCCATCTTTGTGTGGAATGTTGGTGTAGAGGGCTTCTACATCCATAGTGGCCAGGATGGTGTTATCAGGAAGATCACCAATGGATTGTAGTTTCCTCAGGAAGTCAGTGGTGTCTCGAAGGTAGCTGGGAGTGCTGGTAGCGTAGGGCCTGAGGAGTGAGTCTACATAGCCGGACAATCCTGCTGTCAGGGTGCCAATGCCTGAGATGATGGGGCGCCCAGGATTTCCAGGTTTATGGATCTTGGGTAGTAGATAGAATATCCCAGGTCGGGGTTCCAGGGGTGTGTCTGTGCGGATTTGATCTTGTGCTTTTTCAGGAAGTTTCTTGAGCAAATGCTGTAGATGCTTTTGGTAACTCTCAGTGGGATCAGAGGGTAATGGCTTGTAGAAAGTGGTGTTGGAGAGCTGCCGAGCAGCCTCTTGTTCATATTCTGACCTATTCATGATGACAACAGCACCTCCTTTGTCAGCCTTTTTGATTATGATGTCAGAGTTGTTTCTGAGGCTGTGGATGGCATTGTGTTCTGCACGGCTGAGGTTATGGGGCAAGTGATGCTGCTTTTCCACAATTTCAGCCCGTGCACGTCGGCGGAAGCACTCTATGTAGAAGTCCAGTCTGCTGTTTCGACCTTCAGGAGGAGTCCACCTAGAATCCTTCTTTTTGTAATGTTGGTAGGCAGGCCTCTGTGGATCATTATGTTGTTCAGAGGTATTTTGGAAATATTCCTTGAGTCGGAGACGTCGAAAATAGGATTCTAGGTCACCACAGAACTGTATCATGTTCGAGGGGGTGGAGGGGCAGAAGGAGAGACCCCGAGATAGGACAGCAGCTTCTGCTGGGCTGAGAGTATAGTTGGATAGATTAACAATATTGCTGGGTGGGTTGAGGGAACCATTGCTGTGGCCCCTTGTAGCCTGTAGTAGTTTAGAAAGTTTAGTGTCCTTTTTCTTTTGTAGAGAAGTAAAGTGTGCGTTGTAAATGGCTTGTCTAGTTTTAGTAAAATCCAGCCACGAGGAAGTTTGTGTGGAAGGTTGGTTTTTTATGAGAGTATCCATTTTTGAGAGCTCATTCTTAATCTTCCCCTGTTTGCTGTAGAGGATGTTGATCAGGTGATTCCGCAGTTTCTTTGAGAGCGTGTGGCACAAGCTGTCAGCATAGTCTGTGTGGTATGTAGATTGTAATGGATTTTTTACCTTCAGTCCTTTTGGTACGATGTCCATCTGTTTGCATTTGGAAAGGAAGATGATGTCTGTCTGTATCTGTACAAGTTTTTTCATGCAGTTGATAGATTTCCACTCCATGCGGCTAAATGCAGTGCCTTGCATAATGACAGGTTTCAGAGTAACAGCCGTGTTAGTCTGTATTCGTAAAAAGAAAAGGAGTACTTGTGGCACCTTAGAGACTAACCAGTTTATTTGAGCATGAGCTTTCGTGAGCTACAGCTCACTTCATCGGATGCATAGCATATCGTGGAAACTGCAGAAGACATTATATACACACAGAGACCATGAAACAAAACTTCCTCCCACCTCACTCCCCCGCTGGCAACAGCTTATCTAAAGTGATCCTCAAGTAGAGCCATTTCCAGCACAAATCCAGGTTTTCTCACCCTTCCCCCCCCCACACACACACACATACAAATTCACTCTCCTGCTGGCAACAGCCCATCCCCCTTTGAAACCCCTCTTTATAATGCGCATGATAATCAAGGTGGGTCACCTCCAGCACTACAAGATCTCTATCAAGCATTCTTACAACTACAATACCCACCTGCGGAAGTGAAGAAACAGATTGATAGGGCCAGAAGAGTTCCCAGAAGTCACCTACTACAGGACAGGCCTAACAAAGAAAATAACAGAACGCCACTAGCCGTCACCTTCAGCCCCCAACTAAAACCCCTCCAACGCATTATTAAGGATCTACAACCTATCCTGAAGGATGACCCAACACTCTCACAAATCTTGGGAGAAAGGCCAGTCCTTGCCTACAGGCAGCCCCCCAACCTGAAGCGAATGCTCACCAACAACCACATACCACACAACAGAACCACTAGCCCAGGAACCTATCCTTGCAACAAAGCCCGTTGCCAACTGTGCCCACATATCTATTCAGGGGACACCATCACAGGGCCTAACAACATCAGCCACACTATCAGAGGCTCGTTCACCTGCACATCCACCAATGTGATATATGCCATCATGTGCCAGCAATGCCCCTCTGCCATGTACATTGGTCAAACTGGACAGTCTCTACGTAAAAGAATAAATGGACACAAATCAGATGTCAAGAATTAAAACATTCATAAACCAGTCGGAGAACACTTCAATCTCTCTGGTCACGCAATCACAGACATGAGGGTCGCTATCTTAAAGCAAAAAAACTTCAAATCCAGACTCCAGCGAGAAACTGCTGAATTGGAATTCATTTGCAAATTGGATACTATTAATTTGGGCTTGAATAGAGACTGGGAGTGGCTAAGTCATTATGCAAGGTAGCCTGTCTCCCCTTGTTTTTTTCCTGCAAAACCTCCCCCAAGACGTTCTGGTTAAACTTGGATTATTGCTGTGCACATTGTAAGATGAGCTGTTGCCAGCAGGAGAATGAGTTTGTGTGTGTGGTTTTTGGGAAAAAAGGGGGGGTGTGGGGGGGGGGGTGAGAAAACCTGGATTAGTGCTGGAGGTGACCCACCTTGATTATCATGCGCATTATAAAGAGGGGTTTCAAAGGGGGATGGGCTGTTGCCAGCAGGAGAGTGAATTTGTATGTGGGGGGGGGGGAAGGGTGAGAAAACCTGGATTTGTGCTGGAAATGGCTCTACTTGAGGATCACTTTAGATAAGCTGTTGCCAGCAGGGGAGTGAGGTGGGAGGAAGTTTTGTTTCATGGTCTCTGTGTGTATATAATGTCTTCTGCAGTTTCCACGATATGCTATGCATCCGATGAAGTGAGCTGTAGCTCACGAAAGCTCATGCTCAAATAAACTGGTTAGTCTCTAAGGTGCCACAAGTACTCCTTTTCTTTTTAATCTTCCATATATTTTTCAATTAATTATTTTATGGTTTTTGATTAAAATGACAAATACATATAATCCCAAAATACAGTTGAAAAATAAATAAACCCACATATGCACATATATACATAGGTATGTTTACATATTAGGGGTTCAATTGTTAACTTCTTGGTCTCATTGATCACACTGGTGAACTCTCTTAGGCACTTATTTTGACTACAGTGCATTGTAACTGACCGCCAGTGTGAGTAAGTTGTCTCACAAATTTGCCCTATACACAGATTTTTAGAAAGTGCTGAGCACCAGCTTTCTGGACATTAGGTTTCTCCTCCACTTGGACTCCCCAAATCAGTAGTTACTAAAATAGTGCTGACACAAATGTACTAATAGAATGCTCAAGTTCTTACTCAGATTTTACCAAGTCTCTACTTTTACAAAACAACCATATTTTAAAATGAGATCCAAATTCTTAATTCTGTATTCAAACAAAATTCCCATTGATGTTAATCAATTAAAGACTGCAGAATTTGGCCCAGGTCTTTAGGATTTTGCTCACATATTTTATTCTGTGCACAAGTGTGATACATCAGCTAGAAAGAATTAATATATATAATGAAGTATTTTTTTAAATACCCAATGGTCACATAAAATCTGAGACTGAACTTCATGCATCTTTTCATGGAATAATAAAATAAGATATGCAAGAGTGACTATCAACAATACATTATAATCCATATGGTTATATATGAGTGTGATGTTCCTCTCTGGTCTTATCTGGATAGGTGATCCTCTAGGTCACTCCAATCCTTGACTCTGGGAACCAGCCTTACCCAGCTCTGCTGTGAGAACCCCCCTCCTGAGCTGTTCACACATAGCCTCTGACATGTAAGCTGCTCCTTGGACTGTGCAACCGAATTACACTAGCCTCCGTCTTGCAGTGTCTAGAAACCTCCGTCTTGCAGTGTCCAGTTATGCTGGGTGGACTCTGCAAGCTTATGAGTTCATCAATTTAACAAAGAAATTGATATGCACCAGGCTTGTTATCCCAAGGGGAGTCTCTGACACACTTCAAACCAAACGCACTACTTCAGGGAGAATAAATAAACAGATTTATTAACTACAAAGATAAATTTTAAGTGATTATAAGTCAAAACATAACAAGTCAGATTTGGTCAAATGAAATAAAAGCAAAATGCATTCTAAGATGATCTTAACACTTTCAATGCCCTTACAAACTTAGATGCTTCTCACCACAGGCTGGCTCGTTGCTCTTCAGTCAGGCTCTTCCCTTTGATCAGTGCTTCAGTTGCTGGGTGTGGTGTCTGTAGATGTAGGTGGAAGAGAGAGGAAGAGCATGGCAAATGTCTCTCCCTTTTATCATGTCCTTTCTTCCCTCTTGGCTTTGCCCCCCCACTTCAGAATCACATGAGCATTACCACATGGCAGTCTCAAACTGACCAAAGGAAGGGGGGTGACTCACTCGAGAGTCCAACAGATTCTTTGTTGTTGCCTAGGCCAGTGTCCTTTGTTCCTGTGAGGCTGGGCTGAGTTTGTCCCGTACATGCCCTGATGAGGTCTGCCTCATCTGCTCAACTGCCTCTCTGCTATTGGAGAGTTTTTTCCTGGGCTTGCTTTAAGCCATGAGGGCACATTTTCAGCATCATAACTGTATACATGAAATTACAACCTGTAACATTACTATAACATTACTAAAATAATGCTCAGTCCATCATGAGTTCCAAAGACACCAGACATGACAAACTTTGCATTGGATACCACACAGTCATTTTACAAGAATGAACATAGGGGTGCTGGGTGTTCCCCTGAGGTACAGAGCATCACAGTGGGTTCAGTGGTGGGCAACCTGTGGCCTGCGGGCGACACGTGGCCCATCAGGGTAATCCGCGGGCGGGCCATGAGACAATGTTTACATTGGCCATCTGCAGGCATGGCCGCCTGCAGCTCCCAGTGGCCGTGGTTTGCCATTCATGGCCAATGGGAGCTGCGGGAATGAATAAATGAATGGGAGCTGTGGGAATGAATATAAAATGAAATGAATATGAAATGAAAAAGAAATGAAAATGAAAAAAGCACTCTCCCCCCATCTAAACATTTATTGTTTCCGTAAATTCTAATCACACAGCTGTTTACATTTAAGACCTATTGCCACACTTCAGAATTTTTAGAGGATTAAAATGAATTAGATACCCAAATTCCATTGCTTTTCAATGGGATTTGGGCACCTAACTTTGTTAGGTTGATTTTAAAATCCTAGCCTATTTTCTTTCCGAGGGGGAGCTTTGGATGCACTGATCAAACATTTTCAAATTATCTATACAATATGTATAGTAGTATGTGTATTTAGTTAGTAAGATCACAGAAAGATCCAATACTGTAACAGCAGCAAGCACATTTTCTTTAGAAAATTCAGTGAATTATTTCAGTTGTCTGTGTAACTTCTTAGGCTGAATTTCTCTCCAAAATATAAATACCAGCCAGGGACAGAGATGATAGACATTTCACCCCTTTTTTCTAACAGAAAAACTGTATTGATGTCTCCACCAGACAAAAAAAAAAAAATCTCGTTCAGGATATTGTTGTCAGGCATCATGTACTAAGTTCAATATCTTTTGGAGACTGTCACAGATAACTTCGGGGTTCTTGAAAGTGCTTGGTGAAACCGATCAAGATTAATTAATGCTGCAGTGGCACAGAGCCAGTTCTGCGTAAAGAAGTGTTTTCATTAGGAAAGGCAATAAAATTAACTGAACAGGGTATATTTACCCCTGCATTTCTGTTGTTTGTATTATTAAATCTATGGGACTTATATATTTGCTTTGCTGAACAGGGATAGATTTAAGCATGTGCTTAAATTAAGCATGTACTTTGCCAAATTGGTGTGAACTGAACTAAATTAGAATAAATGAACCAGAGTAAGAAGCAGCTCCAAATAGCTGTGCAGTTGTGTTGTTTGTCAAGTCCAAGGTACTTCAGATTCTCTTTGCTACACGTTCTGAAAAATCACTTCTGAAAAATTATCTTCCCAGAACTAAATCAATTTAGAAATATTTACAAAGGTATTTAACAGTGATAGGACCTTTAAAACATTTCAGTTCTTTGAGGCTAAAGAGAACACAGACTCAGGATTAGATTCTTCCTGAATTTAAACCGTATTATTTAAATCAGATTAATGTTTCTGCTGAAGGGTTAGGTTTTCAGATTTTTATGTCAGTGATAAAACAATCTAGCTCAAGAACCTTCCACAAATATTTCTCCTCGCTTAATGAAAAGAGGTAAAGACTGGCATCAGTTTTGGCCATTCAGTTTAAAAAAAAAAGTGAATTGTATGATTCAGTAAATCAATAAGAGGATACATAGACTTTCAGTTCTGGTCACTACTGGTTCGAAACCTGTCCAGATTGGTAGCTAATAAAAAGTTCAAACATCTGAGGGTTGTTTGGCACCCCACATGAAATTAGTGGGTGGTCTTTATCCCAGTCCCTAGTGGACTGATGCCTTGTGCACAGAAAAATACCATGAGCTCTAATTTGCCTGCTTGCTGGCGGCATCATTAGTGATGTCAAAGATTTAAGTGAAATCTTAGGAAAACTCCCATTAACTTCAGTGCTGCTAGGATATCACCCTTGACTGGGCCTGCAGACAGACAGTGTCAGTGCAAACTTCTTTGCCACTCTGTCATACTGATATCTGTCCTGTGAATAATGGGAGCACTTCAGCTGAGAAGATTTTTAGTCTGCCCACCAACCAGAACTAAATTGATGGAAATAAAAGCATCAGACCCATGAGAACTGCCTACTTAAAATTTCTCATCAGGCAGTTATGTGCCCAGGATGAGATTATGCCGCAGTACCATACTACAATTCATTGAGGATACGTACCTTTGTCCTCGGGGCCAAAGGGTTAAAAAATAGTTTGTTTAATCAGTTTTATCATCATTGTTTTACCTTGATCTCTTTGTACAGTGTTTTAGTTATCATTCCAGCAAAGATCTTGACACAAGACATAGTTCTAACTAAGCTGATAAGACCTATACAGTTAGGCTATGTCTACACTACACAGCTTTTAGTGACATGACTGTGTCGCTACAGCTGTGCTGCTAAAAGTTGTGCAGCGTAGCCGCTGTTTATCGGCTCTCCTGCCAACAAAAACCTCCACCCCCAATGAGCAGCGTTTGCGTTGTCGGCAGGAGAGCGCGCCTGCTGACAACGCGCAGTTCACACAGGTGCTTGTCACAGCAAAACTTTTGTCTTTTGGGGGAGTGGGGTCTTAACACCTCTGAAAGACAAAAGTTTTGTCTTTCAATTGCCAGTGTAGACATAGCCTTAGAAACAAAGTTCCATTACAACAAGAAACACATACTGTCTACATCATATTTTTGATATTGTTTATGATACAGAATGCAATTGATGGTCTCTTCACTGAAGTTTGGATCAAGGATCTGATGGAGTCTCTTGATAAAACCTTGCAACAAGCCTGACATTTATTCTAACCTTTTTTCCCTTTTATGTGTAAAAGACTAAACCAAATAAACTGTTGAGGGGAGAGACCTTTATGATGAGAGTGCAGTAAATACTCACAGAGCTCTGGGGCTAGATTCTGCTCTCAGTTACTTTGGATTTACACTGGTTACTCTGGATTTACACTGGTTTAAATGGAAGCAGAATCTAACCTAGGGATTGTAATTTCCTATTTAACTTTTAATTCACAGTCCTGGTGTTTGGAGATAAGTAGGAGAAGAGGATGGAATGCTAATTATTTTTATTTTTTTACTGTAAAGGACATTTTCATCTCCTAAAGTTTGAAAGACTTTATTTTGTACTGGGAAGAATAAGCAGTGATAGGAGGTCAGGTAGACTGGGTTAAAAAAGTGATATTTAACTTAAATTTAACAAAAGCTGAAAAATGACTAGTGCAGAAGACAAAAGAATAAAACAGGATAATAGGGTAGAGAGAGGATGGGATAATTAGATAATGGAATAAACTATTTTAGCGCATTTTCATATTGAAAAGGTTCCACTCAAATTACTCTGTTGCTTTATCTGCATGGCAGAAACTAAAAACCACTTCTGAGAGTGATACCACTGAACAGCTGCAGTAGTACTGAAAGAAGTTGCACTCCTAACTGATGATACACCAAGAGGGGAAGCTGAACTAATATACTGTGTATAATTAATGTCCATTGTGAAAGAAGCAATGAACTGACATCAACCTGAAAAGTCTGGATCCAGATCCCAAACTTACTCAAAAAGTTTCAGGGTGTTGGCATCTGAACTCTGTCTGGACCCCGCTCCAGTAAGGACTAGGGACTAACCATCTAGCTCTTATATAGTGCTTTTCATGAGTAGATCACAAGGCACTGTACAAAGGAGGTTAAGCATCATTATCCTAATTTTGCAGATGGGGAAACTGATGAGCTGATGCATAACAGAATAAAGACATTTTTTAGCCACCTTTTTCTTTTATCTTGCTATTACACTACAGGAGTGGAGCCAAATCCCACTCATTTATAGAACTAATAGCATGAACAAAAAGTCAATGAGAATGAAGCAAGGTGAATAGGATTTTTTCCCTATTCATTTACAGTATAACAGCAAAGTGATAATGTCAACAGTATATGATATAACTGGGTGAGTGAAGTTGGAGATGAGATGTTGGGATAAAATGATGCATTACTTGAAATTTAGTTCCTATAAAGTATGTATTTAGATTTGCAGACACCAAGGCCATGGGTGCCTTCATTCTATATTAAAATGACTAATGCTAGTACAAAAAAAAGTAAACTCAACAGCCCCCTAAAACTGCTAAAGGGGAAAAAAAACCCACTCCAGTTTCTAATAGTAGCTGTCAGCAGATAGAACCCAGCTCTCAGCACACCCAGCCTGTGAAAGAGATGGGATCTGCAGCACAACCCAAAGGTCCAGCGATCTGAGCTATTTTGAACAGGGAAGAGAGTGAACTAAATTTAAGGTCTATCGAAGAGAATGCCCTGCCTTTCTTTGAAACCAAGGAGTTTCCAATTCCAGAGCTTCTGTTGATCATAATTGCAGTAGTATCACAGCGACTGGACAGGGGAATGGGTGCAGGCACGGAATGCAAACTCAAACAGACTAGACTTTACAGGTCAAAGACAATAAAAATAAAAGGTCAGTGTTTCTCTCACCCCCCAACCCCATCGAATGTTTTCATAGAAAAGGTGAAAATTTCACTGAATTTTATCCGATGAAGTGAGCTGTAGCTCACGAAAGCTTATGCTCAAATAAATTGGTTAGTCTCTAAGGTGCCACAAGTACTCCTTTTCTTTTAACAAAACAATGTTGTTGTTTTTTTCATTAAATATACTTACTTTTTTTTACCTCCCCTATAAATAACTTGTTTCCTTTTTCCATTTTCTGGAAGAAGGAAATATTTGCCCCTTGTATCAGGACTAATAGCTGGAGAAATACTTTTCCAGTCCTGGCTTGTTTTTGTTGTTTAAGTGAAAAACTATTTAGTTTTAGAAAGAAAATGTACTGGTCTTCGCTGCATAAGGATTACTATAACCAGTAGATATATTAAAAATGTTTAAAACAGAATGACTAGTTTAAGAAGATGAGTACAGTCTGTGTATTCACAGCACATTAGTTATAATTGTTAATAATTACACTTAATAATGTAAAAGCTCCACAATACAGAGTGACTCAATTCAGAGACAAATTGTAGATCCATTTAAAAATTTCCATACTGCTGATTAGTAAATGTCTAGTCTAAAAAAGAACTAGTCATAGACTATAACTCATGTAATACTGAACATGTTTAAATTTTATATAGTAGTTATAGGAGCTAAAACTAATATTGCAACAAAAGTTGGCAAGAGCAAATGTCTCTGAACTGATATTTTTTGTTATGCTGTATGATAGGTTGCGCTAACAGAGTCTAAACAGCTAAAATCTCTAGTCTGTCCTTCCTGAGAATGCTTGAGCCTCTTACAGCTTCTAATGCTGACCAGACTGCACAGACAACCTTAATTATGGTATTTTCTACCTTTTGTGCCAAGGTCATTAATGAAGATGTTAAATAAGACTGGTCCTAAAACCAATCCCCGAAGAACTCCGTTAGTAACCTCATTCCGGCCTGAGAGTTCACCATTCAGTATGGCCCATTGTAGGTTCCCCTTTAACCAGTTCCTTACCCACCTTTCAATTCTCATATTAATCCCCATCTTCTCCAATTTCCACTAATAGTTTCCCATGTGGAGCTGTAACAAATGCCTTACTGAAATCCGATTGGATTAGATTTACTATATTTCCTTTGTCTAAAAATTCAGTTATCTTCTCAAAGAAAGAGATCGAGTTGGTCTGGCATGGCCTACCTTTTGTAAAACCATGTTGTATTTTATCCCAATTACTGTTTACCTCTATGCCTTAACTACTTTCTCTTTCAAAATTTGTTCCAAGACCTTGTATACAATTGAGTTCAAACTAACAGGCCTGTAGTTTCTTGGATCACTTTTTTCTCCTTTCTTAAAAATAGGTACTGTATTAGAAATTCTCCAGTCATAGGGTCTGACCCAAACTTTACGGATTTATTGGAAATCCTTGGTATTTCATGTGCCAATTCCATAAATATTTCTGGATGGAGATTATCCATGCCCCACAATCTGGTCCCATTAAAATGATGGAGTTTGACATCCACTTTAGATATGGTAATTTCTACTTCCATATCCTCTTTTCCATTAACCACCCTGCCACTACCCCAATCTCCTGATTATGCTTATTAAAAATTGAGGCAAAGTATTCATTTAGGTCTTGGGCCATGCCTAGATAATCTTTAATCTCCACCCCGTTCTCAGTGTTTAGCAGTCCCACTTCTTCTTTCCTTGTTTTCTTTTTATTTATATGGCTATAGAACTTTCTACTATTGGTTTTAATTTCATTTGCAACTTAGCTTGGCTTTTGGCAGGGCTCACTGTTTTCCAGCACTTTCTGACCTCCAAGAAGTAGCTTTCCTTGCTTATCCATCCCATCTTCCATTTCTTGAAGGCTTTCTGCTTTCCCTTAATCACCTGTCTGTGATGCTTGCTCATCCAGTTTGGTCTGCAACCTTTCCCAACAATTTATTTCCCCTCGCTTGGGATGCAGGCTTCAGATAGCTTCTGCGACCTTGTAACTCCAAGCCTCCTCCACATAAACAGGGTAGCTGTGGTAGCATGAGCAGTGGCTAAGGCTACATACCCACTATTTAAGGCAGGTGTGGGCAAACTTTTTGGGCCGAGGGCCACATCTAGGTGGGGAAATTGTATGCAGGGCCGGGGCAGGGGGTTGGGGTGCAGGAGGGAGTCGGAGTTTGGGAGGGGGTGCAGTGTGCAGGAATGGGCTCGGGGAAGGGACTGGGACAGAGGACGGGTGCGGGGTGTATGCGGGGGCTCAGGGAAGGGGGTTGGGGTGCAGGAGAGGTGCGGAGTGCAGGAGAGGGCTCAGGGCAGGGGTGCAGGAAGGGTGTGGAGTGCAGGAGGGAGCTCAGGGCAGGGGTTTGGGGCACAGGAGGGGTGCGGGGTGCTCCTGGGGGCTCAGGGCAGGGAGTTGGGTGCAGGAGGGGTGCAGCAGGGGGCTCAGGGCAGGGGGTTGGGGTGCGAGGTGCAGACAGGGCTCTTAGGGCAGGGAGTTGGGGGCCGGGGTGCAGGAGGATTTCAGGCTCCAGCCCAGCACCGCTTACCTAAAGCGGCTCCGGGGTGGCAGCGGCGTGCACCAGGGCCAGGGCAGGCTCCCTGCCTACCTGCCCTAGCCCCACGCCACACCGCTCCGGCCAATGGGAGCTGTGGGGGGCGGTACCTGGAGGCAAGGGCAATGCACAGAGCCCTCTGCCCCCTCCCCCACAGGCCGCAGAGACGTGGTGCCAGCCGCTTCTGAGAGCAGCTCGGGGCCTGCGGCACCACGGAGGGCAGTCCCGCGGGCCGGATCCAAAGCCCTGATGGGCCAGATCCAGCCCATGGGCCGTAGTTTGCTCACCTCTGATTTAAGAGGTGTTTGTACTTGGCATAGCTCAGCTATACTGCTGCTACCCTTGCTACCGTGATTACAATACTACTTTTACTCATACTAGCTCTCATCGAGCTACCTCAAGTATGTGTACATGAGATGGTGAATCACACCCCTAGCTCGTAGTGCAGATGTAGCCTACATGGATCTGCACTAGAGAGACACACACTTTGCTATTGGGTTTCACAGATATTAGCTGATAGTTGAGGAATGGTGAGACTCAGGTACATAAGGTTCCTTTCCAGTGTCTGTAGGGTAGTGTGCTATGGTGAATACAGACTCCTCTGCCCATTTCCCCCCAAGTTTGCTGCACTGTCTCTCTCCCACCCCCTTGGCTCCTTTTCCCATTCTCCTTGTCCCAGTCTCCACTCCTCAGGCTTCTCATCACAGTCCCAGTCTCCTTGCCCAGCCTGTTCTCCCTTCCTGTCTCATTGTCCTCACCAATTTGTACAGGTGAACACAGATCCAAACCCGTGGATCTTAAGAACAATGAAAAATCAATTAGGTTCTTAAAACAAGAATTTTCATTAAAGAAAAGGTAAAAGAATCACCTCTGTAAAATCAGGATGGAAAATACTTTACAGGGTATTCAGATTCAAAACACAGAGGATCTCCCTCTGGGCAAAACCTTAAAGTTACAGAAAACAGGAGTAAACTCCCTCTTAACACAGGGAAAATTCACATAAAACAAAAGATAAACTAATCCGCCTTGCCTGGCTTACCTATACTGATTGCAATATTGGAGACTTGGATTAGGATGGGTTGGAGAAGATGGATTTCTGTCTGGCCTCTCTCCGTTCTGTTCCAAGAGAGAACAAACACGTAAACAAAGAGCACAAACAAAAGCCTTTCCCCCCACCCAAGATTTGAAAGTATCTTGTTCCCTTATTGGTCTTTTGGGTCAGATGCCAGCCAGGTTAGAAGAGCTTCTTAACCCTTTACAGGTAACAGGATGTTGCCTCTGGCCAGGAGGGATTTTATAGCACTGTATACAGAAAGGTGGTTACCCTTCCCTTTATATTTATGACACAGCCCCTCAGTTTTTTCCTGTTTTTACGTTATCACCAGTAGTAATGGTAATATTGCAACAGTACCTCAAGTCCCATCTATTAATTTTTTGTCTTCTCTGAGGAACAGAGAGTTTTTTATCACTTTTTGTTGCATATTTCTTAATATGTTTTTAATCCATGGCAGCACTTTGTACCTTAGATTATGGTTATTTATTTTCCTTAATAGTCTTTTCTGACTATCAAAGGTGTTTTTTTTAATTTAAAAAAAAATTAACTTGCATCTTTACCTAGTAAAGTATTAACTTTTTCAAAATACTAAGTTTAGAGGCAAAAATTTCCTTTATAGAAAGAAACCCTGTTGACTTGACCTTATCAGGTTTTACTTAACCAACTGTCTAATCCTTAATTAGTGAATTAAGGCTCTAATTAGTTTCTTAGTATTAAAATGAGGATGCTTGGGCTGTAATTCTCTCATTCTGTCTGGGTTCATCAATGCCCACTGTGTTCCTTATCCCAAGGTAGCACAAGAAAGGCATCAGTGCAACACACTGTGACTGAAGCACTAGTCATTAGCTAGTAAGTAGTCTGCATATGCAAATTCATCAGTTTTAATAATAGCAGCTCTTCCTCATTAAATGATAAACATCCTAAGCAGATTTTATAGCAAACTTGCTTATTGTTTCAAAGCTATTAATCATCAGGATGGTTTTGATTTAAATCAAAGTGATTTAAAATCACCAATTTTAATCATGATTTAACTTAGCAAGCAGGAAAACTTGATTTAAATCATCAATTTTAATCACGTTTTGCATTTGTACTTATTAGATATTTTCCTAAAGACAGTTTGATTCTAATTGGTTGATAACCATTAAAACATGTGAATTTGAAACTAAACATGGCCTTCATTCTATATCTGGGGCTTCTTTTTGCCAAACAAGAGGATACACTATATCTATACACATTTATTTAAGCAGTTATATTGTCATTTTACATCTATTCAGATTCTTAATTTTTACACTTTTATTATGTTAGAAAATGGTGAACAAAACTTTTCCTACTAGACTAATTTTTTATTTATGATTTGTGTCAAGCTCTGCTTGGATGGGAATACAAAAAACTAGCATTTTAGGGGGTTGGTGGTTTTTTTAGATTGAAGCAAAAACCAAGTTTTTTAACTTTGAATAAACTAATTATTGAACTGAAGTAATTATATAAACTGAAAGGAAGAAAATATTCTCTCTGGACCTGTCTAAGAGGCTACTGATGTCAAATGCTCTTAGAACTTCAACAAATTCTGGTTCTTAGCTAGTGGCTAGCAATTTCCACCAGTCTGACTTTCTTTAAAACTTTGGCAGCAAACATATGCCACTTACTTTAATCTATTCATAGATTCATAGATTAATAGATACTAAGGTCAGAAGGGACCATTATGATCATCTAGTCCGACCTCCTGCACAACGCAGGCCACAGAATCTCACCACTCCTGCAAAAAACCTCTCACCTATATCAGAGCTACTGAAGTCCTCAAATCGTGGTTTAAAGACTTCAAGGAGCAGAGAATCCTCCAGCAAGTGACCCATGCCCCATGCTACAGAGGAAGGTGAAATCATTTAAATCATTTAAATAAAAAATTAAGTTCAGGTCTTAACATAGGTTGTCATTTTCAAATTTAATTTTAAATAGGCTTATTTTAAAATATAAACCTATGATTTAAATTTAAAAATCCTATTTAAATCAAAAATCAGATTTTTTTTTAAATTATTGATTTTTAGACATCCTGTTAATCATCTAAATTAAGTGTGCAAAGTATCAATTAATACATGCAATAATCATTGCACTGTTCCCCCACATGCCTTTATGATACGTGGGCTGGATCCCTAAAACCAACTGTTTGGTGCCCCTTACAGCTTGCAGAGAGGAAAGAGCTGGCCCTGAGCCACTAGTCTGATCTGTAGGAGCAAATCAGAATTGTTCTGAGTCCTGACCCACACACAAAGTTGTACTGGTTTAATGAAAGGCGTGATTTTTGTAGAGATTTGGTTAACTTTCTGAGAGGACACAAGCCATTGGATTCCTAGGACAAGGATAAAGCTAATGTCACACAATACTCAGAGGAGTGAAAAATACAGTAAGCAGTATATATATTACAGCACATGAAAAGATGGGAGTTGCCTTTCCAAGTGGGGGGGTCAGTGCTAGCGAGACAAGAAGGGGTGAATATTAACAAAGGAAAAATTACCTTTGTAGTGCTAATGAGACCAATGCAGTTGACAAGAAGGTGTGAGTATCAGTAGAGGGAAAATTACATTTTATAGTGACCCAGCCACTCCCAGTCTTTATTCAGGCCTAATTTGATGATGTCCAGTTTGTAAATTAATTCCAGTTCTGCAGTTTCTCGTTGAAGTCTGTTTTTGAAGTTTTTTTGTTGAAGAATTGCCACTTTTAAGTCTGTTATTTTAATTGGCCTCATTAGCACTGATCCCCCACTTGGTAAGGCAACTCCCATCTTTTCATGTGCTGTAATATATATACTGCTTACTGTATTTTTCACTCCATGCATCTGATGAAGTGGATGTTAGCCCACGAAAGCTTATGCCCAAATAAATTTGTTAGTCTCTAAGGTGCCACAAGGACTCCTTGTTGTTTTTGCTGATACAGACTAACACAGCTATCACTCTGAAACCTGACGCAATACTCAGTAAGGCATGTACACACCTTGATGGAACCATTAATAGCATGGGTGGCTGGACACTTAGAACTGCACAGAATCCCTTGGAAATCTATGGGACTGTGGTGAGGGTAAGGTTCTGCTCTCATGAATCCCTTTACAGACTCAGGTCCTTAGGGTTTTGTTTTGTTTTTTCTTTAATTTGCTTCTCAGTAGATGGGGAAAGTGAGGTGGTTTTTGTTTTGTTTTTTAGAGGGATTTTAAAAATTCCTAAACTTGGTTGTAGACAAAATGGGTTACTAACACATTTGTGCAGCCAGTGTGGACGGGGCAATAGTATGTTAGGAGAGCCTAACCCACAGGCCAAATCATATTAGATACCCCATTTGGCTACAACTAGCATTCAACCATTTAAAAATATGTCTGTACAGTTAAATAAATAGGATTGGCTGGGCTTAGAAGTTAATACTTCATTGAGGTGAACAGGGGGTAGCAAAATCAATTCACACCTTTTGCCTCTCTTTGTATAGCTGGAGGCAGAAATCTAATTGAAGTTTGAGTAGGACATATCATTAGGAGAAAATACATTCACAGTTGTTTTTATATAAATATTTTTAAGCCACTATTTGACAGTGTAAGGACTGAAGATCAGAGACAGGTGTACATGTAAATAATCATTGAAAGGAAAGATATTTTAATAAAGAATAGAATTAAAATTTAGTAATATCAAATCCTAGATAAAAAATCCTTCCTAGCTAAATTTAAAATGTCCAAATGTAAATGTCACATTCGCAGTCATTCTTATGCCCTTGACATTAAAATACTGTTATAAAGGTCACTTTATTGAAATGTTATGTCTCAAAAATCTATACACATTTACTCATGCTAGGTCTCAGAAATGGCAAAACTGAGGAAATGACCTTCCAGACACCAACATTTAATTATCTTAAGGTCCCATGCTAGCCAATTGTTATTGATAAATACTAGCTTACAAATCCAAGTGACTGGGAAATATATTTTATATTTAATGTATTTTATGTGTATAAGATAGATCTAATTGAAATACTCAGAGAATGTAGCATAATAAAGCCCTACTTAGTGACATAACAAGTTGACCAATATGAAATAAATAAACTATCCCTCAAAACAGAAAGCAGCCAGCCACTCCACCCAAGGAAAATACCTGTGTAAAACCTTAAGCTGAGCCTTGCAAGATCAAAAGATTTGCTATGCAGGAAGGAAAGTGAGGTTGAAGATGACTTTACATCACCTCCATCTTGACTGGATGGAGGTTCAGCAAACCTACTCTTAACTGTACCCACTTTCAGTCAGGCAGTAGGAAAGAAGAGACTTCTTCATTCAGCCATGGCGGAAGAAAGCCATAGAGCTCAGAATAACTATTTCACTGAAAAGCAGCTGAGGCCACCTCACTATCTTTCCTTGTGGTCCAGCATGCATGCTGTACAGCAGGGCTAATAGAAGAGAGCCTGAAGAACCACTTAGGGCTGTTGAACAATTGCCCAAGGTAATCCTCTCTGACTTCTTTAGGAGGGAAAAAAGTGGAGTTACTGATGTATGACTCTAGCCAGCCAAAATCTGCAAACAAGTCAATAGAACAAGATATTTTTCTTTGAGGGCCTCTGTGCATCCTCACTTGTGGAAGATAGTGCCCAGAGTTGAGCTGCATAACTGGCTGTACATAGGAGGTTTTTCCTAAGGCTAGTAGGCCTGATGGCCTCATTGACTCATCTCATGCCTTTTACTTGTCTGAACGCAAGACCCTTGCACTGGATGGTGGGTCACTACAAACACTGAATGTGCATAGCCTTTACAGGAGACTGACCACTCCTTGAGTGCCCAAACAGCTTCATATGGTTGGAGAACAGGGAAAAAGTCCTTAGTGGCAGGGGGGGCTTTTATTCCCCTCTTCTTTACCATCACAGTCACCACCTATGCCTCCAGTCTAGGCTGGGGTCCACATTACCAAGACTTCCTGATGTATGGCCTGTGGAACACATAGGAATCCAGATTCCATATGAACTCAAGGCCTTTTGCCCATCACTGCAGCATCATGTAGTACAGGTACTTGCAGACAATACCATGGCCATATACTACACCAGCGGTCAGCAACCTTTCAGAAGTGGTGGGCCGAGTCTTCATTTATTCACTCTAATTTAAGGTTTCGTGTGCCAGTAAAACATTTTAACCTTTTTAGAAGGTCTCTCTCTATGAGTGTATAATATATAACGAAACTATTGTTGTATGTAAAGTAAATAAAGTTTTTAAAATGTTTAAGAAGCTTCATTTAAAATTAAATTAAAATGCAGAGCCCCCTGGACTGGTGGCCAGAACCCGGGCGGTGTGAGTGCCACTGAAAATCAGCTTGCGTGCTGCCTTTGGCACGTATGCCATAAGTTGCCTACCCCTGTACTACACCAACAGGCAGGGAAGAGCACATTGCTAACTCTTATCTGTAACGGTAAGAAAACGATGAATGTTCTGCACCCAGAACCACAGTAACTATTTATTTGGCTGAGGAGAAGAACATACAGACAGACTTGCTCAGCAGGAGGTCTCAGGATCAGTGGTTCGTTAAACTTGTGAGTGGTTAGTTAAAAGTGAGTGGTTCATTAAACTTGTGGTGGCCCGTGAACTGCTTCATAGATGGGGTCACCTGGTGATAGACCACTGTATGTAAACAAAACACCACATGCAAAGAGGATTGCACAAGAGCACAGAGACAAAAGCTTTCTCTTGGATGCGTCTCTGCTGGACTGAAACCAACATCTTCTTACTCTTTTCTTCCCATTCCCTATGCCCAGGGTCATAAGGCAGATCAGACTGGCCAGAGCAAAACTTGCATTAATAGCACTAATGTAATCTCATCAGCACTGGTATCCAGATCTCATGCAGCTACCCAAAGAACCACAGGCTCTGTCCCCAGGTCCCTTGTCTTAACAGCAAAGGGAGGATTCTGCAAACTAACACAGGCATTCCGCATATTGCAGCATTAAGGATAACCTGTTTCCAAGCCATCTTCTGACAGTCCAAGAAAGGCTCCACCCTGAAATACTATAAATAAAAATGGAAACCGTTTACTATTTGGGTCACTGGTAAAGGACTCGCTCCATCTCAAGCTGGGGTCCCTGCAGTCCCAGAGTACATTCTGTACCTTAAATCTAAGGGCTTACCCTTAGTCTCCCTATGACAGCACATTACAGTCATGTAAGTCCCTTACCCTGCAGTCTCCAGGTTCCTTAAAAGCCTGGTAAATTAATTTTCCCTCAGCAGGGAGCCTCACCTGCAGGCGATGAGATAGTGTTCTAACAAAGCTGATGGGCCCTCCTTATGAGCCTCTGGGCAAGCATCTGTCAAACATTTAGAGATCAAAACAGTCTTCCTCATAGCAATTAAATCTGCAAGGTGGGTGACCTTAATCTTTTGATGGCTCCTCTACCTTATAATGAGGTCAACAAGGACAAAATCACCATGAGGCCTCATCCCAGCTTTATGTGTAAAGTAGACTCAGATTTCCACCTGTCTCATTTCCCTCCCTGAGAAAATACATCTCCATAGCCTAGTGTGAAGGGACAGCCCCTCACTCTGGTGGAGAGGAGACTAATGAGCTCTTCTGGGCCTGTTCAGCTCTAACAAGATACATCTGTAAGGCTTGTTCTGCCTGGAAAGTGAAGCTTAAAAAGGGAAATCCTGCCACAAGAAGGGGTGGTGGATAGGAGGAGGGCTGTTCTACCACCACCTCCATGGCTGCCGAGGACGGACACAGGTCAGCTGAGATGGAGACAGTTGCAAGCCTCATTGCTCCCAGAGCTGCACAGAGTAGCTGCAAAGCAGTATGTCTGAAAAGGAGGGGCTGGAGGTAGACCCCACCAACGTAAAGATGAAGCCATTAAGAAAAGCCAATAGGTTATTTGTAGCATATGAGGAAAGATGCCAAGGAGAACCCATTACCAAACAGACTTCCACACTGGATTGAGTGATGGCTAGATGCTGTTATATCTTAGCTAGCAAATCAGTACCCCTGATTTAAAGACCCATTTTATGAGAGCCACTGTGGCACCAGTGCTGTGCCTTAAATGGGTTCCCCTGGTGGAGATATGTGACTTGAAATTTCTGTGCACACTTCATCAGACACTACTCCTTCAACTTAGCATTATGCTCCAATGTTCATTTTGGGTAAGTGGTGCTACATTCCATATTTATCTAAAAACTCCTCGACCAATGCCCTGGTGGTACAGCAGTGCTTGCTAATCTCCCAAAAGTGGCAATACACAGAGGGCCTTGAAGAAAGAGAAGAGCCAATACTTACCAGTAACTCTTCTTCTAGAGTCTCCTTAACGTATTCATGCTACCTGCCCATTTTCCTCTCTACCTCCATGTTCTATATAACAGCAGGACCCCTGCAACAGTAGCAAAGGAACAGAGGTTGTGAACTTCTGTACACAGAGTAGGACAATGACAGCGCTTTCCTGTGAAATCTTTCATGCGCCCTGCAATGGACATGGCTTTTTAAGACACTTCCACAGCTCAATGCCAGGGGAACCATATCCCACGTGTTTGAATGCACAGTGGTTACTCTCAAAGAACAAGAGTTACTGGTAAACAAAAAGCAGCCTCTCTTTTTGCATAAAGTGAAACAAGATTTTATCTAGATTTAATATTGCCTAATATTCCATACATGACAAATAGATCATATGATACTGCCACTTTTGCACTGTGGACATTCTGATATTGAGCTGTGTTTCTGCATTTAAGGGGTTGACAACCATGTTTGCCCTAGCTAAAAGTCCCCTCGTATATTCCAGTCCTCCAAAATGGATGGATTTTCAGATACTTTTGAACCTGCGATGTTTGGATTGGAAGAACTTCTACCAAATGTCTGCCAGTAATGTTCATGTAACTCCTGTTAAATTGCACTCATGTAACCAAGAATCTGCCTGCCAGCTACATTATACCAACAGAAATAGTTGAGTCTGGAGAAAATCTTTTGAACATAATTTATCTACACCTCGGTAGTCACAAGGGTATTGTCTGATGCTGTGTGTTTGTGTGTGTGTTTTTCATTATATGAGCTAAGTCTGAAATTTAAATGCAAAATGCAGCACTTGGAAACATTATGTGGATTTTTCACACTCCAGGGAGGATGCTGGGTCTGTAAACCAAGGGAGGGGTTTAGAAGGAGATATAAATGTAATTTTTTTAATCTGTAACAAGTTTTTTCCCCCTGTGTTGTTCATATTATATAATGGCAATTATTAACCATTTCCCTCAGATCCGGACCTAGAAAAGAAATACACCTGTACATCAATAAACTGAGAAATATGTATGAAAATTAATTTGGCACCATCTTTTAAAACTGTATCGATCTGATTCTTCATTAACCCAATTTTATACTAGTGTCACTCCACTGGAATTGAGAGTTACACAGGCACAAAACTGTCATAACGGTGATGAATGGGTCCTTTATTTCTGGGTCAGCATAAAAAGAGTGAAGCTGCTTGCCATTTTTTCCCCCTAAGGTTTGAGCAAACAGCCCATGTAAAAGGGTATCCGATGCTAAAAAGCTGTGCAGAAATGTAGAATTATGTCTCCTGATATTGACTCACTGGCAGCCAGACTTTGAGTCCTATTAATTCCAGCCCAGAAAGTGAAAAATGGGTTGTTAGAGTGTTTCTCTGAAACAGAGAAAACTAGGGTAAGGGACAAATTACTCTGGTAGGGAAAAAATCCTCAGAGTAACCAAGCTCAGGAGAAAGCTTAGGCTGAGATTTGTGTTTCTTTTGGCTTAAGTTAACAAAAACTGATTAAAGGCAAACCTCAAGAGGATCATATCCAGTATGAATATATACTGTGTTAGCAGAACTGTGGAAAACAACTTACTTGCACGCTGAAATAGAAATTATCTAGCCAATATTTTTAGCCTGTTATAAATAGAGTTGGTCAGAAAACCCGATGCATCCGATGAAGTGAGCTGTAGCTCACGAAAGCTTATGCTCAAATAAATTTGTTAGTCTCTAAGGTGCCACAGGTAATCCTTTTCTTTTTGCGAATACAGACTAACATGGCTGCTACTCTGAAACCAGAAGTTATTCTGTTTCTTCATATGTAAAATAGAGATAATACCTATTTACCTCAGTGTGTGTTGTGAGATGACATTAATTCTGTTTGCAGAGCAAACTGAGATCATAGAGAAGACACCATATAAAGTACAAAGATTTTATTATTACCACATTGACATCTATAGAACAAAACCACTGTCCAACCAACTATCTGAGACAACCTGACTAGCCACCATCCTGCCTTAAGAGACTCCTTCAATTTGTCCCTAAATGCTGCAATTACAATTCTACTCCACCTTTATTTTACATCTCTCCTGCAAAGAGGGGCCCATTTTTGCCCATTCCTTGACTGGTCATTTAAGACAAGTTTTGCATTATTATTATTGAGACAGAACTTTAGTAGTAGGAGATAACTAATGGAACAAGAAAAATATGAATGACTTATTCCTCAGGTTTCAGAGTGGTAGCCATGTTAGTCTGTATCAGCAAAAACAACGAGGAGTCCTTGTGGCACCTTAGAGACTAACACATTTATTTGGGCATAAGCTTTCTTGGGCTAGAATCCACTTCATCAGATGCATGGAGTGAAAATACAGGAGCAGGTATAAATACATGAAAGGATGGGAATTGCCTTACCAAGTGTGAGGTCAGTCTAACGAGACAATTCACTTAACAGCAGGATACCAAGGGAGGAAAAATAACTTTTAAGTGGTAAGAGAGTGGTCCATTTCAAACAGTTGACAAGAAGGTGTGAGTAACAGTAGAGGGAAATCAGTATTGGGGAAATTAGATTTAGGTTTTGCAATGACCCAACACTCACAGTCTTTATTCAGGCCTAATCTGATGGTGTCCAGTTTGCAAATTAATTCCAGTTCTGCAGTTTCACATTGGAGTCTGTTTCTGAAGGTTTTTTTGTTGAAGAATTGCCAGTTTTAGGTCACTTTGAGTGACCAGAGAGATTGAAGGTTCTCCTACTGGTTTTTGAATGCTATGATTCCTGATTTGTTAGTCTCTAAGGTGCCACAAGGATTCCTCGTTGTTTTTGTTCCTCAGGGTTGATTTCTTTGTTTTCCCCACACATAGGATAACTAAGGCTGAGTGCTCTTTGGAGGTAATATGTTTAGTGCCAAAAGAGAAGTTACACTTCATATCGCTCTTGATGACTCATGCCTCCCTTCTAGCCCACTGAAGGAGATAATACAGACAAACTCCAAACATCTAGCCCTCTTCATCTGGAGATCACATTGCTTTGTACAGAGATACCAATGGCAGAGAAACTAAAAAAAGATGGAATCTCAGAGTATTGCCCTCTTTATTATTATTAAATGTTATTTTGTGATCCGAGTCTACTTTCACTGCTTAAAAAGCCAGATGGACACTTTTGTTTTTCCGAACAGCTAGAGGATGTTCTAAACCTTTGATAAAATAAATACACGTCTCATACTGTTATATCTCTTTTCATCCTTTCCCGCTTTATTTATTCTTGTCTATTTTGACTGTAAGCTCTTTGGGGCAGGTACAGTCTCTTATTCACTGTTTGTACATTGCCCACCATGATGGGGTCCCAATCTCAGTTGTCGTCCCTAGGTGCTACTGTAATACAAATAATAATCAGACTGTGACAAAAAGATAGGCAGTGGTAAGAAGTGAGAGATTGCTGTCAGGGGCTGCTATGGTGGGGAAATAGTTCAAGCCCCCTCACCAAAATTTTAAGTTACCTCTGCCACTACTCTCAGTGGTGCAGAAAGGATGCAACCTAGTAAAAGCTTCTACCACCTGCTTGGTGCCAAAATCCCAAACCACTTTCTGGAGCCTTCTGAGGTTCCAAACACCCCAGTTGTCCTGAACCTGAGGATAAACCTCCAACTTCCTTCATGTCAATTTCTACAATATATTGTCAGTACAAAAGGTTTGTAAGACATTGAAAAGCAAACCTTTTAAGGCCAGTATAAAACAATTTGCATTTCAAATCAATGTAAATAACACAAGAGATACTGTTCTAACTGCATTAGTCATTTTTTGTATTTAATTCACTAAAATCTCCACTTGTTAAAAATGTATCTGAAAAGACCATAGAATTTCCAGTTTGCCACAGAAACTATTAGGCCTGATCATAAAAAATTTAGGCCCAGCATGTCACAGTGTATTCAAGGCCTATAGACTAACTTCCTGTACAGCCTGGTCTAGAAATTCTCCCTGGAAAACATGTTGGTTCAGTTCCCAGATCACCAAGAAAAGTATCTCTCCCTTCAGAAATAGACCTGGCTCACAGTCCTTGAAAGAAAAGAGCAAAGTGAATGTCATTAACTGCATGTATTTTAGACTTACAGAAATTATCCTTGCTTTACTGAACAAGAGGGGCTTCCCTTGAGTTGGATCTTGAGCTATATCCTACTGCAGAAAAGGAGATAGTTATTCCAGAGAGATAATGTGGAACTCCACCATTTTGTGTTTCAGCTGTTCTCCACTCAGCTAGGGTCTCTCTCAGTGCTGCTGTACAGTCACGTTTGGGCCAAATATTGATATATCAATACAGAGTGTTGTGTAGACAATTCTTTGGGGTGCGGGAGAAGAAAATGGGTATATACAGATTTCTAAAACAGGTGGGTGTCAGCACTTGACTAATTTTATAAGCCTGAGAGCAATAAAGTAGATGTATAAATAAACCTAAGTTTCTCAAGGTGTAGTGTAGCTGGACAAAAAGTGACAAGTGGATAGAGTTAGAATTTCCATTTTTAAACTAGAGGTGCATTGTTATTACAGTTCCCGTGAGGTTGTCTAGTTCTATGGTTTCCAGAAATGATTGATTTATTGTTGGGTTTTTTTCCATGGTGGGTGACATGAAGTCAAGCTGAGCTTTATCTGGCAGTAGAAAACTATTTGATATGCACTGCAGTTTTCTGATTGAAATTGATGGACAAGTTCAACAGTGAGAAACGCTAACAAATTATCCCTCTTGAAATTAATCTTTCTAAGCAATATTTTCCCACACACATGTTCAGATCATCTCTGTAAGAAATGTCAGAAATAATCCAGCATTAACTTCTTAAGGAGAAATTGTACCATCGTACAGAAAATGGGATTCTGTGTAAAGTTGTATGAAAAATCAAGAGCGTGATTCTGCCATTCAGGTAAACCTCTGCATTGCTGCTGATGTAGAGGCATGTTGTCCCAGAGGTAGCACCTGGAGGTAGTTTGCCTCAGGCAGCCAGAATGTCTTTTTGTGCAGGAGGACAACTACATTCTACTGTGCTTCTTTATGGGGTGAAGTTTATTATTCTGCCCCCTCATGTCTGGCAAACTCTGTGGCACAGTGCAGAGGCTGGATAGAACCATTGGGCCTCCCAGCACCTCCACATTCTCTCTGCAGCAATGTAGATAGCTGGGGAGTATGGAGGGAGCAGTCTTTGCACGGCCCTGAGTGCAGTGTCTGGATTTCTGCTTGGCCCTTATGCAAGTGGGTCAATGCGTTTGCAACCCTAAATTTTGGAACCATTACTCATACTAAATAAAACAGGAAAGAAGGTTGGAACAAAAGTTCTCTCTACTTTAGAAGCCATGATTACATTCTCTTTTAAGAAGGGTCTTATCTGGCTCCTATTGAGACACAATACACTAGTGTCACAATTATAGAGACACAAAACACTAGTGCCCCTTAACTTTCCTAAACTACAGATTTAATTGCGGGGTTCTCTGTTAAAATAGCCAGCTGTAAAAACCTAATCACAATGGAGTGTCAATAGAAAAATGCCACTCTGGATGAAGCAAACTAATAAATTATTTTCTATTCAAGCATTGAACAAATCCCCAAGAAAATAAAATCTAATCCCATAAAAATATGACCCAAAATAAAAAGTATGAAATTCCCTCTGGTGTTTCTTTGAGAAAAATGCCTCATTTTCCCGTTTATAAGACGTGGAGGAGGAAATATGTTTATAAATGTAAGGACTTGCAATGTAATGGTACCTGTTAGTGGTTTATAGAGCCACAGGAGAGAAAATATTTTATTAAATTCATATATGATCATCCCTTTTGAATACCTGATTAGAAAACAAACAGATAAACAAAACCATGATTGGCCACCTATTAAAAACATTGCTTTTAATAGGAGATTCGCAAAAAGACTTGAATTCATCTGGCAAACAAATGCTGAGAAATGAGACTTTCTCTAAATAAATCCTGCCACTAAATAGTCTCTGTAGACAAAAGATATGACTAGATCAGTGAAACAGCAGATGCAAGCAGTCAGCACAGAGCAGGATTCTTCAGTAATTAATTCTTTTAAAGACAGACTACACCCAAAATTTTACAACTCATAGATGTTTTATTTCTCTGCATACCTATAATATTTTACATATGATACATGTCATTCCAGATAGTTGTAAAAAAAAGGTGTTTTTGCCTTTCCAAGTGGAGATGCTTCAGATTATCCAGCATAAGATATCTATAAAACAATGAAGAAAATATTAAAATTATTTTTTCCATTAGATGCCTACTCTGGAATATACTTGGACATAGAATGTATATGTATCAACTGGAACTTTTTAATGTAGCAATTATTAAAATGAAATACACTTTAAATAGTAATAATGCAAATGATCTTTACAGGCTGCAATATTTATTTGTTGAGCTTGAAATGATAGGGGAAAACTCTGGTTCTTAAGATTATGTCTTTTTCACTGGATTGCTCCTCTGTACAGACACCTTGTACAGTACTATTGTTGCCTTTACTAAAAAATGTATTAAAAAGTGAAAGTGTTCAACTCTCAGCACTATTATTAAGATTGTGTCAGTGCTTTCATTATAAAACCCTAATTTTACGGGGTTTTGTGTGGCTGAGTGGTGAAAATGTCATCTATACCAAGCTTGTTTAGAGAAATAAAGAGTCACAGAACAATTCTTTTGTCTTGTTTTGGACACTTAAGAGAAACTAAAATTACCAGTTGATTACACTATTTTTCGACACTGATGTAGCTCAACAAAACCTATAAATACTTAATGCCAAGCCCACCACTCAGTGCTGAGCCACGTACTTGGATGATGTGTGGGAATCAAAGGGGGAGGAGTTTTCCCCATGGGGTAGAGGAACCACTCCACAGAAATAATCAAGCTATCCTGTAGTGACTCAAGAGCATGAGTACGACCAACAGGGTAGACTGTTGAGAACCAGGGCACAAACCCCAAATTGGATGTAAGTTCTATACTTAGATTTCACCAAGCAATTATCAAGTGTAAACTCCTCCTGCACTATAACAGCCTAAACATGGAGTCACATACAATCCCCGTAGGTACTCCCATCTGTTTTGTCACTCAGGCAAGGCTACCTTTGTGATAGATGGTCCATAACATCATGAATCACACCAATATTCAGTTTACTTCCAGTCCAAAAGCATGAGTCACTCACACAGGTCAATTGCACCTTAGATTGCATATCAAAGACAATGCTTATAGCCAATCTTATAATACACTATATACAGATTTATTAATAGCAAAAGAAAATAAGAGTTATTTACAAGGTTAAAGCAGGTAAACGTACACACACAAATGAGTAACAATCTTAAATTGCAAAAGATAATCGAAACTTCTACAATCAGCAAGCTCTATATGGCCTTTAGAGCTAACCCAGGTTAAGCATCTGGAGATCGATCCCTTGCCCCCAGGGTCCAAGCAGCAATGAGATACAGTTTGCTCCAACCCCTCAGACAGAGACAAACACCTACAAGATCTCTATCAAGCATTCTTACAACTACAATACCCACCTGCGGAAGTGAAGAAACAGATTGACAGAGCCAGAAGAGTACCCAGAAGTCACCTACTACAGGACAGGCCCAACAAAGAAAATAACAGAAAGCCACTAGCTGCCCCCTTCGGCCCCCAACTAAAACCTCTCCAATGCATTATCAAGGATCTACAACCTATCCTGAAGGATGACCCATCACTCTCACAAATCTTGGGAGACAGGCCAGTCCTTGCCTACAGACAGCCCCCCAACCTGAAGCAAATACTCACCAGCAACCACACACCACACAACAGAACCACTAACCCAGGAACCTATCCTTGCAACAAAGCCCGTTGCCAACTGTGCCCACATATCTATTCAGGGGACACCATCATAGGGCCTAATCACATCAGCCACACTATCAGAGGCTCGTTCACCTGCACATTTTCCAATGTGATATATGCTATCATGTGCCAGCAATGACCCTCTGCCATGTACATTGGTCAAACTGGACAGTCTCTACGTAAAAGAATAAATAGACATAAATCAGATGTCAAGAATTATAACATTCATAAACCAGTTGGAGAACACTTCAATCTCTCTGGTCACTCGATTTCTGATCTAAAAGTGACTATTCTTCAACAAAAAAACTTCAAAAACAGACTCCAACGAGAGACTGCTGAATTGGAATTAATTTGCAAATTGGATACAATTAACTTAGGCTTGAATAGAGACTGAGTGTGGTTGAGTCATTATACTAAGTAAAACTATTTCCCCTTGTTTATTCCTTCCCCCCCCCCCCCCCGCCACTGTTCCTCAGACCTTCTTGTTAACTCCTGGAAATGTGCTGGAAATGGCCCACCTTGATTATCATTTCAAAAGGTTTTCTCTCCCCCCACCCCACTCTCCTGCTGGTAATAGCTCATCTTAAGTGATCACTCTCCTTACAATGTGTATTTTTTCATGGTCTGTGTGTATTTAAATCTCCTCACTGTATTTTCCACTTTATGCATCTGATGAAGTGAGCTGTAGCTCACGAAAGCTTATGCTCAGATAAATTGGTTAGTCTCTAAGGTGCCACAAGTACTCCTTTTCTTTTTGCGAATACAGACTAACACGGCTGCTACTCTGAAACCAGTTCCTCCTTGTTAGGGGTTTTTATTTCCCACACACACACACCCTCCTTTGAGCTGAAAACTCAGCTGATGGGAGGAATTCTGTGGTAAGACTCATCTTCATGGGGTTGGGGGAAAGTAAACAACAATGCCTTTTAGTCCTTTTCAGTAATCCACTCTAGTCCATCTGATGTGAATGGGCCTTCCTTGACAGCCAAGATTTAATACCTCTGCTGGAGATCAGTACTTTATGCTAGTTATTGTCTCTCTCTGGTCTGGTGATTCACAGTTATAGAGGCTCACAATGTGAACACTCGAATATTTATAATTATAAACACTTTATAATTCAGGTCGTACTTTATTTGCGATATTGTGGAAACTGCAGATTCTGCAATACTAGGCTTCCACTGCAATTTTGTTATACATTAGCTTACGTTTCACAGTCCACAATTTTGCATACATTTTGAGGTTTGTAACACACACTTTTTTCCCCCATTAGTACATTAAATGACATTGGAGAGTTTGGGGATTCACCTGCAGTTCTATAGCATTTTCCAGAGTTATCTGAGACAGCAAAGTGATCACTGTTGATCTTGCCTAATGTTGTGGAAGCCGAGCGTGTTGTATCTCGGTACAGACAAGTCTTCACAAAGCAAACACGGCATGAAGGAGACCACTGACCACTGACCACTAACATTCAATGTAAAATGTATATGGCTAAAGTGACTGGACTGGATTTCTACAACAGTTGTGTTAAGACTTTTAAGCTTCTGAATTTTATAATGTACAAGTCACTTTTTTTTAATGAATGTAATATAGTTGCACCAAATTTTCTGGTTATCAACAAAATTAAGAGACAGATAGGTGAGTGTTTATATCATTCCAGCACATTTTTCTTAAACAAATAGGTCTATTGTGGCTTTTCCAAATTATCCCAATTAATAAAGGTCCATTATTACTTTTCGGCAATTTTCCATGGCCATCCAGATGCACCTGCTATAACACCCCGAGCCAACTGGGGTCCCGTCATTCAAAATGGTGTCTCTCCTCTCTCCCTCTCAGTTGCCCTAGGTCCCTCTGCCTCCCAGGAACAACATGCCTCTCCCTGAGATGCTAGCACAGACAAACCCAGGAACTAAGGTAAAGTCCAGTCTGAACTGATCAGGGGAAATCCTGTAAATAGAAGAAAGAAAGGAAATAATTGACTAAAGCAAGCAAAAAGTCCATAAGGAAAACAAAAATTTGATTATTATTGATATTTTATCAAAGTGAGACAATGGTATTTCTGTATTTTTCACAGCTAAATGGGGGAACACATTTATAGGTATCATACTGTACATCTGTCAGCATCTCAAAATCTGTGTAGATCTGGGCTGTGCTTCACGTGTGTTTTTTTTTCCCCACTGCCCTCCCCTCTGGATTTTTCCCCCAAGAAACATTTTAAGGAGTTTACTTTTCTAAAATCTGTGCTTGAAAAGTATTGATTGGTCTTACGTTTGTGGATGCCTTCTCTTCCAAGAGTCAGGCTCATGCTTTTTTGCACTGGCTGGTAATTTTGAAAGTACTGTGATTTACAATTGCTTTGACATTTATTCCAGAGGATTTGTGCTCCTGAATAAAATTTTGTAATTTATTTAGCCCCGGTTATTTTTGAAGCTCAGAGAAAGTCAAAGCGTGATCATTATGAGGGATTGGCATTGGTTGTTCAGAAGTGACATTAAGAATCCCTGTGCTTATTTTACTGCTTCCATAACTGCTTCAGCACTTCAGGTATCCTGACATTTCAAGTTAAAATGACTTTTAATTTTAAAAAAGCCTACTGACTTAATTATATTTATTCAATACATGTGTAATGAGCTTATATCTATTTATTCAATGCATTTATAACGTATCTCTATTCCTTTGTTTAATCCATGTTGTGGCAAATTGCCAGTACGATTATGATGGGTCCCACACTTCCTCTTCTTGGGAGAGTTCAGGGCCCAGTTTCCTGCCCCTGAACTAGGGTATCTACTGTCCCTAGAGAAGGGTAAAGACCTGGGCCCACCCTCTACTCCAGGTCCCAGCCCAGGGGCCCTAGGGATAGTGGTAAACCACTTGAACTAATGCTTCCTTCCCCTGGACTACTTCCCTCTCCTGCACTTCAGCTTGTGGGGCTTCCTGCCCTCTCTCTCTGCACAAGCCAGGTATCTCTTTACCTAGAGTCTTGGTCTTCTAGCCAGCCAGGGCACTTCTCCAAACTCTCCTTTACTTCAACTCCTCCTAACTGCACTCTGCTCCAACTCCTCCTGGTCTGATTGAAGCAGCGGGGGGTTATCATGTGACTGGCTTCAGGTGCTCTAATTGGCTTCAGGTGCCCTAATTGGCTTCAGGTGCTTTAATTAGTCTATAGCAAACTTTCTTCCCTCTACAGGGAATAAGGCTCCCTTCTGGCACTCTCCTACTGCTGCCCTCTGGCCTGGGCTTTCATTGCTTTTTGCCCCTGCTTTCAGCTTCCCCCCCGACCGGGCCAGATGCTCTCCCCCCTTCTTTCTTTTTTTTGTTTTGTTTTTCTGCTGTTGCTAGAGTGCTGGCCAGCGCCGGCTGGCTGTTAGCCCCCTCTCCCCCACCCTCAGATGCTGCTGCTGCTCCAGCTGAACCCCCCCCCCGAGAGAGGGAGGGCCTGCTGGCCCGCTCCCGGGGGGAGGGAAGTGGAGGTACCCAGCCCCCAGACCCAGCCGCTTGCTGTTTGTTTGTGGACCCGTATTCGGCCGAGAGGAACTCTTATCATCTGCTCCGGCATCCCTGGAATGTTGCAGCTGCAAAAAAGAAGGCCCAGAGCAGACAGAGAAAAAGCCGTCTACCGGAGGAACACCGCCTGGGGAATCTACAAATCACCGTGGAGGGGGCCCAAGACTGAGTAACTTTCGAACTGTGCTCTCATGTGGGGGGAGGCCTTGACTGTGTCGTGACTGTGTTTGTAGGGACACGGGGGCTGTGGCACAGAGCTGCCCCCAGATCCATCTGTGTCCTCCCAACCCCCACGCTACTATCTTCACCCCCCCCCACCACCACCGTCTTTGCTGGCTGTCTAACATCTGCCTCTGGACTCAGCTGCTCGCCCTGATTCCACCGTGTGGGCCAGAAGCACCAGCCAACCAAACAGGACTCTCTGGACAAGCGTACGGTGGTTCATGTGCCGCCCCCCCCCCCCGAACTGCATATCCCCCAGCTTGTCCCTTTTTATCTGACCCCAACTCCTGTTAACCACCTGCCACCGCCCCGACTGGGGCATCAGCAATGGAGGGCACCAGGGTGACCTCCGCCACTGCCATGCCCATCGCCTCCCCAGACTCTAAGGGAGCCCCCCCAGTTGGCGTGAAAGGCCAGGGCAAGAAGAAGGGGAAGTGCCCCACTAAAACCACCAGGCCCTCCGTGGCAGGGGCCACCCCCACTGCTGCAGTCCCGCCACCGACCACGGCATCCTCCCCCGCTGCCCCCTCCACCAGCTCTGCAGGTGTCCCTCCCTCACCCCCCAGGATGTATGCCCGGGCGGCGGCAGCACCCCCGCCTGCTGCCTCGTCATCTCTCCCGCCCTCCGCCACCATCAACAGTGGCTGGGGCCCCTTTCCCACCATGACAAGGAAGCACGGTGTCCAATGCCTCCTGGTGCCCGCCTCGCCCCACGTGGAGACCTACGTGCGGGCATTGGCGAGGGTGGTGGGGCCCTCGGCTATTGTGGCAGCCTCCAAAATGTACAGGAAGGTCGTCTTCTTCTTAGCATCGGAGGCTGCCGCCCAGGAAGCAGTGGAGAGGGGCTTGGCGGTGGGGGGAGTGTTTGTCCCCCTAGAGCCTCTAGAGGACCTGGGCGTCCACCTGGTCCTGATCTCTGTCCCTCCTTTTCTCCCCAATGCTGCCCTGTTACCTGCCCTTTCCACCCTGGGGAAACCTGTTTCTGTTATTAGCCCTCTCCCGTTGGGCTGCAAGGACTCCACCCTCCATCATATCTTTTCCTTCCACCGGCAAGTGCAGCTTCTACTGCTGTCGGTGGCATGTGGCGGAGAGGCGCTCGAGGGATCCTTCCTAGTCCCCTACCAGGGGGCCTGTTACCGGGTGTACTTTTCCACGGGGGAAGCCCGGTGCTACCTCTGCCGGGCATCAGGGCATGTCCAGAGGGACTGCCCCTTAGCCCAGCAAGGAGGGGCACCTGGGATCCCCAAGACCCAGCAAGACATCGGCCCCATCATTGCCGACGCCCTTAGCCACCCGGTACCCAAACCCGCCCCCCCTCCTCTTTGGACCACCATTACTCCCACTCAGGCCCAAGGTGCACCTCCCATACAATGCCCAGACGAGCGGGAGGGCCCCGCCCTCGCTGCTGACAATCTGGCGGGGCCTATGGAGGAGGGTGTGGCAGAGATACCACCAAGCATGGGAGAGAGCCTGCCCCAGGGAGAATCCTCCCTCCCTTATGCTGCCCCACCGTTCCCCCCCCAAGTCCCTGAGCCATCGCCTTTACCCCCTGACACGACCCCTACTAACCAGCCCCCAGATGATACCATGGAGGGCTGGGCCCTAGTCCAGGGGAAGCAAGGCAAGCAGAAGGCTTGAGCTCCGCCTCATCTACCCGAAGCAGAGGCCCCCCGGAAGACCAGGAAGGGGGGCACCGATGCTGAACCTTCCTCTTTGCCCACGAATGCGTCCCATCCACTGGTGTCACCAGGAAAGATGTGGCAGCACCGGAAAGTAGTGTCTCCCCTCCACAGAAGACCCTCCCCTCCAAGACCCTCGAGGAAGCCCCTTCTGTCCTGACACTACCCGAAGGCCCCATGAACCCCGAGGCAACCGTCGTGGCGGGTGCCAGCGGGGAGAACCCCGGGGCGACGGAAAGTGTCCTCGCCTCCATGTTCGAGGAGATCGAGGCCCTAGATCTGACGCCAGTCGCCCAGGGGGAGGATGACCTTTTGCCAGCAAACCTCGATTTGGGCGACCTCACTCCACCCCTCTTTTCCCCATTCTCCCTCTCCCAACTGCTGCTTCTGCTCCCACTTCCGAGGAGCCCCTTCACTCCTCCATCGACCCGGCCACTGATGACGCCCCGCTGACGACCACCGAGCCTGCTCAGGTGACAGCTGGCGCCACGCGGCAGGGACACGAGTCGCCAGGGGCATCCCCCGTTGGTGCGGAGCAATTGATTTCCTTCCCCGGGCGGGGGCCCTAAGGAAGATAATCCACCTCCTCATGCTGTGGCCGCTAAATCCACCATAGAGCCCGCGCCCGGTATCACTGAGAGCTCCCTTCCCACCCCCTTAACCCTCGAGCCTCATCGGGAGGCGCCACCATCCAGCTGCTTGCCTCCCGAAACCCAGAATTTTGCCTCTGACCCTGCCCCCGCCCCTACTCCTATCCAGTTTACCTCCTGTAATGTTGTCGCCACACCCGGGGCTGTCTCCTTCCCTTTTCCAATTGATGATCCCCAGGGAGCGGCCTTTGCATTCTCCTGCCCCAACACATTAGGGGCTGCTATTTTCCCTCCACCACCCCCTATCGGTCAGGGCTTGAGGCAGGCCTAGAAGCTCCAGCCCATCAGGCACCCCGTCGGGGATCCATACCCTGCTTGCCCGTTTTAGTGGGACACGGGGCTGCACCAAGGGCCCCGCCTGGGAACAACCGGGAAACTGTAACCCCACCCCCCCCGATGAGCTGCGAGGAGAGCTACAGAAGTTTTTTGAAGATGTCCGTGGCTCCCGCAACAAGGTACAGCTTGCTCTCCAGCGATGGGGGGACTTTTCTCGAATCCTTCGGGCCACAAGGGCCCTCATGGGGGAACGTAAAGGGACGGGGAAGTAGGATGCCACGGCCTACTTGCGGGTCCGCGTCTTCTGTGACCAATTACTCACCTACGGGATGGGTCACGGACTGTTTCGCGGCCCGCTGGGGGATGCGAGCGTCCCTACCAGTGAGGATCCCCTCCGGCCCTCGCCATGACACCTCTCACCATCGCAACGTTGAAAACCCAGGGTTGTAGGATGGCTTTCCACAGGTCCCAGGTGCTCTCCTTCCTTCGGGAGGGAGGGTACTCTGTGGTTTTCCTGCAGGAGACCCATACAGATCCGACCGCCGAAGACAGTTGGCAGCTGGAGTCGGGGAACAGGGTCTACTTTAGCCATGCCACGATTCGACAGGCTGGAGTGGCGACCCTGTTCTCCCCCGACCTACGGCCCAAGATGCTAGGGGTCACCGAGGCTGTGCCGGGTTGCTTGCTGCATCTCCGGGTCCGTATAGAGGGGCTCGTGGTTAACCTTGTTAACGTCTATGCCCCGACATCGGGCCCGGAGCGACTGCAATTCTATCAGCGGGCGTCTGCCTTCCTCGGCACCTTAGATTCTCACGAGTGCCTGGTCCTGGGAGAGGATTTTAATACCACCCTCAAGGAGCAGGACCGCTCGGGGACTGAGCAGAGCCCGGCCGCCTCGGACACCCTCCGAGAGATAGTCGAACATCACTCCCTAGTGGACATCTGGCGTGACCACCACCCGGATGACACTTCCATGTTCACCTTTGTCCGGGTGGAAGCCCATCAGTCGAGCCACTCCCGGTTGGACCGCATTCATTTATCATGCTTCCATCTCTCACGAGTCCACTCCTCCAGCATCCGGCTGGCCCCATTTTCTGACCATCACATAGCCACCGTGACAGCCTCCCTCTGTGTGGAGAGACCGGGGCCAACCTATTGGCATTTTAACAACAGCCTGTTGGAGGATGAGGGCTTCGTGATGTCCTTCCGGGAATTCTGGCTGGCCTGGCAAGGGCAGCGGCATGCCTTTCCCTCAGCACGGCGATGGTGGGACCTGGGGAAGGTGCGCGCCCGACTTTTCTGCCGCGACTACACCCGGGGCACCAGCCGACGAAGAAATGCGGCGATAGAGCAGCTGGAACAGGAGGTCTTAGAGCTGGAGAGGCGTCTGGCCGCCAGCTCCGAGGACCCGCTCCTCTGCGGAGCGTGTCGGGAGAAGCGGGAGGAGCTCCAGGCCCTCGAGGACCATCAGGCCCGGGGCGCCTTTGTTTGATCCCGCATCCGCCTCCTTCGGGAGATGGATCACGGCTCCCGCTTCTTCTATGCCCTGGAGAAAACGAGGGAGGCCAAGAAACACGTCACCTGCCCCCTGGCAGAAGACGGCACCCCCCTCACGGAACCGGTGGAGATGTGCGGGAGGGCCCGAGCCTTCTACACAAGTCTTTTCTCCCTAGATCCAACCGACCCTAGCACTTGCAGAGTGCTTTGGGAGGAGCTCCCTACGGTCAGCATGAGTGACCAAGACTGCTAGAGTTGCCTCTCACTCTGGCCAAGTTCTCGGAAGCCCTCCGTCGTATGCCCACTAATAAGTGTCCAGGCATGGATGGGCTGACCGTGGAGTTCTACCACGAGTTTTGGGACATCCTCGGCCTAGACCTAGTCACCGTCTGGGCCGAGTCTCTGCAGAGCAGGGTCCTCCCTCTTTCGTGCAGGCGAGCTGTGCTCGCCTTATTGCCGAAGAAGGGGGACTTCCGCGATTTACAAAATTGGCATCCTGTCTCACTCCTCAGCACGGACTACAAAATCGTAGCGAAAGCAATCTCGCTGTGGCTAGGGTCTGTGCTGGCGGACGTGATCCACCCAGACCAGATCTACACCGTCCCAGACCGCAGTATCTTTGATAACCTATTTCTGGTTCGGGACCTTTTGGAACTCGGGAGTAGAGACAGTCTGTCGTTCGCCCTCCTGTCCCTAGATCAGGAGAAGGCATTTGATAGGGTGGACCACGGGTATCTCCTGAGCACTCTGCAGGCGTTTGGCTTTGGACCCCAGTTTGTGGGTTTTCTCCGGGTGCTGTATGCTTCCGCAGACTGTCTGGTTAAGTTCAACTGGACCCTGACTGAACCAGTCAGCTTCGGGCGAGGAGTAGGGCAGGGGTGCCCCCTCTCGGGCCAGCTGTACGCTCTGGCAATCGAGCCCTTCCTCTATCTCCTCCGCAGGAGGTTGACAGGGTTGGTGCTGCGGGAGCCGGAGCTGCGGCTGGTCCTGTCGGCGTACGCTGATGACGTGCTCCTTGTGATCCAGAACCCTGGTGACTTGGCGCGGGTGGAGGCTTGCCAGGCCATCTATTCGGCAGCCTCCTCCGCCCAGGTCAACTGGGTCAAGAGCTCTGGCTTGGCGGTAGGAGACTGGCAGCAGGCGAGTTCCCTCCCACCCGCGCTTCAGACCATCCGGTGGAGCGCGGGTCCGCTACTCTACCTCGGCGTTTACCTTTCTGCCACGCATCCCTCTCCACCGGAGAACTGGGAAACTTTAGAGGGCGGGGTGATAGAGCGGCTCCGGAAATGGACGGGACTACTCCGATGTCTCTCCCTCCGAGGGAGAGCGCTGGTGCTTAACCAACTAGTCCTGTCCATGCTCTGGTACCGGCTCAACACCTTGGTCCCGGCCCCGGGTTTCCTGACCAACCTCCGGACATCGATTCTGGGGTTCTTTTGGTCAGGAATGCACTGGGCCCCTGCAGGGGTTCTTCATCTACCCCTGAAGGAAGGAGGACAGGGCCTGAAATGTCTGCAAGCTCAGGTCCGCGTCTTCCGCCTCCAGGCCCTACAGAGGCTCCTCTATGGTGCAGGCAGTTCGGAGTGGAGCATAGTGGCGCACGCCTTCCTGCGCCGCTTCCAAGGGCTCCGATATGACCAGCAGCTCTTTTATCTCCATCCGGGAGGTCTTCCGCGAGACCTCTCCAGGCTGCCGGTCTTCTACCAGGACCTCCTCCGGACTTGGAAACTGTTTTTAACGACCAGGTCCATGGCGGCCACCGAGGGGGCAGATCTCCTTGCGGAGCCCCTGCTACACAACCCCCAGCTCCGTGTGCAGGTGGTGGAGTCCCGCTCAGTGCGCCAGAGCTTGATCCTGGCAGAAGTCACAAGAGTCGGAGACCTCCTGGACTACGACCGAGGAGACTGGCTGGATCCCCTGATGCTCGCCTGGCACATGGGGCTCTCCAGACCTCGTACCCCCCGGCGCATACTTCAGGAGGTGAAGGCCGCCTTGACGCCCGCTGCTCGAGCTTACCTCGACCGGGTCCTGACCGAGGGCACGCCCCGCCCACCCTCTACCCCAGGCCCGCCGGACCTTTTAATTGGACCCCTGCCCCGTAGACCCAATCGACCCCCTCACCCCTTTACTGCGAGCCAGCTGCATGAACTGCAGCCAGTATGCTTCCAAACCTCACCAAAGAAATATCTATACACGCTCGTGCTCCACTCCCTCCACGCCCTCACCCTAGTGTCCCGCCCCGTCACAAAGTGGTGAGACCTTCTGCCACCTTTGGATGGTGAGCAGCCCCGGTGGGTCAGCCTTTATTCCACCTTGGTTCCGAGGCCCGTCGGAGCTGTGAGCACGGGCATGTACTTGGCGCGGTTCAACCCCATCCCAGATACTTGTCCCTTTTGCAGTGTGAGGGAAACCCTGGCGCACGTATATTTGGAGTGCGCCAGGCTGCAGCCCCTGTTCCAGCTCCTCACAAATCTTCTATTATGTTTTTGGTTGGATTTTTCCCCTCACCTTTTTATTTATGCACTTCCCATCCGTGGCCTCACAAAGTTGCGGGATCTCCTAGTTAACCTCCTCCTGGCCCTGGCTAAAATGGCTATCTATAAAACTAGAGAGAGGAGGTTGGCCGATGGAGTTTCCTGTGACTGTGGGGCCATTTTCCGATCCTCGGTCCATTCACATATCCGGGCAGAGTTCCTCTGGGCGGCATCCACCGACTCCCTTGATGCTTTTGAGGAGCGGTGGGCGCTGTCCGAGGTTCTCTGCTTGGTGTCCCCGTCCGGTTCCCTTTGTTTGACCCTTTGATTGGGGGAGAGAGTAAGGGATCCCAGCCCCAGCCTTTGCTGCTACGGACACCACCACGTTAGAGGGGTCCTTTCACACGTGGGTGCACGTGCCCCCCCCCAGGTTGTCCACCCCACAGCCTGCCCCTCTTGTTGGGTGCTTTCAAAGGAGGGAATTGTTGGTGACACTGGGCATGGCACCAGGTAACTCGAGGGGGTGGCAGACCTTGAGAGTCAATGAAGCCCCCTCGCTCTGGGCCACCAGGTAACTCGGAAGGGTGGAAGACCACGAGAGTCGAGGAAGCCCCCCGCTCTGGGCCCAGGCAAGCTTGAACACTTCCCTCCCCTGAAGCTAATGAGAAAACAATTGTGTTTGGCTGCTGTGTTACACATTGCATATGCTGTTGGTTTAGTTTTGTAAGTGTGTTATGCAAATAAAAACACCTTTTTTGCTTCAAAAAAAAAAAGTACTCTCCTGCTGCCCTCTGGCCGTGCTGTATCACAATGTATAATGTGCCTGAATTATTAGTTAGCATCAGGAAACCATACAATATAATCAAGACAAATACTAGAATAAAAAGTAATCATCTAACCAGCCCAAACAGAATATCATTTGGAAGCAAAGGGAGGACCTTCAAGGAAAGCCATCCCAAAAAAACAAAAAAGAAACCATTTCCAGATGACACATAAAATAATAAAGCAGTTAGGTTGGGAAAATGAGAACAAAGGAGGAGACTCAAAAAAGAGATCAAAATGTATATGCCTGGTATTTTTTCTAAAAGCCCGATCCGACTAAGCATTTAAGTATGTGTTTAACATTAAGATGATAGTGGTATTAGTTACATGGTTAAAGTCAAGCATGTGCCAAAGTGCTTTACTTGACAGGTGTGTAAAAACAGTCAAGGTAGGCCATTGTGCAGCTCTTCTGGGCTAGACTTTCACAACCAAAGAATCTTAACAAATTTCTGACTGCAGCCTGGACTAGGCTAAACTGGGAGGAGTGGTAGATACACTGGAGGGTAGGGATGGATACAGGGGACCTAGACAAATTAGAGGATTGGGCCAAAAGAAATCTGATGAGGTTCAACAAGGACAAGTGCAGAGTCCTACACTTAGGACGGAAGAATCCCATGCACTGCTACAGACTAGGAACTGAATGGCTAGGCAGCCGTTCTGCAGAAAAGGACGTAGGGGATACAGTGGACAAGAAGCTGGATATGAGTCAACAGTGTGCCCTTTTTGCCAAGAAGACTAACGGCATTTTGGGCTGTATAAGATGCGGCATTGCCAGCAGATTGAGGGACGTGATCATTTCCTTCTATTCAACATTGGTGAGGCCTCATCTGGAGTACTGTGTCCAGTTTTGGGCCCCAAACTACAAGAAGGATGTGGAAAAATTGGAAAGAGTCCAGAGGAGGGCAACAAAAATGATTAGGGGGCTGGAGTACATGACTTATGAGGCGAGGCTGAGGGAACTGGGACTGTTTAGTCTGCAGAAGAGAAGAATGAGGGGGGATTTGATAGCTGCTTTCAACTACCTGAAGGGGGGGTTCCAAAGAGGATGGATCTAAACTGTTCTCAGTGGTAACAGGAGTAATGGTCTCAAGTTGCAGTGGAGGAGGTTTAGGTTGGATGTTAGGAAAAACTTTTTCACTAGGAGGGTGGTGAAGCACTGGAATGGGTTACCTAGGGAGGTGGTGGAGTCTCCTTCCTTAGAGGTTTTCAAGGTCAGGCTTGACAAAGCCCTGGCTGGGATGATTTAGTTGGGGATTGGTCCTGCTATGAGCAGAGGGTTGGACTAGATGACCTCCTGAGGTCCCTTCAACCCTGATATTCTATGATTCTAAACTGATCCTAGGCAACCAGAGCTGTATGCTTAACAGTTCTGTGGTAACAAACTTTGGTACATAAGCTTGGTTTGGGTAGCTCTCTGCTCACTTCATCCATTTTAGAAAAAGGCAAAGAAAATAAAGATTCAAAGTTACTATTTCACAATTGTGCTCTTTCCTTATCCCTTGTTCCTAATTCCCATATACGTGAATAATGGTTTTCTGTGTCTTTTGGCTAATGAGTATAAAACATATTTGAGGAAGGAGAAGCCTTTTAGTTAAATGAGATCTTCATGGAACTGTAACTATTTCTTGTTCTTTGAGCAGTTGTCACTATGTGTTGTGCACTTCAGGATGTGCATGTGCCCAGGACTGAAGATTTATCCCTAGCAATGTCCGTTTCGTTCACAAATGTGCCTCGCTCTCTTCATTCACTGCACCAAGGGCATGAAGGGGGCTGCTGGACTGCTGCCATCTTAGTTCCTAGAAGGAAATGAGGCAGCAAGGAAGCAGTGTGCTGCATATAGGGACAACACCTCTCAAAGCACTCGTTACTACAAGGTGAGTAAACCATCCTTTCTGCTCTTCTGGTTGTTTTTTGTACTACTTTCTACACATCTTGGTAACCTCCTAATCTTCCATTTCCATTTGTTTGTTTGTTTTTGTTTTTAAAAAAAGTTTAAATTGTAAACGTTAAAATGCTTGTCATGCTAGTCTTTATTTCTCCAGCTATGTTAATCATTGGTTTCTGTTACTCATTAATTGATTTTAGCATCGTAAAACAATGAATGAAATATCCCTTTGTACTTCAGATATAGCTATTAGTCACACTAGATTAAACTATTAACATTCTTGCCATTTAAAGCTTTGAGGGAACACAACCGTAATTATCCACTATAATGCGAATCTCCAGAGACACCATTACACTGTGTAGTATAACTTGTTCAGAGGGGAGTAGGGTTGTTTTTGAGATATTTGGTGGGTGCACAGGCACTTTGACATTTATGAAGAGAACACTTTTGGTCCAGTACTACTTCATTTTAGGCTCCTTTCTGACAAAGGACACTGACCCTGATAGAAGGACATGGTCTCATGGAAATGTTCTACATAGGGTGTATAGAGAAGATCCTGCTGCTGACTCTGGCTTTAGGGCTGGACCCCAGAGTTCCATAAGTAGATAAGCTGGAACTACAGTTTCTTCTCAAGGTATGATGGTTGTAGTTCTTTTCTTTGTCACACTTTCCTGATTGTCACAATCTGGGAAATGTCCACCCATGGCAACCATATTAATAGTCTTAGTTTCTGGCAAGGCATGATGACAAACAATGGGAGTTATATAAACAGAACCCTTTCCTCAAGATGGAGAAAAAACCCAGAGTGAGCCAGATCTTTCTGATGGTCTTTCCTGTGAGATGTGGACAAGTAAACCCCTATTTGTTTATTTTATTTGTTGTTTTGTAATGGAACTATGAGATTGATACTTCTGAAGAGCATCTCAAACAATCTCTGAGACCGCAGGTAAATTTTGCTGTGATGTTATAATTTTGGCCTGTGCAAAGATCCAAGTGAAATGCGAATTTGTAAGAGAAAGAAAATTACTAACATGGTCTTTGTATGGTGTGACAAAGATGCTGAATAATCCTGGTGCACTCTACTGAAAGACATTGTGAAAAGAAAGTTAAGCTCTTTCTTGGAGAATCAGCTATACATAGCAAACATCTTCAAGATAACTGTGTCAACAGTACGCTCAGTATTTAATATAATGACCTTATCTTTCAAAAAAACCCAACAACCCTGCATCTATTAAAGCTAAACCTTCCGTTAGGCAGGCAATTCAGTCCAGAAGTCACTCAGCAGCGAGGTCACTTTGTTGTACAAAGCACAATTGGATACCAGACAACAAGGAGCAAAGATTAAAGAGTTCTCCCACAGAAGAATAAATAATGAGGAAAATGCAAAATCTCCGCTATTAGAAAACAAACCACCCACTCAGAGAGAGCATCTGGCATCAACTGTGACTAAGCTGGAAAATCAAGAAAGAAAAGCATGTTATTACTTCCTTTTCCTCATATTTCTTCCTGAAAATTAGGAACCTAAAATTTGTTGCCAGATTTTTTTGCTCCTGATCTGGAAGCTGGATGCTAAGGGCACTTGTACTTATGGAATGGGATTGGGTTGGATGGACTCCTTCCTTTTGGAAGAAGATTTAAGGACTCCAGAGTGGAAGAAAGACAATCTACTGTGAGGACTGAGAGGAAGAATTTGGAGGAAGAATGCAGGGAAGAAGAGCCTGTTTGTGAGGTCCTGGAACTTTGGTGGAACTGGGCCAATTTTTAGCCTTAATCCACCTAGATTCATAAATTCATAGATATTAAGGTCAGAAGGGACCATTATGATCATCTAGTCCGACCTCTTGCACAACGCAGGCCACAGAATCTCACCCACCCACTCCTGCGAAAAACCTCTCACCTATGTCTGAGCTATTGAAGTCCTCAAACCGTGGTTTAAAGACTTCAAGGAGCAAAGAATCCTCCAGCAAGTAACTCGTGCCCCAGGCTACAGGGGAAGGTGAAAAACCTCCAGGGCCTCTTTCAATCTCCCACCTTTCACCAAATTTTAAGGATGTACTAGTCGACAAATCTAACAAATCATTAAAGTCAATGGCAGTTTTGAGTAAGTAAGGACTTTGGTCATAGTTATCTAAACGGGAAGGGGGAGCATATAAAGGTCCATAAAGAGGTAGAGAATGTAGAAATAATGACCTAAGTTATTTGAAGAAATTAGTATCGTAACATTTCTTAAATGTACCTATAAAGTTGTTTGGGTTTTTTTACAAATAAGAATTGGGGCTGTGACCTTTTTCACTTGCTTTGCTGATTTTGTTTTTTAAACATTAGAAATACCAGGAGTGTCATGTATGTTCTTCCCTGGTGTTGCTGAAGGATTCTTTGTAGGTCTCAGAAATGTGTAACGTGACTCTTATAATTTAATTGAAGGAATCAAGGGGTTTTGCAAGCTTTTTCCCAAGTGTTCATTGGCAATGAAGTTAAAAAGCTGTAAACATATACGAACAACAATCCAGATGGCTTGATTCTCCATTGTCCTGCCTCTGGCATAGTCATTTGCAAAGCATGAGCAGTATCGTCTACCCCAAAATAATGAATCAAGATGCAAAAAATCATGAGCTGGGCCAAGAAATCATGATTTAAATAAATATTGTCTTTTGTCTGTCTTCTGATTTTTTAACTCTCTCTATCCACCCCAAATGTGTGACAGTTAATCTGGCAGATTCTCCCAGATTTATAGTGAATATGGTATTGACAACCTCAAGTGTTCTGAAATCACAAGCAATGCAATCAGGACATTTGGCTTATAAATCATATTTTTAAATATATATAATTTGATTTCTTTTTATTTACCTGCTGTTTTTTGAACCTTTATGTTGCACTCAGATGACATTTTGAAGCTCTCACCCACAATCATGAGGGTTAGAAACTTTAATTTGTTTAAAGAGAATCAGAGTTAAGGTTCTCACATGACTCCAGGAGCTGGGGCTTTAAGAAAAACACCAAATATCATGAGACTCATGATAAAATCATGAGAGTTGGATCTGTGGAAATAAAATGTTATCATTCTGAACTGGTAGTGTTTTACCCCTACTTTTGAACTGCTGTAAATGACTGCAAAAGGTACAAGACAATGTAGAATCAGGTCCAAAGTTTTAGCAGCCTAACTAAATAGCCATATCCTGCTCAAATGCTTAACTGTCAGTCTCTTGTATGGTCATAATTTCAACACTTGTCTAGTTAAAATTTTCCACATCAGGTGGCCTTGACTTTTTGTATCGTTTCTTTTTCATATAAGATTTTTTTCTTTTATATGCTTACAGTAATATACAGTACCCCAAGTCTATCATTCCAGATGCAGTAGAGATACATGAGACAAGATATAAATGTGCAAAGGGACAGAAACTTGGAACAGTGATATGAAAAAGGCTTTTTCTATAGTAATTGAAAGTACATAATTAAATGAGCATTGTACATAAATATTATAGACGTTAGCAACCCAAAACCTACGGTCACCCATGCAGCAAAAAAGTAAACCATAAGCATAGCAACATCGTGGCTTAATAGAGCTCTAGCCTACTAATATTCCGGTTTATTTGTCACCTAAACTGATAAAACTTGGGTCATCTATATCCCTTGCATATTAGTCTTAATTAACTTTTATTACTTCCTATGTCCCTGTTAGAACCAGAGAAAAAAGCAGTTGCAGAACGATTAGGCAAATGCTTTCCTTCATATCCTGCCCCTGGGCTGATCTAACGGATATTTTTTATCTAGGCTGGTATATCTCACAAAAACAGCATTCTCTTTACAGAGCGCTTGGCATATACAGAGGACACACCAAACATTTACTGTCTTTTACCATATATCATCGTCTTTTACTGTATCTGTATAAATTGCTAAGATGAGAGATCCTTTCTGCCATCATGCATCTATTTTTATAAAATTTGTTTCATCCAAGCCCCAATTAATATTTAGACCTTTCATATGGAAAAATATAAAGTGCCTAACTCTATTTAAAACAGCTGAGCAAGTCATAGCAGTTATCCCCTCTGTCACCACAATGCAGGACATCATCCGTGATGATGATAGAGCCTCACCTCGATGTCAACATACGAGGATTCAGCAAACGCTATTCAGGGTTGCATTGCTGAATCACCTGCATTGTTACTGGACTGTGACAGTGGGACAGGTGTGTGCAATTACAGACCCACTCTCAGCTATACAAATTATGTGCCATGCTGGTGCAGAAATTGCAACGAGTAACTTCATTCAATGTAGAGCTCCTTTCAATTAAATGCAATCAGTTCAATTTTCTAAGGGCCTGTCTAAATGATCATTTATTTGGCAGCAAGCTGGGGTGTGAATCTGCCACTCACTGTCTATGTGGAGCCTGCTGATGTGCACTCACAGTTTGCTACAGTGCTTTTATCTACTTCTGTTTCATGGCGGGGCTGCTAGGATATTTCATCCATGTGAACTAATTATTGGAGCCGTCCTATGCATGTGAACGGATATAATGGTTTGGCATCTTTTTGTTCTATGGTAATGATGAATCTGTAAGTAATAGTCCAAGCCGATACAAAAGTGGATGCATGCTGTAATGTCTTTGTGCATACAGTTAAGCTGTATCAAGGCCTAGGGGTATGTAACAGCATCACTTCAGAATTAGAGCTGGCAGAGGATGACAATTCTGTTTCACTACAACTTTTAAAGTTCCAAAATTTGTATTTGTTTCACACTGAAACAAAACCAAAACCTTTCAAACTTTGTCATGAAGCAAATTTGGGTCAAAACATCCATTTTCAGATCAGAAAGGTCAGGCTTTTGATGTAGGTCTCTCTCTGACTAGAGAGTGCACCCTAGACCTCAGAAAACTTTCTGTCAAAAACTTTGCCCAAAGCAATACTTCTCCATGAAACACGCTGACCAGCTCTAATCAACAGTTCCTTTCTTTGTTCAGTTTTAGAATCTCAGCCTTAACATTAACGTTAGACCTTTTTGTGGATTTAATTAGTTTCCTCAGCTGTCATAGTTAAGACCACAGAAGAAAACCAGAAAGACAAGGAAAACACCAAGAGACCTTGAACGGAGAAGAGCAGAAAATTCCATTGAGTCCATTAAAGATCTGATTTTGTCATTTTAATTAAAATGAGAAGTTCTCAGATGCTACAGTGATGAGTGGTATATATCAATTTATCATCACCTCAGTGCAGTCTTTTCTGTGTGATAATGCTTTAAGGCTCTCTCTGACGAAGATTTTATTTGAAAATTAGCCCTTTTTTTTTCAGATGACAAACTGACAAGATTTTCCTGCTCATAACATTGAAAGATTTCATCTTTAAAACTTTTCAGTTACAACCTAGAACCCTTTGTCAGGCGGAAGCAGTGATGTTATCCATTTAAAGCAAAATGCCAGATCTTGGTGAATGAAATAAAATGCATCGGACCTCAAGATTACGTGTTTCTGATTTGACAACAAGAAAATGAAATTAAATATTTATTGTCAAGCTGTCATCTCTTATTTTAGAATAAATGTAATTAGGGATATATAAGCACTTGAATGATTGCATTTTTTTAAATGGAAAGATTAAAAGTATTCTGCGCAAATGAAGATACATCATGTTTTAGATTTAAAAGGCAAGGGATCTGGTTAGCACTTTGTTTAACAGATTGCAAATTTCACATGAATACACCAACCCATCAAGAAATATCCTCAACCTTTTAGAATGCTAGGAAGACCATGGATATTGTCTCCACACCAAGCTGACCTTTTCAGGAGAAAAGCCAGCCTTCCTTGCTGTGCACAAAGCCCCTCTCAACCAGGCATGATGGGAAGATGAGGTGCTTCATACCCACTCTGCTTTGGAAGTCCTTATGGTGAACATGTCCTGCTTCTGCCTCTTAAAGCTGCACAACCCACAGCTCGGTGGGGTGCACACTAGTTTGGAGAATTTTAAAGATTACCTTTGGATAATCTATAAAACAGAGGGATGGGGGTGGGGGTGTATGAGAGAGAGAGAGAGAGAGAGAGAGAGAGAACACACTTTTCCTATCTCAATCACTGGGGGGTGATCACAGTTGTAGAAGGGGTCTCCTTGATCACTGAAGAATATCAATCTTGATTAGTATTTAATTAGTGGAGAATCCTGAAGTGGGAAAGGAAAATCTTCATTCTTCAGCTAATTGGGACTCTCTTCCTCCCTGTATGATCTTTCTGACAAATATGTTTGCCAAAGCGTCATTTTCAGACTGTGGATTACCTTTTAAAATTATTTTCTGACTAACTGAATGTCAACTAGAAAAGTATCCTACCTCCATGTGAGGACATTATGGAACTCACTAACCATGCTCAGTGCATTCCCTAATGCCAACCCCTTGAACCAAATTTCCATATATGGCACTTGCAGGCAGCCTTTGAAAAGGGCAACCTTAAACCATCACATAAAAAGGTTAATGGTGACTAGATACTCAACACAAGTAATATTAACAACAGTGGGAAGGAATGTAAATCAAGATAGGTAAAGATCTGGTTAAACAATATTTAGATGTATTCAAGTCAGCAGGGCTTGATGAAATTCACCCGTCGGGTACTTAAGGCTCTAGCTGAAGCAATTTTGCAATCATTAGCAATGATCTTTCAAAACTCTGGGAGGATGGGTGAGGTCCCAGAAGACTGGAGAAGGGCAAAAATAGTACCTATCTTTAAAAAGGGGAACAAAGAGGACCCAGGGAATTATAGACCAGTCAGCCTAACTTCGATACATGGAAAGATACTGGAACAAATTATTCAACAATCAGTTTGTAAGCAACTGGTTATAAGGGCTAGCCAGCATGGATTTTTCAAGAACAAATTTTTCTTCTTTGACAGGGTTACTTACCTAGAGGATAGAGGGAAAGCAGTAGATGTGGTATATCTTGATTTTGGTACGACTTTTAACACAGTCCCATGTGACATTATCATATACAAACTAGAGAAATGTGGTTTTGATGGAATTACTATAAGGTGAGTGCACAACTAGATGAAAGACCATACTCAAAGAGTTGTTATCAATGGTTTGCTGTCAAACTGGGTGGGCGTGTGTAGTGTGGCCCTGCAGGGGTCAGTCCTGGGTCTTGCACTATTCAAGATTTTCAGAAATGACTTGGATAATGAACTAAAGAGTATGCTTATAAAAGTTCCAGATGGCACCAACTGGGAGAAGTTGCAAGCACTTAGGAGGAGAGGATTAGAATTCAAAATGACCTTCACAAATGGAAGAATTTGTCTGAATTCAACAAGATAAAATTCAGTAAAGACAAGTGAAAAATACTTCACTTAGGAAGGAAAAATCAAACGAAAAACTACAAAATGGGGGAAAACTGGCCAGGTGATAGTACTGCTGAAAAGAATGTGGGGATTATTGTGGATCACAAATTGAATACAAGTCAACAATGTGATGTAGCTGTGAAAAGCTAATATCATTCTGAGGTGTCATATGTAAGACACAGGAGGTAACTGTCCTGCTGTACTCAGCACTGGTAAGGCCTCAGTTCTGGGCACCATGCTGTAGGAGAAAAATGTGGACAAATTGGAAAGAGTCCAGAGGAGAGCAACAAAAATGCTGATGAGGAAAGGTTAAAAAATCTGGGCAGGTTTAGTCTTGAGGAAAGAAGACTGAGAAGAGACATCTGATAAGTCTTCAAATATGTTAAGGGCAGTTGTAAAGAGGATGGTGATCAATTGGTCTCCATGTCCATTGAAGGTAGGACTAGCAGTAATGGGCTTAATTTGCAGCAAGGGAGATTTAGGTTAGATATTAGGAAAAACTTTCTAATTACAAGGGGATTAAGCTCTGAAATAGGGAGATTTTGGAATCCCCATCATTGGAGGTTTTTAAAAACAGGTTGGACAAACACCTGTCGGGAATGGTGTTGTTTACTTAGTCCTGCACAGTGCAGGGGGCTAGACAGGATGATTTCTTGAGGTCCCTTCCAGCCCTACATTTCAGTGATTCTACGATAATGCCAAAATTGGCAATACATAGCAGCTAATGAGGGAGACATAACCCCTCAAACTAGGTAGCTGTCTATCAGGAAGATGTCTTTGGCCCTTACAACTAAACAGCTAAAGGAGCTGACAGTTTCTGTGGGCTAGCTGCCAAAGAGTTTTACTTCTGATGGATAGGACTTGACAGTATCTTATAACTGTGGAACATTTCATTGTACAATAAGAAAGTGTACTAGCTGGATAACAAG